>NC_080543.1:110407824-110710324 GCF_028640845.1 Ahaetulla prasina | reverse complement strand
TTTAGAAAATTTAAAATTAAGCAAAAACTGCTGGTTCCACTGTAGAAAAAAAATATAAACCTGACTGCTGGGGATAATTTTTTCTTCTCCTATATTTAAAAAAAAAAAAGCACCCAGTAAGCTAACAAAAAAGATATGCATAAGGAATATATGTTGTTCACAAATTTGCCACCCATATGGATCTCATTGGCCAAGAGCCGCAAGAAGAGTAACAATTACAACTCCTGGATTCTTAAAGGACAAATATTTGTTGGTCATTCTTTAAAGGACAAATATTTGTTGGTCATTCTTTAAAGGACAAATATTTGTTGGTCATTCTTTAAAGGACAAATATTTGTTGGTCATTCTTTAAAGGACAAATATTTGTTGGTCATTCTTTAAAGGACAAATATTTGTTGGTCATTCTTTAAAAGACAATTGCTTAGATCATCCAATAGCAACCTCCAGTGAGAATAGAATATTCAAACTTTTTTCTAGTAGAATTTCCTGCAGAATTACGTTGTGCCCTTACCAGCGGTGGAATTTTTTTACTATCGGTTCTGTAGGCATGGCTTGATGGGCATGTTGTGGCTTGGTGGGTGTAGCTTGGTGGGCCTGGCAGGGGAAGGAAGGATACTGCAAAATCTGCATTCCCATCCCACTCCAGGGGAAGGATATTGCAAAATCTCCATTCCCAACCCACTCTGGGGCCAGACAGAGGTGGTATTCAGCCGGTTCTACCAGTTCTGGAGAACTGGTAGCGGAAATTTTGAGTAGTTCGGAGAACCAGAAAATACCACCTTCTGGCTGGCCCTGCCCCATTTATTTGCTGCCTCCCAGCTGATTAGCTGGATTTTCTTTTGTTGCCCTGCACACAGAGCTGGAAAGCAGGTGAGTGGGGTGGGAGGAATGGATATTTTATAGTATCCTTCCCTGGAGTGGGGTGGGAGGAATGGATATTTTATAGTATCCTTCCCTGGAGTGGGGTGGGAGGAATGGATATTTTATAGTATCCTTCCCTGGAGTGGGGTGGAAATGGAGATTTTACAGTATCCTTCCCTGGAGTGGGGTGGAAATGGAGATTTTACAGTATCCTTCCCTGGAGTGGGGTGGGAGGAATGGATATTTTATAGTATCCTTCCCTGGAGTGGGGTGGGAGGAATGGATATTTTATAGTATCCTTCCCCTGCCACGCCCACCAAGCCATGCCCACAGAACCAGTAGTAAAAACTTTTGAATCCCACCATTGATGAGGATGTAATGCCTCAGAAGATTAAGGCCGATATTCATTCATTGTGTTGCTGCCTTGCTCCATTAAAATCCATGATTTTCTTAATCAGGAGTTTATCTTTCAAGTACATGACTTTCAATATAGTCACAAAGGCACCTAGAAATTAAGTCCTTTGATTCTTCGTTATTCTTTGCTTCTTGCCTCTTGAAATACTTGAAAATTATACTGCTTATAGTTCTTCCACTTAGTTGTTTCATCTTTGTCATAGCCTGCTTTTTTCATATCAAATTCATCTTTTTCTCATTTTAGATCTGTTTAATTAGCAAACTTTCAAAAGAAATGAAATAAAAACTGATCACAAGATTTAAAATTCAGCATATCCAGCAAGCCTTTGTAGTATTTGCACAAAACTCCAGATTGATAGAAGAGTAAAAATGAAATGTGCATATACAATAATACATTTTTCTCTATATACTATAAAAGAAAGCAAAAATATAAAACTGTGCTCATTAATCTTCGCTATTATGAATTTCTGAAAAATAATGAATTGCAGTATATAACCAAGGTCAATTAATTTAGAAAATTTAAAATTAAGCAAAAACTGCTGGTTCCACTGTAGAAAAAAAATATAAACAATTTAAGAAAGCCGAACAAACAAATATGTTTTCAGTTCGCGGCGAAAGGTCCGAAGGTCAGATATTTGGCGTAAGCTGGGGGGAAGTTCATTCCAGAGAGTAGGAGCCCCCACAGGGAAGGGTCTTCCCCTGGGGGCCGCCAGCCGAGATTGTTTGGCGGACGGCACCCTCGGAAGTCCCTCTCTGTGAGCGCACGGTCGGTGGGAGGCATGAGGTAACAGCAGGCGGTCCTGTAAGTACCCAGGCCCCAAGCCATGGAGCGTTTAAAGGTGGTAACCAAACCTTGAAATGCACCCGAAAGGCAACAGGTAGCCAGTGCAGTCTGCGAGGAGAGGTGTTACATGGGAGCTACGTGAGCTCCTCTATCACCAGCAGCTGCATTCTGACCAACTGAAGCCTCCGAGTGCATCTCAAGGGGAGCCCCATGTAGAGAGCATTGCAATAATCCAGGCGAGAGGTAACGAGAGCATGAGTGACTGTGCATAGGGCATCCCGATCAAGGAAGGGGTGCAACTGGCGAACCAGGCGAACCTGGTGAAAGGCTCTCCTGGAGACGGCCGCCAAATGATCTTCAGCGACAGCTGCATCCAGGAGAAGTTGCGCACTCCTCCTTTGGGGCTAATAACCGCTTCAACAGTCAGCTGCGCTGCAGCTGACTGTATCGGGTGCCGGCATCCACAGCCACTCGGTCTTGAGGGATTGAGCTTGAGCCTGTTTCTCCCATCCAGACCCGCACGGCCTCCAAACACCGGGACAGCACCTCGACAGCTTCGTGGGGTGGCCCGGGTGAAAAGTACAGCTGAGTCTTCATATAGATGTTGAACTTGGAACTCCTTTCTGTACATTTAGGGGAGAACATATCATCTAAGTTTTAAAATTCACAGGCTTGATCTATGGATTGTGTTGATGGTATACAAACTGTGCTCCAAGAAACAAAAAACAATCAGTATCTACAGGAATGCGGTGGTTCAATGGCTAAGATGCTGAGCTTGTCGATTGAGAGTTCAGCAGTTCAGCGATTTGAATCCATAGCGCCATGTAACGGGGTGAGCTCCCATTACTTGTCCCAGCTTCTGCCAACCTAGCAGTTCGAAAGCACATAAAAAATGCAAGTAGAAAAATAGGGACCACCTTTGGTAGAAAGGTAACAGCGTTCCATACGCTTTTGGCGTTGAGTCATGCTGGCCACATAACCACGGAGACGTCTTCGGACAGCACTGGCTCTTCGGCTTTGAAACGGAGATGAGCACTGCCCCCTAGAGTTGGGAACAACTAGCACATATGTGTGAGGGGAACCTTTACCTTTACCTTTACCTTACGGATGCTAAATTAAAAGAAATTTGCAAACATTGTTGTTCCTTGCAATCAACAACATTGGGTAATTTTTTTCTCTGGTCCAATTAATTAGCAGAAGTAAAGTCCAGATGATCTTACACCTAGTCAGTTTTTCTTGTGGATGACCACACTCTTCCAAATGTCTTCCAAATATTTTAATTGATTGTGAATTTCATAGTAAAATATAAAATGGGCTTGTGCAAGTGAATTGAAAGTGGGAGACACAGTGGTTCTCGAGTTACAACAGTTCACTTAGTAACCGTTCTAAGTTACAATGACTCTGAAAAGAGAGATTTAAAGCCACTTTCTCACACTTATGACCATTGAGCATCCCTGTGGTCACGTGATTTACATTCCGATGCTGGACAACTACCTGACATTTACGACCGTTGCTGTGTTCCCAAGGTCATGTGATCACCTTTTGCGACCTTCTGACCAGCAAAGTCAATGGGGAAACCAGAATTCACTTAACAGCCGTGCTACTAATTTAACAACTGCAGTGATTCACTTAACAAATGTTTGCAAGAAAAGTCGTACAATGAGGCAAAAGTCACTAACCAAATTTTTCACTTAGCCACATAACTTTTGGGCTCTGTTGCTGTCATAAAATTAAGGACTACTTAAAAAAAAAAATGTGATTTTTCTGATTGTCTTCTACTATGGTGAATATGAGCAAGGACTCTAATTGATGCTAATATGTTCCAAAGTGATATCTGGAAATAATAGAATAGAATAAAGGAATGTAAAGCATTGCATGGAAAATGTTGGATGACATGACAGAATTAAATTACAGTGAGGCATATAAATCATGCCAGAGAATTTGCCAACTATCCTATTTTGCAACATATAAGGTTAGAAAGAAGACTTTCAGATATTATACTGTAATAATAATAATAATAATAATAATAATAATAATAATAATAATAATAATAATAATAATAATAATAATAATAATAATAATAATAATATCAGAGTTGGAAGGGACCTTGGAGGTCTTCTAGTCCAACCCCCTGCCCAGGCAGGAAACCCTACACCATTTCAGACAAATGGCTATCCAGCATTTTCTTAAAAATTTCCAGTGTTGGAGCATTTACAACTTCTGCAGGCAAGTTGTTCCACTGATTAATTGTTCTAACTGTCAGGAAATTTCTCCTTAGTTCTAGGTTGCTTCTCTCCTTGATTAGTTTCCACCCATTGCTTCTTGTTCTACTCTTGTTGATCCCAACTGCTGCCTGGGAACTTAGTATTCTCAGTCAAAATTCAGAATTCAGACCAATTCTGCTTTGCAAGTTTATGGGATGCCTGCCAAGGTGTTGCGAATCCATTGATATTATCAGATGAAAATATTAACCTTTGGTTTGGGTTGGGTTGGGTTGGGTTGGGTTGCTTTGGGTTGATTTGAGTTGGCTTGAGTTGGCTTGAGTTGGTTTTGGTTATGGTTACAGTTACGGTTATAGTTAAGGTTTTGGTTTTGGTTTGGTTTTGAAGAAAATGGAATCTTTTACAATTTTTTCTATCTCTTCCACAATTGTACAATTTAGAATATATCTTTATTTGTGTAATTGTAGGAGTAACATGAATAGAAAATCATGATCTTATGTTTAGGGCCATGTAGCAGATTGTTCAGAATGGTCATTTTAAATTGGCTTTTAGTGATTTAAAAGATCTAGAGGTCACTTGAAGATGTTTGAACTTCAATTCCCAGAAGCATGCTGATACCATAGAGATCAGTAGATTGAGCTACATGCATGTATATGTCACTTTAAAACAAGACTGTACATGAACTTTGTGCAAGATACACACACACACACACACACACTAGTCACTGTCCATTTTGCATACATAGCTGAAAGAGGAAACTTGAGAGTTCACAAGGTTGATGCAATATGGAACAAAACTGTGACTGAATCTAGATGTCCTGCTTCAGATACCATGAAGCCCGCTCCCAGAAGGTAACAAGGAAAACAGGCCATGAAGAGAATGTGTAGCGTCCCAGACAATACTGCGGACTCTGTTCAAGCATTGCTTATGTGCTATGTCCTAGATAGAAGAAAGTGAACTACCAATAATCTTTTCTGCCTTCCTTACCACTAAATGTCACAAAATGAGACATATGTTAATGTTTGGTACGAGAAGTGCCATGCTTAGTTGTGCCCTTCCCCCACCCCAGGGATTTCCACACAATGTGGTCAAAAAAGTCAAGATGGTAGCCATAGTGATGCCACGCTCATAAAACGTAAGAAACAGTGGAGCTTTGATTGTACCACTGAGAGCCTCCATCTTGATTCTTTTTTTTTTAATCATGCTCTCTTGATATTTCTACTAATACAGTATAAATACGGAATATTTGTAGGCCGTACATATTGTATTTTTAGAACTGCAAGCACAGAATATTTATGCACAAAGTTTACAGAACAACACATGTATCTGGTAGTTCTCCTTGAGCAACTGCCTTGTTTAGCAAACATTTGCTGTTAATGACAGCGATGATAAAATAACTCAATAACCTTCGCAGGTCCTTAAAACAAAGGAAAGCTGAAGTAAGATCTTAAACACAATCACGGTTTTGCTTAGCAATCGCTTCATTTAATGATCTAGTTTCCTATTCCTATTGTGGTCATTAAAGGAGGATTAACTGTAGTTTCTTTCTAAGCATAGAAAAAACCTTGTAGATATGCCCCTTTTATCTAATAGCAGAATTCAACCGTTACTGTGGTGATTGAAAGATCTGCCAGCAGAAGGATGAATTTATTTTCTTTTTTGACACTTTCTTTTCCCTCCAGTGTGTTTTGGAGTACAGAAAATAGCAGGCCAGGGATGCATAAATCACAGCCCTGGGACAAGACAAGGCCAGCATCACTGGGAACAGTTTACAAAATTGGATAGCTAGGCTTTCTGATGATTCTTTAAACAAAGAAAGTCTCTATGCTAGACATGTTCTTTAATATTTTGTTGTCCCCAAATTCGGGTCTTAGCCTGGCATCAAAGTCGATGAAGACTACCAGACACGAGCTGCAGGACTGATTTCCTTTTATTGAAGTGCTTCAGCAAAAGGGGTCCCAGTCAGCAAAATGCCAGGACCCAGAACAAAGGGTTCAACAAGCTTTTATACAGTTTTTCAAGGCAGGATAATGAAACATTGTCTAATAGGCTTTTTGAAAGTTATCTAAAGGGTCCTCTTCTATTGGCTCCACACCATGTCTATTTCTAAGTCTTAACTAATAAACACTTCAAAAGTTATCTAACAAGTATTCTATTGGCTCTACTTCAGCCCTATTCTTAAAAGTTAACTAATAGGCATGCTAGAAGACATTTAACAAGTCTTCTATTGAGTCTGCCTTAAATCTATTTCTTATCTTAGCAATATGTCTTGTATGATATGCCTGACAATAAGCTCTTGTTTTCTACATTGAAAGGGGCCCCACCTGTTCACACTCCCTCTTCCTTTATCTTTGTTGTGCAGGCTTTGCACATACACCTCTCCTCCCTTTCTTCTTAATTCGTGCCATAAACCTGTATTTTTTTTTACAGCAAATGGCCCATCAGTTTCACCCTCTGATCCATGTTTTCACATAGAAGGAAAAACAGTGAATGTTTTAGAACCTGGGTCTCTCTGTTCAATTGGTGTCTTTTCTTGCTTTCTTCTTGATTCATTGTTTTGCCTCCTCACAAGCAACAGTACCAATACTTTTCTTCCTTTCCTTTAATTAAAAGATTTGGTGTGAACTCCAGAGGCCAGCTTCAACTACAGCTGGTACCTTCATTTTTCTAGAGATTCTGGAGGCCAGAATTGCTGGAAAAGAGGAGAGGCGGGAAATGAGCACAACCTTTTGGATTCTGTTCTAAAAAGACATGTCGGTATGCTAAATTCTGGATATCATCCAGTCAGAGAGGTCTTTGTATTTATACCCTGAATTAGGACCATAAATAGCAATACTTCAAGGTAACATTTGTTCATAAGATTAAAAGTAATGATTTCCAACCAGGGGTGAAATGCTCCCAGTTTGGACCAGATTGCCCAATCTGGTAGCGATGGGGGCGGTGGTTCAGAGAACCGGTAGCAAAAATCCCTGCCCCCCTTCCCATGCCCAGCTAAGCTGTGCGATCATCAGAGGTTTTTTCCAGCTGAAAGGCAAAAAAAATGCTTTTAAAAGAAAACAAAAGCCTGTGACGATCAGGAAGTCAGCTGGGATCATCAGAGCCTTTTAAAAGCATTTTTTCTACAACCTCTTCAGCCTTTAAAAGAAAAAAATGCTTTTAAAAGTAAAAAAAAAAGTTGGCCATGCCCACCCAGTCACATTACCACCACCACCACCAAGCCAAAAATAGAGGGAGTGCGGTGCCGGCTTGAAGTAGACACGGGATCAGCGATCACCATCATGTCCTGGGACACTTTGGCGAAGTCGCTGCCGTCCGTCAAGCGCCACCTGCAAGCACAACGACACGAGTCCACGACTACCAGGGAATCGCATCCCTGTTCGAGGACCACCTCCGTCCGAGTCGAGCACGGCCCTCACAAGAAGACCCTGCCCATCACGATCGTCGAAGGAACTCTGCCCAGTCTGTTGGGACTAGACTGGTTTCGTGCCCTGGGCATGGGAGTGACTGGCATCTACAGAAGTGACTGTAACCTGAAAGACATTCTCTTTAACGAGTTCAAGATGTCTTCAAGGACTGCCTGGGCAAGTACAAGGGGACCCCTATTTCCTTCAACTTAGACCCCAGGTAGCCCCCATTAGGCTTAAGGCGAGGAGAGTCCTTTGCCCTAAAACCAAAAATTGATAAGGAGCTGGATAAGCTCATTAATCAGGGATTTTGGTGCCAGTCGATCACGCAACGTTGGAACCGCTGCATAGGCTCTTAGGAAAAATACTGTTTGGTCTTGGGAAAGTCAGAAAATAGGGCTTTTGAAGCAGTAAAGAACCTGCTCTCAAGTGATAGCCTGCTCATCCAATATCACGACTCATTACCCCTAGTGCTGGTTTCATGCCTCCTTATGGGGTGGGGCTGTACTCAGCCATAGACTCCAAACGGCACAGAAGCCCCTATAGCGTTCTACTCTAGAACGATGTCCTCCCAGAGAGGAACTATAGCCAATTAGACAAAGAAGCACTAGCCATTGTGTCAGGGGTCAAAAAATTCCACGAGTATGTATTTGGGCGGAATTTTGAAATCGTGACTGACCACAGACCGCTACTAGGGATACTGGCTGGCGACCGCCCAACGCCTGTGGCACTTTCGCCACGCTTGACCCGATGGACTATATTCTTAGCCGCTTACTCGTACAAGCTGCAGCATCGACCAGGAAAAGAAGTGGGGCATGCAGACGCGTTAAGCCGATGCCCACTACCAGGGGCGACCGAAGACCCCACTCCGGGGACGCCCATCCTACTTATTGACTCGTTGGACTCTGGCCCAGTCACATCTAAGGAAGTGGCTCGCATCATACCGACATTGTGTTAAGGACTGTACTCGGTTGGGTACAGAGAGGGTGGCCCGCTGCGCCGGGCGAACGGTTCAAAGAATTTGTTAAAAAACGAGATGAGCTCTCGGCTCAAGGGGGGTGCCTGTTATGGGGTGATCGTGTAATAATTCCTGATAAGCTAAGGGGAAAGGTATTGGACCTCCTCCACGAGGGTCACCCAGGGATCGTAAGGATGAAGGGGTTAGCTAGAAGCTATGTATGGTGGCCACTCATGGACGCAGAGATTGCTGAGAGGGTAGGGAAATGCCAAGCTTGCCAAGAGTCCAGACCTCTACCCCCAACGGCCCCAGTCAGAGAATGGGAAAAGCCCCAAGGGCCCTGGTCAAGAATCCACATTGATTTTGCTGGCCCTTTCCACGGCCAAACGTTCCTAGTGGTTGTTGATGCATTTCCAAATGGTTGGAGATCATACTCATGAAGTCCACTACGGCCGAAGCAGTAATCGCAACCCTGCGCCACCTATTCGCAACTCACGGGTTGCCGGACACTCTGGTGTCCGACAATGGGCCCCAATTCACGGCAGCCCAGTTTGAAGAATACCTGGCAGAGGAAGGCATCCGACATGCCCTCTCTGCGCCTTTCCACCCTGCGTCGAATGGCCTTGCAGAGCGTTCCGTCCGGAGCGCTAAGGAGAGGCATTGTCCAGGCTCAAGCCAGGTGACTGGCAAACAAAAATAGACTTTCTAGCCGTCCAGCACAGAACCCCAAGCACACACGGAAAGCCCAGCCGAATTGCTAATGGACGGAAACTCCGTGCCCACTTGACGCTTGAACCCCCATTACACACCCGAGGGTTACAAGGGGAACTAGAAAAACAAGGGAAATGAGCATAGGCGACCGGTGTGGGCCCGAAACTATGGGGACGGCCCTAGTTGGTTCGAGGACAAATAATAAAGATAACCGCCCAAAATCGTACGTGGTAGAGCTACAGACAACCGAGTATGGAGGCGCCACATAGATCAGTTAAGGAGAATAACTGACCAAACCGAACCAAAAGAAACAGATCATGACCAATACCACTTTGAATCCACAGCTGACAATGACCCGGGGGAGGCGCAAGACTTAGCTGAGGTCCCAGAGTTCCAGCGACGCCATCAGGTCCCCGAAGGAATTGACAGGATATGGTCAAAAAAAGTGAATACGGTGACCTCAAGAAGATGATCAAAGCTCCCACCTGGTTTTGTACATAAAAATAGGCACAGCTTCTATCTCACTGCTGTGGCTTCCATTCTAACCTTTTTTTGGCCACCTCCTAGCAATGAACCTATTTGATGGCACTGGAGTGGCATCTACCCGCAAGTCTTCTGCAGATGGTGGCCCTAGAGAAAAGAAGGAGTGTATCATTTCCCCATCCTGGATCTGAATTTGTTTTATTTAGACACCCACTGCATAAACAGTGTCACTTTCCTCCATAGATAATTAAAAAAATATATCAGTTACATTATGCAGCAGAGATACAGGGATCTGGCATCTAATAGAGAAAGTAATACGGTGCAGTCTAATAGCCTTCCTTGGCATGTTATTTATTCAGTTTTTTAATTGTGTCTCTTTCAGAGTGAACCATTTTTCTTTTCTTCCCTAAGTTATTGTCCCCCATTGCATCTTGTCCTTTCTCTATCGTATCTTTTCTGCTTCTTTTCTGTTTCTTTGTCCCTAATTCCCTCTCCCTTTTCCTTTCCTGTCTGGCTTACAGCTTCCTGCTGATTTTCAATCAAATTACCAATTGTGGAAGTGACCCCATGAGAATTGCTATGGTCAACTAGGTATTGCCTCTCTGCTAAAAGCTCTTTTGTAGTATCCAATTTACATGAAAAATATAGAAAACAGTACTTCCAGTACTTGACAGAACATATACAGGTATTTAAAAGTTGTCAGTAAAAGCTCCTTTTTACTTAATAATACTATTTGTGTAGATTTCCCTGCCTGCATTTTATATTCTGTATAAATGGTGGGTGAGCTTCTCATTGAGGGAGGGACCCTTAGAAGTCCCTCCTACAATGAAAGGAACAGGGGAAAAGATACATCTCCATCCCAAGGGCCATTTTTGGCTCTTCAGGGACTAACCAGGCTGCACAAAACCTTTCCCTGAGAGAGGTTCAAGACAAGATCATTCAGATGCTCATTTCAAGATTGCTAGTTGTCTTCTCCTGACCCCGGAGAAGCACGGAGATCACCACTCAAATTAGGGGCCCAACATGAGTGAGGTCATAAAATGGATTTACTCCATGCTCTCCAACATGAAAAAGGATTTGAAGAGCTGGGACCGTGTACATTGTACAACAAGCATAAGCCCCTTCATCTAAATTCATCTTTTGTATTTGTGTGGCAGATATTTGGGGCAGCTAGGAGATGGGAGGAAAAGGGCAATGATACACGGGCCAAACCCTTTTATGAACTTCTGTTTCGTCGTTTGCAGAAATGCCACGGAGATCTGACCTGGGATGACGGTGCACATGCCACTAGAGAGGGCTCTGCGTGCCACCTCTGGCATGCGTGCCATAGGTTCGCCATCACGGGCTTATAGGATACTTAAGAGTCATTTTCTCTCGTTCTGCCTGCTGAACAAAAATGTTATTTGTATACCTACAATTGGAGAATGGATTAGTAAAGTATCAAATTTAGCAGAAATGGCAAAAATTTCTGCCTACTTGAAAGACTGTACACAAGAAAAATATATTTTGGAATGGAGAAAGTGGATTGATTATATTCAAAATAAGTATCAGATTAAAAAAATATCAATTAGTTTTTGAGTGAAGTTAGGAATTGCTATGTATTAGAGTTTAAGAAAGAAGGGAATTGATAGTGTGATGGTGTGAAATGGAATATGTTTTATGTTATATTTTAGATTATGTTTGTTAGTTACAATACCCTGTATTCTGTTCTGGGAAGTCTCAGGGGGGAGGGGGGAAATGGCGAGGGGGAAGGGGAAGATTATAAATTGATTGATTGCCATTGTACAGGTATAATGGTAGAATTAAACAAGTTGGAATGGTGTAAAGTCGGGACTGCTCGGTAACCACTCCCAAAGGGAAAGGGTAAGGAAAGAGGAGTAAAGAAGGAAGAAAGTAGGTAGGGAGGGAGGTAGGAAAGAAGGGAGGGAGAAGAAAGGATAGGAGGAGAAGAAGAAGGAGAAGATAGAGGGTTAGAAAGGATGGTAGTGAGAAGTGGGAAAGAGGTGGGGAAGTAGGAAAGCGAGGAGAAGGATGGTGGGGAAAGTCGAAGAAGGATGAGAAGGGTAGAAAGGATTAAGGGAGGGAGTGGCGGTCGAGCAGCCCTGATGGAGTATAATTTGAATATAGGATCGATTGTTGGATAAGTGATTGTATTGTACACTGGTCAAATTGTGGGAATTATTATGGAAAATAAAAATTTTGCTCAGGAAAAAAAAATGTTATTTGTTGCACTTTGACTGAACATGTACTTCTGTCACTGTGTTCAGATACAATTCCTTTGTTCGAATTCATCAACCGATGCAAAGAATTCTGGGGGAAGAGGGATTTTGGCCACAGCCATTCTGAATGGTCATCCAGGTTCTGAGAATAACTAGTTCAGCTTTGCCCAGTATAGAACAGTTCAAATGAGTGTGATATTGCACATAAAAAACAAACGAACAAGTGCAAATTCAATTACACCATCATGGCAACCATCCTTTTTAAAACTTCCTGAAAATACCCCTGCAGCAGCAGCAGCCTCCAGAGGCTATTACAAAATTTTTAAAAAATTATTGCAGAAGGTTATATTAAAATACTTAAAATAATAACACAGCTGCTCATCTTTGACCATCCGCCCACAAAACTCTGTGTTACGCTTTGTCTGGGAAGTGGCTCTAAATTTTAAAAAGCCATTGCATTACTGGCATGATCATTTTTGGCCAAGCTGTTTGGGATAAAATATGGATGAGAATTGAAACTCTATGAAAGAAACTAATGAGAACATCTCTGGTTGATTTGGGCTTCAATTTATTCACACAATTACCCTCCAGCAATATAATATATGGAATAATCAGAACTCACCCCGGGTGATTACACAAATACATATGTCATCAATCACCCCCTGAGTTGTGGGTCCCAAAGCAAGCAGAGTATGGATTTCATTTGCTGATTGGCTCTCAGGAATTTGGAACAGAGAGATGGCAGGAATGCAAGTGTAAAGATTGTCTGCTGCTTTTGGTTTCTCTGCAAGTTGTGGCTCTGATTAATGGAATGGTAGAGCATTATATGCCTTCCCACACGGATCTTTTATGATTCTATAGCAGGTAATATAGATGGATTACCCTAAAATTCTTTGTTCCTAAAGTTAGATCAATAGACAGAGATTTGGATAACACAATTTAAATAGTCTTGAGATGCAACAGAAAAAGATTAATAATAGGCTTTAAAATATTGGGTCCCGTCAACTTTTTACCGCATATTATTTGTTTCTGTATAGTAGGAGGCAAATGCCACCATACTGCCTAAGACCATATATTATTTACAATGATGTATCTTGCCATTTTTCCTAATATTCATATGGCAATATTATTTGTTCATTATTCAAAGTCTCGGGATATGCATAAACAAATGACAGGTTTTCAACTTTGTTTATTTTTTCCAAAGTACCTGGCTGCTTGCATACGGAATTTATGCAGACAGATACACAGACACACACACACACACACACATGCAGAGACAATTTCACACATGCATACATTTCTTGCAAATCCAAAAGACAACACAGAAATTTCACACCTTCTCAATGTGTTTTGCACATACACACATTCCATGCAAATCAAGCATCACAATTATCTCTACAATTCTTATGCAGGTCTGAAAATGATCACATACATACCTACACAAGCACACATCATCAAACAACATTTACAGACCTGGGGAACTTGTCTGAGAAAACTCAGCAGTTTAAATCATGACTGTGATTGTGGATCCTTTTAAGTCATTTTTGATCTAAGTGACGTCTGCAAGTAAAATGAGGCATTCAAGGATCATGTGCCAGATGTACAGAATTTTTACAGGGCTCTTGGACTTTCATGGAAAAAGTTCCCAATGTTTCCCATGTAGTCGCTGTGAGCAAATTCTTTTCCAGATTGTTTCAGATATAGAGAAGCAATTAAACCAAATCAGTTGCTGATCACCCATGGGGAAAGGAGGGGTGCTCTGGGGAAGGGAGGCAGGCAGGGAAAGGAGGCAGTTTTCAAAGCAGGGATGGAAGAAACAGGCATTTGGTACAATACGCTTTCTAGCTCAATATGCTTTGGAATGTTGCATCTCTCCTCTATCTATTGTGTCTGCACTATCTGTATTCATATTTCTATAGTCACACAAATGCATGACACTATACACAGACACACACAGCACGCATGTATGAACCATACAATTAGCTGTCAACATAGATGTGACAGAAATGTGGTGGCTCAGTGGCTAAGATGTTGAGCTTGTCGATCGAAAGGTTGGCAGTTCAGTGGATCGAAGTGCCGCATCCCTAGTGTTGCATAACGGGCTGAGCTCCCGTTACTTGTCCCAGCTTCTGCCAGCCTAGCAGTTCGAAAGCACGTAAAAAATGCAAGTAGAAAAATAGGGTATAACAATACCTTGTGATTGACCCGGGAAACCGGGGGGGGGAAGGGAGGGGGGAAGGGGGTTTTCTGGGAGGGAAGGGGGAAAAAAGGGGGGGAAATGTTTTTGTTTTTTAAAACTTTTTCAATAAAAAAAGAAAGAAAGAAAAATAGGGACCACTTATTGGTAATAGTATTCCCGGGAAGGTAACAGTATTCCTTCCGCCTTTGGCATTTAGTCATGCCATCCACATGACCACGGAGACTTCTTCGGACAACACTGGCTCTTCAGCTTTGAAACAGAGATGAGCACCGCCCCCTAGAGTCGGGAACAACTAGCACATGTGTGCGAGGGGAACCTTTACCTTTACCTTATACATGTTAATGTTATAGTAGCACTGGTAATAATATGGTGACAGCATCCCAGGAAAATGACAATAGTAAGAAAAGCAAGTCAAACTTATATTTTGGGGATATACATTTGAATTGTTTTAAAAATACATCTGTAAGTACGGTATATTCTGCAGCTGTAGTTAACCTAAACACAACCCTGCATAGAGTGGCTGTTGAGACAAGAGAAACAGAAAGAGAGAGAGAAAGGGAGGCAGAGAGAAAATAGTCTTGAACTGAATAAACATCACATATGCTCATTTAAATTTATAGATGCAAAGGCATATATAATTGGTATAATTTAAACAGAAATATATCTCATCACAGTGACTTCTTGTTAGTCTGCCAACCAATCTTTAAAAATGGCTTATTTACAATTGAAAATACGTAAATGTAAAAGGGATGGGGAAAGAGAAGGAAATGCATTTCTTTATACTGTATTCCTCATTACAGTCATCTTGCTAAGCTTCCCAGGAATCTCTGAGCTAGTCAAACACATCCACAAAAGAAAATTTAGAAAAAGAAGTTATGGCATCCTGTTGTGTTTTTTTTGTTTGTTTGTTTGCTTTTAATTTGGGTGAACATTTATGTTAATGGAGTACTATCAGTTTTCCTCACTGAAGAAATATTGCTGGAACGTTTTGCTTCATGTCCAAGACTTTATTGGACAAGGAACTGAATGAAGAGTGAGAAAGACAAAAAACTTTCCTGTTTATTTGTTATGCAATATTTCTAACTTGCCTCAATCTTAATGAGTTACAGGTAGCATAGAATACAATAAATGAGATAACCAATGAAATAAAATTGATATAAACACATTCCTATCAATCAGCAAGCGTTTAGAGTATACGTATTAGCAAAATACCACGTGTTTTCAGGAAATCATGCATTTTACCTGAATAGAAACTCAACTCAGGAATGCAAAACTATGCATCTAACTCAGAGAAGGTTTAGCGGAATAGAAACTTAGCTATACCAATCAGCAAGCGTTTAGAGTATACGTATTAGCAAAATACCACGTGTTTTCAGGAAATCATGCATTTTACCTGAATAGAAACTCAACTCAGGAATGCAAAACTATGCATCTAACTCAGAGAAGGTTTAGCGGAATAGAAACTCAACTCAGGAATGCAAAACTATGCATCTAACTCAGAGAAGGTTTAGCGGAATAGAAACTCAACTCAGGAATGCAAAACTATGCATCTAACTCAGAGAAGGTTTAGCGGAATAGAAACTCAACTCAGGAATGCAAAACTATGCATCTAACTCAGAGAAGGTTTAGCGGAATAGAAACTTAGCTATACCAATCAGCAAGCGTTTAGAGTATACGTATTAGCAAAATACCACGTGTTTTCAGGAAATCATGCATTTTACCTGAATAGAAACTTAGCTATACCAATCAGCAAGCGTTTAGAGTATACGTATTAGCAAAATACCACGTGTTTTCAGGAAATCATGCATTTTACCTGAATAGAAACTTAGCTATACCAATCAGCAAGCGTTTAGAGTATACGTATTAGCAAAATACCACGTGTTTTCAGGAAATCATGCATTTTACCTGAATAGAAACTCAACTCAGGAATGCAAAACTATGCATCTAACTCAGAGAAGGTTTAGCGGAATAGAAACTTAGCTATACCAATCAGCAAGCGTTTAGAGTATACGTATTAGCAAAATACCACGTGTTTTCAGGAAATCATGCATTTTACCTGAATAGAAACTTAGCTATACCAATCAGCAAGCGTTTAGAGTATACGTATTAGCAAAATACCACGTGTTTTCAGGAAATCATGCATTTTACCTGAATAGAAACTCAACTCAGGAATGCAAAACTATGCATCTAACTCAGAGAAGGTTTAGCGGAATAGAAACTTAGCTATACCAATCAGCAAGCGTTTAGAGTATACGTATTAGCAAAATACCACGTGTTTTCAGGAAATCATGCATTTTACCTGAATAGAAACTTAGCTATACCAATCAGCAAGCGTTTAGAGTATACGTATTAGCAAAATACCACGTGTTTTCAGGAAATCATGCATTTTACCTGAATAGAAACTTAGCTATACCAATCAGCAAGCGTTTAGAGTATACGTATTAGCAAAATACCACGTGTTTTTCAGGAAATCATGCGTTTTACCTGAATAGAAACTCAACTCAGGGAATGCAAAACTATGCATCTAACTCAAGGAATGTTAGGGGCCCATTTCAGGGAGAGCAAAACTATGCTTCTAACTCAAGGAATGTTAGGGGCCCATTTCAGGAGAGCAAAACTATGCATCTAACTCAGAGAAGGTTTAGCGGAATAGAAACTTAGCTATACCAATCAGCAAGCGTTTAGAGTATACGTATTAGCAAAATACCACGTGTTTTTCAGGAAATCATGCGTTTTACCTGAATAGAAACTCAACTCAGGGAATGCAAAACTATGCATCTAACTCAAGGAATGTTAGGGGCCCATTTCAGGGAGAGCAAAACTATGCTTCTAACTCAGAGAAGGTTTAGCGGAATAGAAACTTAGCTATACCAATCAGCAAGCGTTTAGAGTATACGTATTAGCAAAATACCACGTGTTTTCAGGAAATCATGCATTTTACCTGAATAGAAACTTAATTCAGGGAATCATGTCTGTCATGTAGCACTGAAAAAAGTCAAATCAAGTTCTCCCGGCTGTGAGGCCTAAGAAAACCTGAACCAATGATATATCCATAAAATTCACCTCTAGGAACAGCTGATTGGGGGTATTCCGGGAGGCCGATCCACCTGCCAATCAACTTTTTTTCTTATTTTCCTCCCCAAAAACTAAGATGCGTCTTATACTCTGAAAAATACGGTATTATGGAGAAGACTTTGTGAGGGAGAGGACTCTACATAAGCATCCTTCTGATAACAGGAAGGAAGGAAGGAAGGAAGGAAGGAAGGAAGGAAGGAAGGAAGGAAGGAAGGAAGGAAGGAAGGAAGGAAGGAAGGAAGGAAGGAAGGAAGGAAGGAAGGAAAAAAAATTTCTGTGCTCCCTGCCAGATTCCCACAAAGAAACTCAATGAAGAAGCCAGCAGGAAGTTATAAGTCACTCTTGCACCCACTGCTTTTTTGTCTCCCCTTGGTCATACTGTCCCAAAGGTGCTCTTTTCAAAAGGCAACTGAGCTTTCTTCGTTTTTTGTTTTTTTCCTTGAAAACATTTCACTTTTAATCCAAGAAGTTTCTTCACTTTTTGGCCGTTCTATTTCTCAGTTTAAGTAAGGAAATGTCTGAAATGATGACCCAACAGGGCATGGTTGTCTATTATTATGAAAAGGAACAAAATAGAATTGGAATGGACTTTGGAGGTCTAACCCCCTACACAAGTAGGAGATACCATTTCAGGCAAATGGCTGTCCAGTCTCTTCTTAAAAATCTCCAGGGATGGAGCACCCACAAATTCTGAAGGCAAGTGTTCCATTGGTTAATTGTTGTCACTGTCAAGAAAATTTCTCCTTAGTTCTCTAAGTCAGGGGTCCCCAACTTGTGGGCCACTAGTGGGCCATGAGGGGTTTGCAACTGGGCCATGGAAATGGCCAGCGAGCCTCTGCACATGTGTGCATATCCTCACTTGCGTGAGTAGCAGGTGAGCGTGTGCACAATGTAAACACTGTCAGAAGTGGATCAAAGGAGGTGCCCCCACTCCCCAGACAAATAAAGTTATTAAATTGTGTACTACAAGAAAGTCATGTCCAAAGTCCCCTGAGAGAAGGATTATCTTATTTTATTTATTTATTTATTTTGTCAATCATATATAAGATAACAGGTAAAAGTATAAACATAATTTGGATACCTGAAAAGAGTAAGTAAAAAAGGAATATTAGGACAGGGACGGTAGGCACGCGGGTGCAATTATGCACGCCCCTTACAGACCTCTTAGGAATGGAGTGAGGTCAACAATAGACAGTTTAAGCTTAAAGTTTTGTGGGTTTGGGGAAGAAACTACAGAGTCAGGTAGTGCATTCCAGGCAATTACTGTTGTGTCTTGTCCGATCTCACCACCACAGCCGGGGTCTGCTTATCTGCTTCCGAACGCTGAAGAATGTCCTAGCATGCCTCCCGGCCCCAGCCCTGGCTCCATGCCCAGACAGGCTGAGTAGGGGGCATCTCCCGGCCCCAGTCCTGGCTCCATGCCCAGACAGGCTGAAGAAGAGCAAGTATCTCCAGCCCCCAGCTCTGGCTCCATGCCCAGGCAAACGGAGCAACTAGACCCCTCCCCCTCCTCCACAGCATGTGAACCTGAGGAAGGTTTATTACCAACAGCTGCCGATTGGAGTGACCCTCGCTTCAGAAGAATTGATAGGCGGCGGCATCAGAAGGAAGGGAGGGGCAGGCCTGGATAAGTGCTGAGTCATGGAGCCACACCCCATGGCTTATATAAAGGATCTGCTTTCTGGCAGTCTCTGAGTCAGGCAAAGTCTAAACATATCTTGCTGAAGTCACTTTCTGGTCTCCTGCCTGCCCTGAGGACTTTGCTAGGACTTTGGCAGAACTGCAGAGGCACACCTGATTTGGATTTCCCTGACCCGGCCGTCAGCGGAGGAGTGGGACACGACAATTACCACTCTGTTACTCATATTTTCTGCAATCTAGTTTGGAGCTCTTGTATTGTTGTGGTTGAAGCTGAAGTAGTCATTGACAGGTAGGACATTGTGGTAGATAATTTTATGTACTATGCTTAGGTCAGACTGAAGTCTGTGTAGTTCTAAGTTGTCTAAGCCCAAAATTTGGAGTCTGGTGGCATAAGGTATTCTATTGCGAGCAGAGGAGTGGAGGACTCTTCTTGTGAAATATTTCTGGACTCTTTCAATTGTATTTATGTCCGATATGCAGTGCGGGTTCCAGACAGTTGAGCTGTATTCAAGAATTGGTCTGGCAAATGTTTTGTATGCTTTAGTTAGTTAGTTAGTTAGATAGATTAGTTGGGAGGATTTTATGAGGAGAATTCTGTTGCATTCCTGGATTGATTTTCCACTTGTTCCAGTCTCAACTTTCTGTATCTGGATTCTCTGCGCAGTACTTATTGCTTGTTACAGAGGTGGTGGATGAAAAGATTTGTTAGCTCCTTGAGGTAGTCTTAAGCAGGCCATGTGATATTTCACATGCCAGTGAAAACCAGACATCTAGTTGCCATATTTTTATAGCGATCTGCTCTGTAGCTAGAGATCCCTCCAGTACACTAAGGCCTCCTGTGGCTGATGCCAAATGCTATTCTCTGAACCCACCTACTGAATGACATTGACACTAGAAATGTGTGGGAAACTCTTTAAAGCTCTTTTTGCTGATTCACATCTCAGATCTCTTTCCTTTGGTGAAGTGCACCATTAATGATTTAATGCTATTCAGTTGAGCTGGATCCCTCCCAAGACATTTACAGGAAGATCATAAATCTTGACACAGTACTTTCTCAACAATTATTTTGGGTTTTAGAAGTTTAGGAGCTGGGCTTTAGAGTTAAACTCCTGACAGTTTTCAGGAAATTGGATTTTTGTGGGTAAATTGTAAGAATTCTCCAGTGAATGTGCTATTATTGAATTTAATAGGGCTGCAGCTGGTGCAGACTATGGGGGTTTATAAACGTGGGGGGTTGCTACGTCCTTGTTGTGCTCTGCTGCCTTTTCCTTTCTCTAACCTTTCAGCTTTAATTGGCATTTTGAAAGTTCAGAAATAGTGTATAAATCTGGTTGTATTTTCCTCCTGCAAAAAAAAAAAAGATTTATAACAAAGTGGATTTATTGGGCTAAATGTTTTATTCCTATGGGGATTAATGAGATCTGTTGAAGGTAATTGGATCAGTATTTGGGTTAAATGAGTATGAGAAGTTAGTAAGCCCAAGAGATCCTTTCTTTAATTCTTATCTCTTTCTCATGTTGGCTGGGGGTGAAGTATCTGAAGATTAAATATTACATAGGTATACAAACAAGATACTGGGCTGGTTCTTCCATTAAGTTAGATGGTAGACCAGAACCTCTAGTGTAGCTGCATAATCTTAGGTTAGGATTTATGGGTTTCTTGAATAGCCATAGAATAGAAACTGGACTTTCTGGTTTTTCTTGGAAGATATTTCGCTTCTCATCCAAGAAGCTTCTTCAACTCTGATTGGTTGGTGGGGAATGGAAGGATTTATACTCCTTCCAGACAGCTGGACATTTGCATTCTTTTAGCAGGTCATTAAGATCACCTGGAAGTTTATCTGTGTCATCAGGGTCACCTGAGTGGTGCAAATAGATGTGGAGCCTTCTAAACTGTTGAAAGGACTCTTGTTGTAGATCGGAGATATTGTAGATTATGTCTTATCCCTCCCCTTCTGTTGAAAGAGGGCTGTTCAATTTTAACATAGATGGCCTTGAAACAGAGAAGAGCACCTCCCCCTATAGTTGGCAATGATTAGTAGAGTAAAAAAAAAGTACAGAAATAATTATGATTTCTGTATGGTGTTTTATTATTTTATTATTATTATTTTATTTCGTCAAGCATGAATTTTATAACAGATACAAGTGTAAACATACTTATAAATACATTGGATAATAATGTAAGAAAATGATAATAATGTATTGATGGAAAAATGGTAATAGTTTAAACTGAAGTGAAGAAAGAAGAAATAACAAAAGATAGAGCCAGGAAGAAAACACTGAGATGTGACATGGAAGGAATTACTGATGTTTTAAATGTATTTTTGTTTATAAAATAAAAAACTTTTTTTTAAAAAAAAATATAAATACATGTAAAGGATACAAATAAAAGAAAACATTAGGACAGGGATGGTAGGCAGACTGGTGCACGGCCCTTACAGACCTCTTAGGAATGAGGTGAGGTCTACAGTAGACAGTCTAAGGTTTAAGTTTTGGGGATTTGGGAAAGAAACCACAGAGTCAGGTAGTATATTCCAGGCACTGACAACTCTGTTACTGAAGTCGTATTTTTTGCAGTCTAGTTTGGATTGGCTTACCATGAGTTTGTATCTATTGTGTGCTCTTGTATTGTTTTGGTTGAAGCTGAAGTATTCATTGGCTGGTAGGACATTATAGCAGATGATTTTATGTACTATGCTTAGGTCAGACTGAAGACGGCGAAGCTCTAAATTGTCTAAGCCCAAAATTTGGAGTCTGGTGGCATAAGGTATTTTGTTGTGAGCAGAGGAGCGGAGGACTCTTCTCGTGAAATATCTCTGGACTCGTTCAATTGTATTAATATCCGATATGCAGTGTAGGTTCCAGACAGATGAACTGTATTCAAGAATTGGTCTGGCAAAAGTTTTGTATGCCCCAGTTTGCAGTTCAATATTACCAGAGAAGAAACTATGCAAGATTAGGTTAACAACTCTTAATGCTTTTTTAGCAATGCTGTTACACTTAGATCATGCACTTAGATCATTTGAGATGAGTATCAGAGTGAGGTCGTCTGTTAGGTCGTATCCGTCCAGCTTGTATTTTGTATTCTGATTTATTTATTTTTTTGCCCATGTGTAAAATAGAGCATTTGTTGGTTGAGATTGGGAGTTGTTCATACTGGCAAACACTTAGCTGTTTTAGTTCAGCCCTGTTTGGAACAAGCCTGCAATTTAGGTACCTTGAATGAAGACCACAGGTCTGGGAAGGATTTATTTAATAAGCAAAAGGAGCAAGAACTCTTCTGGATTTTAACATGCAAGATAATTATGTCTCAGGGCAATAATGAAAGAGTTGAACGAACATTACTTATCTAATATTTTCTTAATTCTTCTCTATGTTTTATACCATGTTTTTTTTCATTGTCTGTAAGCAATATGTATTATGGGTAGATTATTTACAGATATTGATCCTAGACTACCTTGGGCCTTCAGACTTGCCAGTCATTAATGTGTCCTTGCTTTAATGATTGCTGGTCTGTTGATTAGCTGTATAAATTCTAATTGACTTCTAATGAACTCAAATGGCTGGATATTTTTTTTACCAGATTTAAGACTATGCCAGGTGTTTACTATTTATCTGCTTTGGGGGCTTGTTTATTTAGCAGTGTTTGCATGCAACTTTTTCTTTCTTGCTTATGTAGTGATTTATCCTAACGCCAAGCTAAATCAGGGCCCTGATGTCTATGTAAGTCATTAATACCCCAGGTTCTTATGTGGATAGTAAATAAATCTCAGTTGAAATTTGGGGAAAGAAAGTTTATCCTTGTCCTCTTTTCCCTTTTTTTCCCTAGTTGAAAAAAAAAGAAGAAGGATAGGATAAAAAAAAGTCAAAATAGTACCATGTTTCCCCGAAAATAAGACCCTGTGTTATATATTTTTTGAACCCCAAAATAAGTGCTTGGCCTTATTTTCAGGATGGTTTTATTATCTTGGGGTGCATGGAGCAAGATGGGGCTCCTCTTGCCATCTTATCTGATTTCCAGCTCTGCATTTAAATATTTTCGGAGAGGGCTTATTTTTTTTGGGGGGGGGGAAGCTTATTTTAGTGCATGTTCTCAAAAACCCAATTGGGCTTATTATCAGGGAATGTCTTATTTTGGGGGAAACAGGGTAGCCCACAGTCATGGTTAGAAAAAGGGCCAGAGTATTGACTACATCTTGTGGCTGCCATCTTGACTTTTGTGATAACTCTGTGGGCATCCATGAAAAGCTCACATGCAAGATTTCCAAAAATAGAATAGAATAGAATAGAATTTTTATCGGCCGAGTGTGATTGGACACACAAGGAATTTGTCTTGGTGCATATGCTCTCAGTGTACATAAAAGAAAAGATACGTTCATCAAGGTACAACATTTACAACACAATTGATGATCAATATATCAATATAAATCGTAAGGATTGCCAGCAACAAGTTATAGTCATACAGTCATAAGTGGAAAGAGATTGGTGATGGGAACTATGAAACGATTAATAGTAGTGCAGATTCAGTAAATAGTCTGACAGTGTTGAGGGAATTATTTGTTTAGCAGAGTGATGGCCTTCGGGAAAAAACTGTTCTTGTATCTAGTTGTTCTGGTGTGCAGTGCTCTATAGCGTTGTTTTGAGGGTAGGAGTTGAAACAGTTTATGTCCAGGATGCGAGGGATCTGCAAATATTTTCACAGCCCTCTTCTGTGGGCTGTGAAAATATCCCTATATTCTGCTCATTTATCATCCTTTAAAACTCTACATGGGCAGATAAGTGTGGGATAAAAAGAAAGAAGAAGGAAGTATGGAAGCCATTACATCATTGTAAGTCTTCCCAAGAGCCTTTTTTAAAGAAGGGGGAAAGTACCAAGGAAGTTGACCTCAACTCTACTCCCTGAACCTTCATGTCATTCAGAATTTGGGGATTTGTAAAAGTTAATTATAATGCAGGCACAGATAAAATTGGGAAGACATTTCTTATTGGACAAGATAACAGCAACATCAGTAACCTTTCTGCACTGCACAGACCATTTATGAAGGTCACAGAGAAAAGACCTTTGAAGGGAAAATCCATAGAATAACAGCAAATCCTGAAATAAGAAACACAGTTAGGACAAGCACAGCTGTGACAGAAAATAAACCTATGAATAAAAGGAAAAGGTGAAAGCCAGCTCAGACACAGGGTGGAAAGTCAAGAGGGTGATTGACAAAAAACTACTGATGACACCTAACCAGACTAGCAGGTCTTTAAAATACTGCATTTTGTTTGGAAGGCTTTAGAAAAAAAGGGGTGATGTGGATAGTGGTATCAATAAATCTCTATCTGTTTAGCATCACAGATGCAAATGGATGTTCAGAATTGTTTCAGGACTTCTTTAAAGTGCAAGAATTATGGCAACCAACATGGTAACCCTTTTCTGTTTAAACTCAGATACTCATGGATGGGAGGCCGCTCTTTTTTGTGTGATTTAGGCTGACTGACATATACCGTTTTTTTCGAAGTATAAGATGCACCTTAGTTTTTGGTGAGGAAATTAGAAAAAAAATTCTTCCTACCAGTTATTCATCAGGCTAGCGTCCTTAGCCTGGTCAGCTTCAGCACATTAGTTCGCTCGCTGGTTTTGAGGTTGGGGCTGGTTGGGGCTAAAAAAACAGCTTCAAAAGCACAGCTGATTGTCGGAGGGAACAGCAATAAGAAAAGCAGGCAAAGCACGGAAAATCGCTTCACTCGTGTTGGGGCTGAAAAACAGCTTCAAAAGCACAGCTGATCATCAGAGGGAGCTCCAGGCTAAAGCAGGCAAAGCACGGAAGGGGTAAGAGAAGGCAGAAGCTGTTCCGGGTAGCCATTTTGGCACCATGCATCGCATTTTCAGCCTCCAAATGTGTCACATTTTCGAGAGGCGATCGGCATCAGTGTAGTTTGTTGATCCCTGCAGCCTTGAAGGGCTCTCAAAGGGAGCATTTGAAGGCTGAAAACATGATGCAGGGAACCCAAAAACACAAGACATTGTCGGTGGCAATCTCTGCAGCCAGGAAGAGGATGCACGGAGGCCGAAGGGTGGAGGCCAGCGGGTGGGCAGGGTTACATTCGGAGTATAAGACGTACCCAAATTTTCAACCTCTTTTAGGAGGAAGAAAAAGTCTGTCTTATACTCCAAAAAATACAGTAATCATAATGATGTTATCTTGGCTGCCAAGGGCATGGCCTTTCAAGATCAACTTTCATCTTGAAAATGCTAGAATAGAGAAAAGCAAAATGGTGGCATTTGGCCTCATTCTGCCTGGAAACATAGTTTCTACTTCCTTCCGATCTCCTGAACTCTCACATGGTCAGATGTTTGTTTGTTTGTTTTTTTAAAAAGATTCTTTTCATTAAACAAAATTATATGTAAAACTTCTGTGAGACCAATTTGGTCTCTGGGGTCTCCACAGGATATGGCCACAAATGTCATGATGTGGCCATGAAGCCCTGGTTTTTGTTGCACATGAAGATGGGTGGAGCTCTGGTTGCACCATTGGGGCATCCATCTTGATATTTTTACCCTAACCTGCAGATACCTGTGGTTGGTCTCCGCCTTTATTTTTATTTATGTGAATAAGTAGCAGGCACTGTAGACTTTCTTAGACAATAAAAACAGACGTTGGGGAGGCTGAAACAAGAATCCCTCTTATCCCTCCATTGTGTACAACTGTATTTTTTAATATTATTGAGCCATTTTTGATGCTATTTTATGAGGAAAGAACCAGCTTGGGGCAGACTTTGTACCCAGAACCAATTCTCAACACCACAAATGTTGCTTTCCTGTTTTTATACTACTATAATAGATTGTTATAGGTATCTGCTCTGGTGCTTTGAAATATATTGGAATTATTTTCTTTTCTTTTTTTAACAAATGTAGCAGCATTAAAGTGGTAACACTAAACAAGAGGTATGTTCTGGGTCAAATGTGCGCAAAGACATCTTGTATTCATGACTTGGACCGATTCTCAATCAGTTGCTCCCACAGAAGGAGATGTGCTTTACCATTTCTGGTTGGTAAAAGCTGTTCCTAATGATCATATGAAAACGCCTGCGCTGTAATCTTTTTGACTTAGTGTAATATTGAAAGGAGTTAATGGAATTTTATCCTGTTAAAATTGGAGTGCAAGAGTTCACACAGGCATATTTAAACATGCCTATCCGTTTAAACTCTCTAAGCCGTCCTGTTGCAGCCTCACATTAATTACACGTCTTGCTCTTTGCCTCAGCTCATTCTGTGAAAATATAATATGGCTCATCAGCAATTCTATTTATTGTTGGTTACCAAATTAAATGGCTACAACAAATTAGAGGAATATAAGAGGGTGTTTGAGATTTCTCAATCTGTGGATTATTTTATTCCCGTCACCCCTCTCTGAGCAGACTACACACTATTTAAGTGTTTTTAATTGTCTTTTGACAAGGAAGGAAGCTATTACAACCCCCCTTGCAATTTTTCCATGATGTCAAGGACGCAAACCTAGCCCGATGATATCTTCTGAAGAACATACTGCTCTTACCGCTATAGTTTATAATGCCGTGCCTAAGATATGGATCACAATACAGTATAATTTCCTTCCTTCCTTCCTTCCTTCCTTCCTTCCTTCCTTCCTTCCTTCCTTCCTTCCTTCCTTCCTTCCTTCCTTCCTTTCAATATATTGAGTGCCTTCTGTCTCCTCAAGCAACAACCGAAATTCAGTCATCTAAAATGATTTGGGGAGACAAAGGAATCCATAACTTAGGGCAGTGATGGCAAACCTTTTCGGCACCAAGTGGCCAAACTGGAATGTATTTATTTATTTATTTATTTATTTTTATTTGCATTTATATCCCGCCCTTCTCCGAAGACTCAGGGCGGCTTACACTATGTCAAACAATATGTATGCATGTGCACACGCCGGAGCACCAGGGTCTTCGGGTTTCTGGCACACACACACATGCCAGCTAGTTGTTCTTCGCACGTGCCTGAGCACCTGAAATTTTAAGACCAGCTGGCCAGTGCACACATGCCTGTTTTTGGCTGTTTTCTGGGCCATATTTCAGGCTGTTTTGTGGGCTGTTTTCAGGCCGTTTATAGTCTGAAGCACCTGCCCTCATTGCTACTAGATCGGGCAATCTGGTCTGAACCGGGAGCATTTCACCCCTGATTCTGTCCCAGCTGATTGGGAGGAAATGGGGATTTTTCAGTAACCTTCCCCTGTATTGGTGAGGGAATGGAGATTTTACAGTATCCTTCCCCTGCTGTGCTCACCAAGCCACGCCACCAAGCCATGTCACGCCTACCAAGCTATGCCCACAGAACCGGTAGTAAAAAAAATTGAAACCCACATCACTTAGATGTGATTTAGGCACATCTAAGTTGAGTCAGTCTTTCTCCAATATTCTACCTTTTAATGTTTTCTCCTTGGACATAAGGGCCATGTTTGAATGTACCCAAAAAGAAAGAATGGGGGTGGGGGAGTCTGTTATTTTACACCTTTTTCCCATTTCCTACTTCCCACATTGTCTAATGAGCAAGCCAACTAGATATGGAAATGTCCCCTAGCTTCCATTTCCTTCTAACATTTTAACAGTTTCTGCAAAATTAGTGCATTCTGATTACTGGAGGAAAGATAACCGCTGACTGCCAGCTGACTGCAATTTGGCAGCTCAAATCTCACCAGGCTCAAGGTTGACTCAGCCTTCCATCTTTTCCAAGGTCGGTAAAATGAGGACTCCGATTGTTGGGGTCAATAGGCTCTAAAATCTGTAAACTGCTTAGAAGAGGACTATAAAGCACTCTGAAGTGGTATATAATTCTAAATACTATTGCTATTGCTAAATACCATATTTTTTGGAGTATAAGACACATCTTTTTCCCCCCTAAAAGGGGGTGAAAATTGGGGCGCGTCTTATACACCGAATGTAGCCCTGCCCACCCACTGGCCTCCACCCTTGGCCTCTGCCTCCCAGCAATTTACCTCTTTGCAGCAGGAAGAAACAGCCCATTTCAGCTTCAGCACAGCCTAATTAGCACAAGTTGATTGTCCTTGGATTGGCCTCCCGACTCTCAGCTGTTTCAGGCTGTAGGGATTGCCATTGCCTATTGCTGTGTGGGCCTCTGCTGCTTGCTGCAAGGAGGTAAATTGCTGGGAGTAGTTTTTTTTTTCTTGTGCTAATCAAGCTATGCTGAAAACGAAAATTAAAGTAAAGCAGGCTGTTTGCTGTTTGCTGCAACCAGGCAAAATTGCTGGGAGGCAGAGGCAGATTTCTTTTTCTTGTTTTCCTCACCAAAAAGGGTAGGTGCGTCTTATAGTCCAGAGCGTTTTATACTCCAAAAAATACGGTAGGTGGAGTCTAGGCTGCCAAATAGGCTGCCAAATGGGCTGGGAAGGGAGTGGAAAAGACTGCAGGATTTAAATCAGAAATAAATGTTTGCTTTGCCAAAATCTCCCTAAGAATGTGCAGAGCCGCTAAGAAGTAATGCATCTGACATTTCTCGCGGCCCTCTTTATTCAGCACGGTGGGAAGTAAATACATTGCTTGAACTTGAAAGCATCCAGGTGTGATAGTTTTAGCACTCAGAAGAATCCAGCAATATAAATATAATTGCCCATTCTCACCTTGTAGCAAATCACTTTGGGATGCTGCCCTGAAACCACATGTCCCTGCAGTGAGAAAATGATAGGGAAGGAGATGTCACAGCCAATGGACCAGAAAAGGGTTTTGTTGGTGTTTTTTTGCCTCCAAGCTAGGAAAGGACCAGCATTGGAGCATATGCAAAAGAGTTCACATCCATTTACAGCATTGCTGGCTGCTAAGGAAGGGACAGGTACCTCAGAGCCATAGGAGGAAGTATTAAATCATTCAGTGGCAAAGTTGACGGTTCGTTTTTTTAAACAAAAATAGTGGGAAATGTTCTTCCTGGATTTGCAGAAACACTTTTGCCAAGGTGTGTGTAGGGGGAGATTTTATTGGTCTCAGCAATCAAGTGGCCAGTTTTGAAAGATTTTACATGCATAAAAATAAATGTAAAGAAAGAATATAAAGAAATAAGAGAAAGATTTTAAAAAAGGAAAGTAGCATGAAAAAGAAAGAAAAAGAATTAAAGAAACAAGAACCAGGAAAAGAAAATAACTTCCTTTTCAACAGTTAAAACTAGTTCATTATCCTTTTTCCCGCTTAACATTACAAAATGTATTTGTATCCAGAATGTTTTAGCTTCTTCATATCCAGCATGTGTGATAAAATGTCTCTTTCTGTTTTCATAGTTCCGACACTGATCTGAAGCACCTTTATAAATGTTTGATAATGTCTCTTACGTCATATACCAACAGTATATCATTTTATAAAAATTGTGTCTTAAATTGCAACACAATATCAATTTCATTCCATCTAACCATGTTCTCTCCCATTATCTATACATTATAGCCAAAATTCATGGGCCATTTTATCACGCAGTTCCTTTTCCATTTCGAATCGTAACAAATATTTAGTTTGTACATTTTTGCAGTCACGTTCTCATCATTTGTATATAATTTTAAGTTTCAAATTCCATTTTCTGGTATTCAACTCCACTTACTTTTTTTTTTTTTTTGGTCTATGTGAAATCTTTTTCTTAATCGTGCATATAAAAAGCATTGAAAACAAAACACCTCTCTGCGGTCAATTGTTCTCTTGACTTCATCTTAAATTCTCCATTTTCCTGTACTGACAAAGCTTGTTATGTTAACAGCTTGCTGTTTTATTTTGATGAAAGAGAAAATTGGTAAGAAGGCATAACAATATCAATTTTCTTCCAAGCTGGTATAAACGATGGTGTGTATTGTCTATCAGCCATGTATTGTATTTAGTTTTATAAAACTCTTTATTTTTTATCAGTTGCTTGCCCACTATGGAGAAAGAAAATGAACTTAACCCTGCTGTTTGACATCTGGCACTGCAATTTAGGTAGACCTGGAGCATCCTCTAACTTGATGACTCTCACTGATTGTTCCAGTGGAACAATCTTGAGACAAATTATGCAGAGGTTGACTCTGTATTTAGAGTTTGGGGAAAGCTTCCAAATTGTAAGAATGTCTTCTGGCTGAGAGTCTTATTTAGTGTATATAATGTATCCCTCTTGAACAAGTGATTTCCTGTAAAAGGGATCGGATTAGGGAAGGATGGATTGCTTGCTTCTCTTTGCTTGTAATTTAAAACCATATTGTGTTCTTTCTTTTTTTTTTATTTTGTCACAACAGTATACACAAGCATCAGCATAAAACAACAACCCATCATATAAGCATATATATGAGCAAAAGTATGCAATAACTATATTAATTTGATATAATGAAAGGAAACAAGAGGACAGGAACGGTAGGCACTTTTGTGCTCTTATGCACACCCCTTATTCTATACCAGGGGTTCTTCTATACCAGGGGTGTCAAACTCAAGGCTCGCGAGCTGGATCTGGCCCATGGGGTGCTTAAATCTGGCACGCGGGGCCGGCCTGGAAATACAGTAGCAAAGGACTCCCCTGTGGTGCCTCTGGCAGCCGAAATGGGGTGGGAAGGTCCATGCACAGCCCCCCATGCCCCATTTTTGGCCTGGAAGGCCTCCTGGTCACTCACATCGAGGGGTGCCTTGCCAGCCTCTACTCACCCCTCTTCTGCAAGTCACTCCTCGCCTCCCTGCCCAGGCTCCTTAGGGCCCCAACAGGAAGCAGTTGTTGGAGTTAAGCAGCCACCATGAGAAAGAGTTGGCAAAACAGGTGGCTCAGTTCAAATTGGATCTGACCAAGAAGGAGGCTCAGCAGAAGCACCTCACTCAGGACTACGAGCATAGGCTTTCCAAGCAGTGGGAAGACCTGCGGGAGTACAAGGCCAGGTACCAACGCCTGGAAGCTCAGCGGGCTAAGATGGTCAGCCGGTTCTAGGCCATGATGCAGTCCCACTGAAACAAGACCCTCTGGCTCCTTGCCACTAGCGGCACTTCCCTCCAGCCTTCACCCAAAGTCCCGCACCAGGAGGCCAAAGCAGACCCCAAATCCTACATCACTCTGCCGGCCAAAACAGGGCATGGGGGCCCACATGTTTTGGCCAGCAGGGTGCTGCAAGAGGCATCCTTACTGTCTCCCCCACCCCGGCCCAGCCCATGAAGGAGAACTACAATGCTGATCTGGCCCCCGAAGAAATCCAGTTTGACACCCCTGTTCTATACACTGAAACACTTTTAGAGGTGTTGGGGTAGCGGAGACAGCATAAACAGGAAGGAATTGCTTTAAAAGGTACAGGGCTTCAACCATTTATTTATTTATTTTTATTAATTTATTTTGTCACACAGTATATATAAGCATAAGCATGAAATAACTATACAATATATAAGCATATATATAAGTATGAGTATGTAATAACTATATTAATTGGATATAACGAAAGGAAACAATAGGACAGGAACGGTAGGCACTCTTGTGCTCTTATGCACGCCCCTTACAAACCTCTTAGGAATGGGGTGAGGTCAATAGTAGACAGATTTTGGTTGAAGCTTTGGAGATTTTGGGAAGAGACCACAGAGTCAGGTAGTGTATTCCAAATATTAACAACTCTGTTACTGAAGTCATATTTTCTGCAATCAAGATTAGAGCGGGTAACATTAAACTTAAATCTATTGTGTGCTCCTGTATTGTTGCAACTGAAACTGAAGTAGTTTTCGAGAGGAAGGACGTTGTAATAGATGATTCTATGAGTTAAACTCAGGTCATGTCGAAGGTGGCGTAGTTCTAAATTTTCTAAGCCCAGGATTTCAAGTCTGGTGGCAAGATATTTTGTTGTATTCAGAGGAGTGGAGAACTCCTCTTGTAAAATATTTCTGGACACGTTCAATTGTATTGATGTTAGAAATGTGGTATGGGTTCCAGACAGTTGAGCTGTACGGAGACAGCATAAATAGGAAGGAATTGCTTCAAAAGGTGCAGGGCTTCAACCACGTAGCAGAGGCATCCATTTTGACTTTACTGATACTCTGCAGATACCCTGATGTCAGCACATCAGCATCAATACAGTATTTGTTATACTTTTTTGATATTGGCTTCATCTTGTCCATATTTGAATAGGTAACAGTAATTTTATTTTTCTTGTTCCGATGACGATGCAATTCAAAATAATCAAATATAATATCATACAAGAATCAACTACAATCCAATTTTAGATCATAATGAAAATGTACAGCTTCAGTGACCCAAATGTCTGATATCTTTTATATCAATCATTAAACTACATTCAGGATGGGTTCATGATTTGGAAAAGAAGGGATTTAAAATTATCTTGGCTTGCAGAGAGTTCTTGAACAATCCCACTTCTCATTATCCAATCTTTTTTTTTTTTTTTTTGCCCTACAGCTCACTTACCTAAGCCAAAAAATATATGAAAAAATACCATTCATAGAACTTGGCTACATGTCATTAGACTTGAAATGTGCAGTTGATGAGGATATATATTCAATTGAACATGTGGAAGTTTCCTGTCCTGAAATTCCTTTCCCTCCTTTCATCATCTTGTTTGGATCGTTGTTGATAACGACAACATTCAGATATAATTAACCTAGATATTTGCATTAGTAAGTTAATAGGTTACATTGGCTCCATAGGAGCTATTACAGAGAATCCAATATTACAAAATACACAATTATGGGCTTGTTAAAGCAGACATTTACTGGGCTCGGTAATCTACGTAGGCTCCATACAGTCTACCCTGCAAAAAAAAAAAGATAAAATTAAACAATCATCTTTAATATAGCATTGATTAGCAATTAAGCAGCATTAGAATGCTGATAGTGAAATATATTATCAACAGTCTCACACAAGAAACTGTCCATGTGATTATCAAAGTGGTTGAAGATTTTAAAAATAACAGGCTTTTGTTCCATATTCACTAGATTTAAAATACTCCTTTGGTGAATATCCTTTAATTGGCAATAAAATGTATTATATTCTGAGTGGGTGATGTAACATAACCAAGCTGGGTCTTTAAAATGCAGGTGTGCTGAGATAAGGTGGAAGATAAGCTCTACCAGGGAATTGCTATAGTCCTAACTTCATTTCCATACCATCATTCCAGACATTCTTCTAACTAAGCTAAACCAGCTACAGGTACCGGAACAGACTTGTAAGTGGATCACAAGCTTCCTAACAAACAGGAAGCAGCAGGTGAAGCTAAGCAAGATCACATCAAATACCTGTACAATTAGCACAGGGGCCCCCCAAGGCTGTGTGCTCTCCCCACTTCTCTTCTCTCTGTATACCAATGACTGCATCTCCAATGATCCATTTGTTAAGCTACTGAAGTTCGCAGATGACACAACAGTGATTGGTCTCATTCGAGACAATGACGAATCCGCATATAGACGAGAGGTCGAACGACTAGCCTTGTGGTGCAACCAAAACAATCTGGAACTGAACACACTCAAAACCGTAGAAATGGTGGTAGACTTTAGGAAAAACCCTTCCATACTTCCACCTCTCACAATACTTGACAACACAGTATCAACAGTAGAAACCTTCAAATTTCTGGGTTCTATCATATCGCAAGATCTCAAATGGACAGCTAACATCAAAAACACCGACCCGTACGCTCCCATAGAGAGGGACTTCTCAGGGTGCCGTCCGCCAAACAATGCCGGCTGGCGGCCCCCAGGGGAAGGGCCTTCTCTGTGGGGGCACCCACACTCTGGAATGAGCTTCCCCCGGGTTTACGTCAAATACCCGACCTCCGGACATTTCGTCGTGAACTAAAAACACATCTTTTTATCCGCGCGGGGCTGGTTTAAATTAGTTTTAAGGGAAATTTTATTAATTTTAAATGGGGTTTTTAGTATGGAAAATTTTAATTTCAGGCTAATTTAATAAGTTTTTAAATGGTATTTTAATTTGTATATTGTGTTGTTCTTATTTTTGCCTGTACACCGCCCTGAGTCCTTCGGGAGAAGGGCGGTATAAAAATTAAATAAAATAAATAAATAAATAAATAAAAATAAAATAAAAAAGGACAACAAAGAATGTTCTTTCTGCGCCAACTCAGTAAGCTCAAACTGCCCAAGGAGCTGCTGATCCAATTCTACAGAGGAATTATTGAGTCTGTCATTTGCACCTCTATAACTGTCTGGTTCGGTTCTGCAACCCAACAAGAAAAACACAGACTTCAGAGGATAATTAGAACTGCAGAAAAAATAATTGCTACCAACTTGCCTTCCAGTGAGGACCTGTATACTGCACGAATCAAGAAGAGGGCCGTGAAAATATTTGCAGATCCCTCGCATCCTGGACATAAACTGTTTCAACTCCTACCCTCAAAACGACGCTATAGAGCACTGCACACCAGAACAACTAGACACAAGAACAGTTTTTTCCCGAAGGCCATCACTCTGCTAAACAAATAATTTCCTCAACACTGTCAGACTATTACCGAATCTGCACTACTATTAATCGTTTCATAGTTCCCATCACCAATCTCTTTCCACTTATGACTGTATGACTGTAACTTGTTGCTGGCAATCCTTAAGATTTATATTGATATATTGACCATCAATTGTGTTGTAAATGTTGTACCTTGATGAACGTATCTTTTCTTTTATGTACACTGAGAGCATATGCACTAAGACAAATTCCTTGTGTGTCCAATCACACTTGGCCAATAAAATTCTATTCTATTCTATTCTATTCTATTCTATTGTGACTGTGCCTTTTCGTCTGCTAGATCAAGAAATTTAAGCCCTTTCTTTAGCTTCTGTGTTAATCATCTGATAGTAATTATTTCTAAAAGGTTGAGAAGAGGATCTTTATTTACTCTCTCTTTTCTTTCATATATTCTAGTCCAGGTGTCCCCAATCCCCAGTCTGTGGACTGGCACGAAGCCACGGCATGCCAGAAATCAGGCCTTGTAAACAAGCAAATCCCCATCCATGGAATGCAGGCAGCACACAAAATTAGCCTAACTAGGTGGCTCAGTGGCTAAGACGCTGATCTTGCTGATCAGAAAGGTCGGCGGTTCTAATCCCTAGTATAGGTCTCCTGCGTGAGCAGGGGGTTGGACTAGATCAGGGGTTCCCAACCTTTTGGACCTCAAGGACCACTAAAGTCATAATTTTAAATCCCACGGACCACTAATATGATCTGCCTAATGAATGGCTGGGTGGGCATGGCTAGGTGGTCATGTGACTGGGTTGGCGTGGCCAACTCGATGTCACTCACATCGAGGGGTGTCTTGCTGGCCTCTACTCACCCCTCTCCTGCCAGCCACTCCTTGCCTCCATGCCCAGGTTCTTTAGGGCCCCAACAGGAAGCAGTTGTTGGAGCTAAGCATCCACCATTAGAAAGAGTTGGCAAAACAGCTGGCTCAGTTCAAATTGGATCTGACCGAGAAGGAGGCTCAGCAGAAGCACCTCACTGAGGACTACGAGCATAGGCTTTCCAAGCAGAGGGAAGACCTGCAGGGGTGCAAGGCCAGGTACCGGCACCTGGAGGCTCAGCGGGCTGAGATGGTCAGCCAGTTCTAGGCCATTTTGCAGTCCCACTGGAACAAGAACCTCTGGCTTCTTGCCACTAGCGGCACTTCCCTCCAGCCTTTGCCCAAAGCCCGCACCAGGGGGCCGAAGCAGACCCCAAGTCAGAATTTCTGCCCCCCTCCAACCCACACAAAAAGACCCCAAAGGGGGAGACTCTTTGCAGCAACACAAACGTTCATTGCACATATCTGGCCCAGGGGGCATAGTTTGAGGACCCCTGATTTAGTGCAATATTTTAAAAAATGCAAATAATTTTTCTGCGGACCACCAAAATTTTCTCGCGGACTACCAGTGATCCAGAGACCACCAGTTGGTGACCATTGGTCTAGATGACTTCCAAGGTCCCTTCCAACTCTGTTAAAATCATGCCCCTTCCAGTCTGTGGAAAAGCTTCTCTCCATGGAATCGATCCCTGGTGCCCAAAAGGTTGGGGGCCACTGCTCTAATCAGACCACTCTTTCTGATTCATTTCATTCATCAACTCACTTAATGTTCCCATACAGAGTCTGGGAGATAAAGCAACATGGTTAACACAAAATTCCTGTTCTCGATGGTTAAGGAGTATTTGAGTTTCAATTCTATCCACAACCCAGGTTGATAAACTGAAATGGATCCAGTTGGGGGAAAAATGGCATTAACTGCTCACAGAAAACACATAGACTTGATCTTGGTTGCATAGCTAAGGGAGCTTGTGATGAGTGATGGATGGAGTATCTTGCATGATTCAATCATTGCACCACTAATGTTTTCAGAAGCCCAGTAGCATAGCTAGAAAAGACACTTGTTTTAAAGAGTCTGCATTCTTCTAGATGGACCTACAGTCTGACATTGTAGGTAGGTCAATTATTCAAATTTGAGGAGTTACACAACTGCTGTAAAATAATTGTTGTATAATAGTTATCCAAGATCCTGGAACTAGCATTGACTACTTGACCCTGGCCGGACTCTACAAAGGTCACAGTCCATTTACCCACATTGCTTGTTCCAGGAATGTAAGGAGGGATGCTCACTTATCACTTGCCCAAATGCTTGTTCCTCTAATTGTTCCATTCTCTGCATTAACATTAATTAGTCAAATTCATCTTTTGGGCTCTCATGTGTGGGGCAGATTCATTCAGGGTTGGGTGAGTAGGGAATTTAATTAATTGGTGAATAGGAATCTCATTAGGTATCTGTGCTTTTCACTCCCCTTCTCTTTTTTAATATGTATTTTCCACTCTGTGTAGTTTTATTGAAACACGGTAGCGTTCCTTTGAATGATTTTTTCCCCTCCGGGTCATTCAGCTACACGTATTGCTTCACCACCCAAATTTGTCACAAATCAAGAATTCCTTTAAATCCAAGAGAAGAACGTGTTGCATAAAGATACGCACCAAATTAGTCCAACCACTAATGTTAGTCTACTAACACAACATATGTTGTACAGCAGGTCAACTTTCTGAGCTGTCTCCACCATAGAGGAGTCAAACAAAGCTTCAGTATTGTCCCCTTATTGTTCTATTTTTATTTTGGTGGTGGTGGTGGTCGAATAGTCATGTTCTGACTGGATACAGTACTTTCATCTTCTTATTAGGTTCTTCCCAAGGAGCTGGGATGGACAGATGTCATTTGATGGTGTTAAAAGATGTTTCAAGTAAAGTTGCCTTTTGCAATTGACTGATAGTGATTTCGTAGATGTTGATTATGTTCCAGTGTTGTTCCAGATGCTTTGGGATTGCATCCAAGGGGCCTGTTACTCTTTATACTATCTTTACTTTCTTCTGCCACAATTGTTCTATTTCCTACTTGCAGGTCTTTGTATTTGGTGATTTTTCCCAGTTCTTTCTCTTCTGTTGCTGTCTCTAGGCACTGCAAGGTCTGCTATCCATATTTTTTTTGTCTTTCTTATCAACAGTTGCTAAGCCTGGGATATTATGTGTCAGGTAAAAAAGCCAATGCATCCTACATTGCATTAACAGAAGGATTCAATCCAGATCATGTGAGGTACTAATACCACTCTATAAAGCCTTAGTAAGACCACAGCTAGAATACCACATCCAGTTTTGGTTGCCACACTATTAAAAGATGTTGAAACTCTAGAAAGAGTGCAGAGAAGAGCAACAAAGATGATTAGGGAACTGGAGGCTAAAACATATGAAAAATGGTTGCAGGAACTGGATGGTTGCATGGCTGGTCTAGTGGTTGCATGGCTGGTCTAGTGAAGAGAAGGACCACGGGTGACATAATGATAGCAGTGTTCCAATATTTGAGAGGTTGTCACAGAGAGGAGAGGGTCAGCCTATTTTCCAAAGCCAGACAAGGAATAATGGATGGAAACTGGTCAAAGAGAGATTCAACCTAGAAATAAGGAGAAATTTTCTGACAGTGAGAACAAACAAGCAATGGAACATCACTGGAAGCTTTCAAGAAGAGACTGGACAGCCATCTGAAGGTCCCTTCCAACTCTGTTATTCTATTCTATTCTATTCTATTCTACTCTACTCTACCCTACCCTACCCTACCCTACCCTACCCTACCCTACCCTACCCTACCCTACCTCTATCCTATCCCGTCCTATCCTATCCTGTCCTATCCTATCCTATTCTAAAGGTACTTGGCTGCTTGAATTCTTAAGTCCCAAAGAATTTTAGCTTCTTCATTTTCTATGACTGTCTATTTTGTAGTCCTACCAGTTCTTGCTTGCAGGAAAATAATATTTCTTGGAGAAATTTTAGATTATCAACTTTTGGAGTTTTTCAACAACATACATGTATTTCAGCTTCTATTTTCATGTATGAGTTTTCTTCCTGTTGTATTACTAATAGTATATGCTACTGTTTAGAGTTGAGTCATAGAAATGTTTGTGTAGCTATTTAGAATTTATAATTTTAGTTGTAAAAGTATTTATCAGTGATGAAAAGAATGGCTATTTCCATTAAAAAAATAGTAATATTAATTTAAAAATTGAAATCCAAAGTTAGTTTTCATCTCACTATCCAGATATTTTTCTGAGACTTGTTTCCCCATCCAAAGCTGGATGAACAGGAATTCCAAGTTGCAGTAAAGCAGCCGATAGTTGGATATTGGAAAGCCTAATATTTATAGCTTAAGAACAAACAGTATCAGTTTCTGTGAATTTAATTCAGCAAGGCTAATCTCAAATGCAATTAATGTTCACATTCTTTATGGGTCCCTACGGTGGTGTGCTTGCCTAAGGAACTTATTTAAAGTGATACATTTAATTAAACTTACAGAAACCCTTGGCAATGAGATAATTGGGTCTATACATTGCATATACAAGTAGTCCTCATTTAATGACTGTTTCGTTTAATGTCTGTTCACAGTTACAAGAGTGATGAAATAGTAACTTTATGACCAGTTATTGCATTTACAACCTATAGCAGGTCTGTAAACGAACAGAAACCTTGAAGTAAGATCATAAGCACAATCATAATTTCACCCTAGCAACCACTTCGCTGAATGACCAAGTTACTGGTCCCAAGTGTGGTTGTTAAACAAGGACTACCTGTATATGGGCAGTGGATCAAAAAAAATATGGCATTTTAACATATTCTACCTTCAAATCCACAGAAACCTTTCAAATATGTCAGATAAGGCTGACTATCAACTACATTAGCATTGAAGATGAACATTTGTGTGTGTGTGTGTGTGTGTGTGTGTGTGTGTATGTATGTGTGTGTGTATGTATGTATGTATGTATGTATGTATGTATGTATGTATGTATGTATGTATGTATGTATATATAATATTCTTTATGTATCCATCTGTTCCTTTTCATTCTCTGGTACATTCTCTGGTACATTTTTCCATTCATTGAGCCAGTGCTTATTTACTCTAGTTTTACAAATTTCTCACAGCCACAATTCTAATAGTCAAATTTCAGTACTACTCTTTCAGAGACACTCCATTATATCAGCCTATCATTATGTGAATAAATTCTCTCTTGTATTAAAAATAAAGAAATGTTTAAGCCAAGCCAGTCCTCACTATAAAATTCTCTTGGATATTCCATGATGTCACTATTTCAATACTCATGGCAGCCTAAGTACCCACAACAGGGGCTGCGAAGGGTTAAGGCTGCAGCTTTATTTGCCTTTTTCCCTTTTTTAAGGGAAAAATTGATACAACATCAATATAATGAATGCATAGTACACGTCCTATTTTCACCCTACGTCTCAGCTCAGCTGAAACAAGTCTAATGGAAATAGAAATAAACCGATTCCACATTACCAGAATTTTCTGTGCATTTAAGCAGCCACATCCAAATACAATCATAGACTCTTAGTTAAGGAATTTAGAAGTCATCTAGAATAGAATAAAATAGAATAGAATTTTATTGGCCAAGTGTGATTGGACACATAAGGAATTTGTCTTGGTGCATATGCTCTCAGTGTACATAAAAGAAAAGATACGTTCATCAAGGTACAACGTTTACAACACAATTGATGGTCAATATATCAATATAAATCATAAGGATTGCCAGCAACAAGTTACAGTCATACAGTCATAAGTGGAAAGAGATTGGTGATGGGAACTATGAAACGATCTAGTGCAGCATTCCCCAATCTTTCCAGGTTGGTGGCCCAGAGTGGGGGGCGAGGGGTGGAGAGGAGATGGTTTTATGTGAGGGGCAGGTGCGCATGCGTGCATTCACAGAGGTTCATTTGTGTGAGCTGCGGGCGCGGGCACCCACCTCTCGTACAAGTGAGGCTGAGAGCACCGACAACCACCATTCACATGAGTGGGGCTGTGAAAGCCAGCACACTCACTCAGCCCGGGCATGAGTAGGCCACAGCATGGTAGTTGGCCATGGCTGGGAACCCCTGACTGGGGATTGGGGATTGGGGTTGGGGACCCCTGATCTAGTGCAACTTTTGGCACGGAGAAGGATCAAATAACACATCTCTGAAAGATGAACCTCCAGCATCTATTCCAAATTTCTGTTAAAAAAAGGAGAAATCATCACTTCTTAAAACAACATTTACCTCTGGCTGATTTGCTCAGTGGTTTTTATCAATGTCTAACCTGATCTTCTTCTTTGATATTTCAACCCATTGATTCCTTGGGTCAATAGACAATGTCCACTATTTCTGTGATAGCTTTTCAGATAATTTAAGTTTGCTGCTTTAACTTTTGTCAGGACAATATCAGTACAATATCAGAGTTAGAGGCTGTACCTCAGAATAATTCAGTTACAGAAGTAAGAGGCAGAGGAACTGCACAATTCTGGAGGGTGACAGACACATGAGTAGGTAATGATCGGATGCTCTCAGTGATTCTCTTCTATTTCCTTAGTATCTAGAAAGTTTCTTTATGTACCAGCCTGGATTTTCCATGAAGAGAATTTTCCAACTTTTCTCAAATCCCCCAATAGTTGGTTTTTACAAGGAAGAAAAATAAAGAAGAGTGATAAAGACAATAACAAATGAGGATTTATGGGCTAGTTGCAACCCAGCGTGGATCATTCTTCTTTCTCCATGTAGGTGTGCCAGTATTTCATCAATCCCAAATGCTGCACTGACAGATGGGTTATAAGGTATCCTGCAGCCCCATTAATTATACTGTCTCCTCATCATGCAGGCATGTTGAAGGCAAGAAGGAAAGATGATATTTTGAAGTCCCCACAGGCAAGCTGAGTCCAGAAGATGTTCATTCTCTGCTCTTTCATTTCTTTACAATAGGTCCATTGTTTTAAACTAACATAAAGAGCTACAGTTGACTGATTAAGACAGTTTTTGAGAAATTTCACTGCTTTCACTGACATTTCTTCTATCTACCCAAAGATTAACATGGCTATAACACAAAATAACACAAAACTAGTGTAACAACGAGCACCATTCTCTTCTTTTGTTATCCCTTGACAATTCTTGCTCACTCATATATGCATAGTCTCACGGAGTAGTGTGCGAGAGAGAGATAGGCTAGGTAGAAAGAAGAATTAGGACAATAGTTATGAATCTTTAAACATACCTACGTGCATACTACTTGAACAGAAATCCTGAATTAGTCATAAGATTGCCAAGGAAGATTAGAGGAAACCATTGCTAGTTGTAATTCTTGGCAATAATCACAGTAAATTCATAGCAAGGGTCACTTCCCATCAGTGATAAAAAATGTAGCAAATGTCTTGTTAAGATTGCTGAATCCATAATTACATAGTGCTTTTTTTTGGGGGGGGGGGAGAATCACCTAATGAAAACTGGAAGAAAGGAAAGTACAGGAATGTACAAACTTTTAATTCAATTATGTGGTGAGTCGGAATGCAGCAATCTAACAACTGGAATATAATGAAGCAATGTGATGCTTCCATGGGACATGTGCAGGAAAGCATGCCATGTGAATTCCCAAACCTATATTGGAGGCTGTGAGATAAAAGACCCCTGTTAGTAACCGAATGGAGGCTGGACTTCACCACCAACAGCCCTGAGTTTTTGGGAGATTAAATAAATCCGCAATCCATTAACCCCTGTATTGGTTGAACTGCTTAAAATGGGGTGAACTGGTTTTCATTATTGAGATGATATTCTCGGGAAGATACATAAAAATAGGATGAAAAAGAAAGAGAAAAAAGGGTAACCACAGTGGCACAACACCAATTAAGCCGATGTGAATGAGGTCCCCATGGTGTTTCCCCCTTTTGAAGCAGAAACAAATAATAAAAAGAGAAGAGAAAGGTAAGTAGGGGACAAGGACATATCAATGTTACCTGGATACTACCATCATTCCATTTCCTTGACTTTCTTCATACTTCTTACATATTGAAAGAAACTTTTTTGGGGCTGTTTTTGGCATTATTTCCCAAATCATCACTGATTTTGAACCTTAGCCTTCCTGACTCCGTCCCTGTAGATTTGGGCTATTTGCTGGTATTCTGCCCTAGTTGCATGCCCCCTTTCCATTTTTTTTATACTTGTCCTTTTTGTCCATCAGTTTGTCACAGAGCGTTCTGCCATATGACCACGGAAACATCTCTGGACAGCACTCTCTCATTGGCCTTGAAACGGAGATGAGCACTGTTCTCCATAGTTGGTAAACTACTATAGCAAAACAAAATCCACAGAGATTCCTTTACCTTTTTTGTCAGAGAGCTTTTTATGCAACCATGCTGGTCTCATCGGAATCTCTTCTTTTTCTTTCTCTGTGATATTGTCTTTGTTTGGGCTTTTATCTCACTTTTCAGACTTTCCCAAATGTCCTGAGCTGTCGTTGTTTTTCCTCTAGTATTTCTATCCATGGAAACTCTTCCCGATTCTTTTTCTGAGTTTGTTGAAGTCAGCTTTCATAAAATCTAGAACAGTAGTTTGAGTTTGTTTGGCTGTATTTATTTATTTATTTAGCATATACAGTATAAGGTAACAGATAAAAGTATAAACATGATTATGAATACATGAAATGGATACGTAGAAAAGAGGACATTAGGACAGGGATGGTAGGCACACTGGTGCACTTATGCACACCTCTTACAGACCTCTTAGGAATGGGGTGAGGTCAACAGTAGGCAGTCTAAGGTTAAAGTTTTGGGGGTTTGGGAAAGAAACTACAGAGTCGGGTAGTGCATTCCAGGCATTGATCACTCTGTTACTGAAGTCATATTTTCTGCAATCGAGTTTGGACCGGTTTATCTTAGGTTTGTATCTATTGTGTGCTCATGTATTGTGTTAAGCTGAAGTAGTCATTGACAGGAAGGACGTTGTAGCAGATAAATTTGTGTTCTATGGTTAGGTCAGACTGAAGGCAACCTAGTTCTAAATGTCTAATCCCAAGATTTCAAGCCTGGTGGCATAAGGTATTCTATTGTGGGTAGTGGAGTGGAGGACTCTTCTCGTGAAATATCTCTGGACTCACTCTATTGTATTAATGTCTGATATACAGTGCGGGTTCCAGGCAGATGAGCTGTATTCAAGAATTGATCTAGCAAAAGTTTTGTATCCCCTAGTTTGCAGTACAATATTACCAGAGAAAAAGCTTCCCAAGTTTAGGTTAACAACACTTAATGCCTTTTTGGCAATGTAGCTACAGTGGGCTCTGGCACTTAGATCTTTAGAAATGAATACTCCAAGGTCCTTGACAGAGTGAGGGTCACCTACAAGGTCATGTCCAGCTTCTTATGAATCTCCCCCAAAGTCCCTGTAACTTTCACTCCCTCAACCACTTCATCCTTGTAGTATGAAGAAGTGCTGGCAACTACTTCTCCTCTTCATCTTTTGGATGATTTATTTTCTAAAAACAATAAACCTAATGCAACTGATGCTATATTCCTAGCACTATTCCTGTCTTTTGAGGAGCCTTTTGACAAACCCCAACATTTAAACTAGAGGACCAAAATCTAGACCGTAAAAACTGACATTCAGCAAGCTCAGGAGAATATGGAATTAGTCAGACAAGGAGAGTCTTGACTCCTACATGGTCACCTAAGGTGTATTTCTGAAAGAAAGCTTACTCATACTCTATTGCAAGGTGATCATGAGGAGAGACTGGTATGAGAAGGAGATATTCTGCCCAGTGGTGGGTTTCAAAAATTTTTACTACCGGTTCTGTGGGTGTGGCTTGTGGGCATGGCATGGCTTAGTGGGTGTGGCTTGGTGGGTGTGACAGGGGAAGATTACTGCAAAATCCCCATTTCCTCCCAATCAGCTGGGACTCAGGAGGCAGAGAATAGATGGGGGTGGGGCCAGTCAGATTTTTTACTACCGGTTCTCTAAACTACTCAAAATTTCCGCTACCGGTTCTCCAGAACTGGTCAGAACCTGCTGAAACCCACCTCTGATTCTGCCTATCCTCTGCTATAGCCAGAGAACTGCCCTATTTAATTTCAGACATAGGGCTATGATCCATTTTTAAGCTGATTAAAAGTGCAACAGTAATTAATACCTTATGAAACAAAATCTTTTTCTAGGAATAATCCATTCTATTCTCAGTCATATTCTTATGCCACACAGATCGTTCAATACCTGTACCAATCTTTCCCTTTCTGTGTGAATTGTGTGTCTGTAGCTTTCTGTTTCCATTAATGAGCCGTGGTGGCGCAGTGGTTAGAATGCAGTATTGCAAGCAGTTCAGCAGTTTGAAACTCACTGACTCAAGGTTGACTCAGCCTTCTATCCTTTGGAGGTCTGTAAAATGAGGACCCAGATTGTTGGGGGCAATAGGCTGACTCTGTAAATCGCTTAGAGAGGGCTGAAAAGCACTGTGAAGCAGTATATAAGTCTAGGTGCTATTGCTATTGCTAATAGTAACAGAACATGTTTTGTATAAGTCATCTTGTACACACTATGAAAAAACAGGCTCTCTAGTCCAGAAACTATATGCAGTGTATTATAAAGGCACGGAGGAAAGCTATCAAATATTAACTACAGATAGATTTTGCTTGCTTGGATTTTTTTTTTCCTCCTGATATTGCACATGAATGATTTATTTCGCAGAGGAGACAATGACTTTAATTAGCAGGAAGATCTTAAAGAAATATTTAAGGACAGAGACAGAATTGTATCAGATTGGGTCTTTGCTAATTATTTTATCTGTGCATCAGAAGGCCATTTAGATTTCTAAAACAGACCTCGGAAAAAATTGCGACTTTGCTGAATGTAACCGATTTAAGATTATTAGTACAACACAGAATTGCCCACAAAGCGTTGTATTATACAATTTTTGGATACAATTCTGCCTCTGTCCTTAAATGTTCCTTTGTCATCTTTGTTGCTCTTCTGTATACAGTAGAGAGAGAGAGATAGTGTGTTGTACAATTATTCTTTTCAGATTGATATACCTGCTTTCTGAAAGAGAAAATCTGTGCTTTTAAAACTTCATGCTCCTTCCTCATTTCTATCTCACAGCCAGGCAGAACTTGAGTTTAACAACATAATAAGCGTTCATTTCTGGGATATGTTTAATATATATCCCAGATAAGTGAAAGAAATGATTCTTATTGGAACAATGCCATATGACACAAAGTAGCACCTTTAATGGATATGAGGCCTTCAAATTATACTTATTTTATTTTTATTTATTTATTTTGTCAAACACAACAATATATAAGTATAAGCATGAAATAACCACACAAAATGAATACAACCAAAGGGAACATTAGGACAGGAACGGTAGGCACGCTGGTGCTCTTATGCACGCCCCTTAATATATGGTAAAGCCCTTATCATTGAAAGCAATGAAACTGAATGCCGTACATAAAATATTTAATCTAAGAATGCTATTTTAAAATAAAATTTGCAGACATTCTTCCTTACTGTCTAGCACACGCCCCATGGAATTTGTGAGATTTTAATCTATGCAACCATATCTTGCGCTATCTAGCACCACATAGCAAACTTTTCAAAGAATGTAGACTCAGAACTGGAAGCAGTGGTGAAATCCAAATTTTTTTACTACCAGTTCTGTGGGCGTGGCTTGGTGGGTGTGGCTTATGGGCATGGCTTGTGGACGTGGGATGGGAAGGATACTGCAAAATCTCCATTTCCACCCCACTCGGGGGCCAGCCAGAGGTGGTATTTGTCGGTTCTCCAAACTACTCAAAATTTCCACTGCCAGCTCTCCGAACTGCTCAAAATTTCTGCTACCGGTTCTCCAGAACCTGTCAGAACCTGCTGGATTTCACCCCTGGCTGGAAGGGACCTCGGAAGTCCAACCCCCTGTTCAAGACAGGAGATTTATATCATCCTAGTCAAATGATTATCCAGTCTATTTTTGAAACATCTAATGATGTACCCATAATTCTGGGAAGCAAGCTATTCCATTGATTAATTGTTCTTATTGTCAGAAATTTTCTTCTGAATTCTAAGTTGGATTTCTTTTTAACAAGTTCCACCCATTACTTCTTGTCCTGCTCTCAGGTGCTTTGGAGAATAAATCAATCCCTTCTTCTCTGTGACAGCCTCTCAAGTACTAGAAGATAATTATCATGTCCCTCCTGATCTTTCTCTTCAATAGACTAGACATAGCTCGTTCCCTCAAACATTCATCATACAATTTAGCATCAAGACGCTTGATATTCTTTGTTGCACTTCTATATAGCTATATAAAGAGATGCATATATAGCATTGATGGCGAACGTTTTCAGCACCAAGTGCCCAAAGCGCATGTGTGTGCTCAAATGCACGTGTGTGCGTACACATACCCATAATGCAATGTGCATATGACCCTACTGTATGCCCCACCCCCCGTGCATGCGTGTGTGACCACCACGCATGTGCCGTGCCCCCCACGTGTGCACCCAAAACCCCTATGTGTGCCCTGCCCCCATGCATGTGTGCACGGCCATTGCATGTGCATGCACGCGCAACCTCCCCATGTGCGCCCCCACTTCCCTGCTCACACACGCGCATTTCCCGCATGCACACTGCTTTCAGCATATGCGTGGCAGAGATCTGAAAACCAGCTGGCCAGCAGGAGGCACACACATATGCACGGCGGAGTTAACCTGGGGCAGCAGAGAGGGCTCTACGTACCCCCTGCGTGCCATAGGTTCGCCATCATGGATATACAATATCTATATAGATATAGAATCATATAAGGATTAGAGGCAGTCCTGGACTTACAGCAGTTCATTTAGTGACTGTTCAAAGTTACAACGGCACTGAAAAAAGTGACTTACGACCATTTTTCACAGTTATGACCTTTGAAGCATCCCCATGATCACGTGATCAAAATTCAGATACTTGGCAACTGGTTCATACTTATGACCGTTGCTGTGACCCAAGGTCATGTGATCCCCTTTTGTGACCCTCTGACAAGCAAAGTCAATGGGGAAGCCAGATTCATTTAATGACCAGGTTACTAACTTATCAACTACAGTGAACCACTTAACAACTGTGGCAAGAAAGATCGTAAAATGGGGCAAAACTCACTTAGCAAATGTTTCACTGAACGACAGAAAATTTAGGCTCCATTGTGGTCATAAGTCGGGGACTATCTGTATTGAAATAGAGTAACTTGTTACTGAAACTAATACAGGTAGCTGTCAACTTTTGATGGGTTGTTTAGCGACTGTTTGAAGTTCCGACAAGCCTACCTAGGAGGACGTATGAGCTGGATTCAAAATTACAACAACCACCCCTGCATTACCATGTTTTACCACAGTTTTGCCAATAAACTGCATTTATTTCTGGTTTTCAGCAAAACCGTGACCATAGCAAGCTTTTTTTTTTTTTTTATAAAAAGTTTTATTTTTACAATCATATCAAATAATTCATCCAATGTACAGTTATATACAATTAGTCGGGCTTGCCCAGTCACCACCCCCCTTTTTAACACTCTTCCCTCTTCTACCTTCTTCTACTTTCCAGACCTTCCTCTCCTTCTCTTATCTACATCCTCTCCTCCCTCCACCCTACGCCTTCCTTCTCCCTCTTCTACCCCTCTTCCTTCCTCTTCTCCTCTTCCCTACCTCCTACTCTCTCTTTTCTCCCTCCCCACCGTTCTGAAATGGTAACTGGGCAGACCCGACCCTGCATTAATTATATTTATACATCTTCAATAATCCCTGTACATTAACCATCACTCCATCTCTACCAAACCCCCAATTCCCTCCCCTTACCCCCACCCCGACTTCCCAGAACAAAATGCAGGGTATCAAAACTAACAATCATAATCTAAAATAATTCCTAAATTATAATCTCTAGTCACACCACACTTAGTCACACTCTCAATTCCCCTCTCCTTCAAAAATATATCTAATACAAAATATTTCCTAAATTTACTCATATGCTATTCGATATAGACCATAGCAAGCTTTAATGACCATCACAAAAAGGGTCGTAAAATTGGTTCGGTCACATGAGTTATGACTGTGATGAGCAAGTTCCATTACAGTTGTAACTTGAGGACTACATGCAGGAGTATTTTTCCGTAAGCCATTATTATAAAACACCCAACATTATTAGAGAAATGCAATATCCTTTTTCCTAAAACATATTTCAGGCACTCTCCAATCTGAGTAATCTAAAATGAAAAGATTTCAGCGCTCTCTTTTTCTTTTAAAGCAATAGCCAAAATAAACCTGATGCTCATATGCAGGGATATTGGCGGGAAGCGAGTTAAAAAAAAAAGTCAATGCGGCTGCTACGACCATGTGATCAAAGCTCCACCCCTTTTTCCATGCCTCGTGGCAGACATAAAAAGAGGTAAAGCTTTGGTCACATGGTTGGGGCCTGTTGTGGTTCGCCAGCAGCCTGCGGAACTGGCAATGGAGTCGGACTGCGATGAGGCTGAGGAAGCGTGTGGGCCAGTCCTGGAGGCTGGGGAAGGCCCAGATGACGGCTCTGCATCAGAGGCTGAGGTGGGGCCAGGGGAGTGAGGTGCGGACTCCAGAGCCTCCAGAGACTGACAGTAGTGAGGCAGAGGAACAGGAGGAGCCTGTTCCTAATGCACACATGAGAAGAGCTGCCAGAAGGCAAGAGCAGCTCAAGCAAAGAGGACGACTCGGGAGTAGGGCCAAGAAATGGTTGGCCCTTCCCATAAGGCTTAAACGACCAGCAACAGCATTTGGGCTTTGCCAGAAAGCAACGTTGGTAGCTTTGTCTTCTTGCATTTATTTTGTATCAGTGTCTTCTGAACTTTTGCCAAGAAAGGCCTTTGACAGTTTGCCTGATTGGACTAATGTTGGTGATAGGACTGAGGAATTTGTGTTGGGAGGAATTTGCTTTAATTTAGTTGAACTACGCTGAGAATGAAGTAATTCTCAACTGTTCGAATAAAGTTTGTTTGTTTTTACACTGACTGAGTTTCCTACTACCTACTGTGGCCTGGATCATAACATGGCCATCTTGAACATTTTGGAGTCCCCTGCATACATTCCTGCTGTACGGACAGAAGCATCAAGTGCCTCTTGGGAACCAGAAAAACATTATCAATATCATCCTTTTCCAGCAGTATCTGGAGCTTCTATGCATCTGGCAACGCAATTGAACTGCCTATGCACATTTGAATAGGAAGTGAGCAGGAGACTGAAGAGGAAAGTGCGAAGAACATCATGTGACAAACTTATTGTTGCAAAGAGAACACATGCAAAAAAGCTTGTGCTCATAGATATATAATAAATCACGCAAGCATTAACATGTTAATTATTTGTGGTTCTCCTTCTGTCCTTGAGGTGTCAGACAAGAATCAAAGGAACATGCAATATCCATACTGAACATGTGCCAGTGGGATCTAATTCAAAAAAACATGAGCTTCTGCAAAAAAAAAAAAAGAATAAAATTAATATATGAGATAACTTCTAGCTTCTGGGGATAACAGTAGTGCCACTGCCAATTTTTCCCTGTTTGTATAGCATGCAGTTAAGCAGGTTAAAGCAATTTAGAAATACGGTATAAAATCCCCAAAGGCCAATCTGTTATCTCTGAAGTCCAAGAAGGAAAACTATCAGACACGTATCAAGAGTCAAGTACAATGTTGGTTATCATGTATAATTTAATCACACTGAGATGTTAAAAACTATTTCATCAGGAAAAAAACGCAGAAGCGATCATTGAAATTGAGAGTAAGTTATTACTGGAAGTGTCCTGACTTGTTTTTACATAATTTATTTCTTAAATTTTTTTGTGCCTTCAAGTCAGTTTTGACCTTTGCCTATATGGCCCATACGGCAGTTTTCTTGGCAACATTTTGGATTTGTCCTTACCTTCTTCCAAGAACTGAGAGTGACTTGCCAAATCTCTTGCCTCGTCTCCAAGATGGGACTAGATGGGACTAGAATTCAAAACCTTTTTGATTTCTAGCCCAGTGCCTTTAAATCCTATACCAAGCTAGCTCTCTCTGTCCCTTTTTCAACAAGCAACTGGACTTTCTGATTTTTCTTTGAAGACATTTCACTTCTCATCTGAGAATCTTCTTCAGTTCTGACTGAATGGTGGAGAATGGAAGGATTTATATCAGGGGTGAAATCTAAAAATTTTCCCTACCGGTTCTGTGGGCGTGGCTTAATTGGTGGGTGTGGCTTGGTGGTCAGGTGACTGAATGGGCATGGTCAATAATAATAAATACTAAAAATAATAAAGTATACAAAACTTGGGAGGCACCGGTTTACCTTCTTTAAAAATAGAGGCTTCAGTCTACCAATTGCGTTTTACTGAGAGGCACCGCTCTACCTTCTTTAAAAATAGAGGCCCCGGTCTACCAATTATGATTTACTGAGAGGCACCAGTCTACCAAGTGCCTTTTTTTGGTCTACCTTTTTTAAAAATAGAGGCACCGGTCTACTAGCTGCCTACAGTGCTGATCAGCTGTAGTGCGGCCCTTTGAAGTGCTGAGGCAGTCATTTAGAATAGAATAGAATAGAATAGAATTTTTTATTGGCCAAGTGTGATTGGACACACAAGGAATTTGTCTTGGTGCATAAGCTATATCACCACCGAGTGCTTCAGGGACAGAGAAGAGAAACGAGGTGTGGGCAGTGGGCGGGGAGGGATTTTTGCTACCGGTTCTCCGAACTACCTGTCCCATCGCTACCGGATCGCGCAATCCGGTCCGAACCGGGAGCATTTCACCCCTGATTTATATTCCTTGCAGACAACTGGTCATTTGCATCCTTTTAGAGGGTTGTTGAAGTGAAATTGTTTAGCTAAAAGTCTGCTAAAAGCCTCCTGAAAAAGCACTTTTGGGACAACCATGACCTGGATGACTGAGAATCTCTACAGACTTTTAGCTATACAATTTGGGATGAACACCCTTTGAATGGGGTGATAGTAGGAATGGATTTCCAGAGAAAAATTGCAGACTGCAGGAACCAGGAACACTACACAGGTGACCTGAGAACACAGATAAACCTCCAAGTGCTTCAACAACCCTCTAAAAGGATGCAAAAAAGCACCTTGGGACAACCATGACATAGATGACTGAGAAACTCTTCAGACTTTTTGCCCAGAGAATGCTGTAAAGCAGGGGTCCCCAACCTTTTGGACCTCAAGGACCACTAAATTCATAATTTTAAATCCCACGTACCACTAATATGATCTGCCTTATGAATGGCTGGGTGGGTGTGGCTAGGTGGTCATGTGACTGGGTTGGTGTAGCCAACTCGATGTCACTCACATCGAGGAATGCCTTGCCAGCCTCTACTCACCCCTCTCCTGCCAGACACTCCTCACCTCCCTGCTGAGGCTCCTTAGGGCCCCAACAGGAAGCAGTTGTTGGAGCTAAGCAGCCACCATGAGAAAGAGTTGGCAAAACAGCTGGCTCAGTTCAAATTGGATCTGACTGAGAAGGAGGCTCAGCAGAAGGAAGACCTGCAGGCGCCTGGAAGCTCAACAGGCTGAGGAATTCTGGGAGTTAAAGTCCACAAGCCTTAAAGTTGACAAGGTTGGAGACCCCTGTCATGGATGACATTTTTAAAAAGCCATGTAGAAATTGTGCAGGAAAATAATTTTACACTCTTACTATCTGGAATTGACCACTCAAATAAGAGTGAGTCTATATCCCAAATGAGATTACCTATCCAGAAAGGTGCATACTTGATGGTATTGAAAAAATTATGTGAGTGTATCAGCATCACTCACTGCACCCCCAGCTCTGGAGACAGAAGTTAGCAACAACCTTCCAGATTTCATTTTCTGGAGTATGATTATTATTATTTTTCAAAGTGTCTTTGATCTTTGATTACCACCTTTTGCAAAAGAATGGTCATCCCATCTTCAAAGAGGCACTCATAGTCAACTGACCAGAAGGAAAGTCATCATTTATCCAATAAAAAAACAAGTACAAAAATGAACAGATGAGTCTTTCAAGAGACTGAAAATGATAGTTATATTAATGGACGGTGAACAAGTGGGTCATTAATTACTTGAAATACATGGTGATTTGAGGATCATGACTTCTAATTCTCAAAAATTGTTCAGGTTTCCAAACTATCTCTATGCCTTCACAATCTAGTTCCATCATAATAAAAAATTATTTCTGGTTCATTTGTCCCGTTTGTTTTTTTAGTCTCTTAAAAAGAAAAGAGAGAAATGTTTTTCCTTTAGGTAAATGTTTATTAGAGAGAAAAGAAGATTTAAGAAAAGCCAACAATATGAATAATAAAAAATAAATAAAATATGGTAAGGTTTTTGCAGAATACTGTGTAGCTGTTCATTGGAACAATGTTTTGACAGCAGTCGTAGATCTTCATAATCTTTTCTTCTCACTCACTACCAAAGTATGCATTTCTAGGGTGATGTTATAAAATTTATGTATTATATATTATTCTGTTCCCAGCAGAGTTTTCACATTTTATTTTAGTACTATGTATATTTTTGTTTTTTTCCCCCCCACTGGTAATAAAATAGGCAAACAGCTTACAAAACCTCACACCTTTTCAAAGAGAAATTCCTGAAATATGCCTGGCTCTTCTTAAGTTAAATGACTGTTTCTCCTAGAAAGTGAAAATAATAAATGGAACAAACCTTTACACCGTTTTCCATAAACTGAGCAAAAATATACAGGTTTTACCACAACAATTCTTCAATGTCTAAATTAAAATACATTTGGGGAATTTCAAAATCCTTCAATATCACGGTTAAACTATCTTTTGACAGACAGATTTTTATAAGAGTAGAATACACAAGTTGCCTCAGTCCCATTCCCAGCACCCGCAAACCCAGCGATGAAATGTAAAATTGGTTACTACCGGTTCTGTGGGCATGTCTTGGTGGGGGAGGGGGGGTAATGTGACTAAGTAGGCATGGCCAACTTTTTTTTTTACTTTTAAAAGCATTTTTTCTACAACCTCTTCAGCCCAAGAGGTTGTAAAAAAATGCTTTTTTTTAATTTATTTTTTATTTTGCATTTATATCCCGCCCTTCTCCGAAGACTCAGGGCGGCTTACACTATGTCAAGCAATAGTCTTCATCCTATTTGTATATTTATATACAAAGTCAACTTATTGCCCCCAACAATCTGGGTCCTCATTTTACCTATCTTATAAAGGATGGAAGGCTGAGTCAACCTTGGGCCTGGTGGGACTTGAACCTGCAGTAATTGCAGGCAGCTGTGGTTAATAACAGACTGTCTTAACAGTCTGAGCCACCAGAGGCTCCTCTGACGATCCCAGATGAGCTGCGCGATCATCAGAGGCTTTTTTTTTACTTTTAAAAGCATTTTTCGGCTGAAGAAAAAATGCTTTTAAAAGTAAAAAAAAACCCTCTGATGATTGTTCGGCTCAGCTGGGCATGGGGGTGGGCAGGGATTTTTGCTACCGGTTCTCCGAACCACTTACCGCCATCGCTACTGGATCGGGTGATCCAGTCCAAACCAGGAGCATTTCACCCCTGGTGCAAACCTCACAATAATTTATGATGGTGTGAGAAGCATTAATATCCCATATTGATGCCAGCTAGTATTAAATAAAAATAGAGGTTCACGTTTTGCTCATTCATAGATGCTCACTGAGTGACTTTGGGCCAGTTTCTTTCTGTCATCCCATCTAAAGTTATGGGGCAAGGTTGCTGTAGAGATAAAATTAAACAAGATTCCATATAAGCCTTCATGAACTGCAAGACCAAAGACCGGACAGAAATCAAATAAATAATTCACTTTCACGTACCTGACATTTACTACTGTCTAGTTATTTATTGTTGTTTTACCCTGTTTCTTCATGTTATATTCATGGCTATCTCTTGTGGCTTAGTTTTTATATAATTGTTTATATTTTACTACTCTACCATGGATGGGTTATCATTAATTCTTGATTGTTTCACAGATATGAGTGACTGAGTGTAGCAGACTAACACTGAATAAATAAATAACTCCTATCAACCTTGCTGAGTTCAGTAGAACTGAATCTTAATAACAAGTATGCTGAGAAATAAAGAGAGTAAGCAAGGACTCCTCTATTGCTTCAGCTACGATAAATTGTTTTTTGGCAGCTCCTCTCTCCTAATAGTTGCCTCAAAAGAAATCTTTTTTCATACTGTACGTATGTTATAAGAGAGTCTTCTCCGGATGCTATTCCTAGGGCATCTGTGGAGTGTTGGCAAGGAAAGACAAATGATACAACATGCAACACAAGATCACAATGCATGTTTCATCACCCTGATCAAACGTCCAGATTCTATAGATGCCTCCGGGCATATCGTTCTCAGCAGTGAGTTTCCAAAAAATATGTTGTAGAACTGGAAAGGCAATAGAAAAAGATAAACAATTTTTTTGAAAGAGTTGTAATATCTTCCGTATGAAAAGACATTACAGTTTGAGGGTTTGTTTTTTTTTAAGTCTAGAAAAGCAAGTTTAGAGGACATGGTGAAAATGATACCATGTTTCCCTAGATAATAAGCCCAATCGGGCTTTTTTGCGCATGCACTGAAACACCCCCCAAAAATAAGCCCTCCCCTAAAATATTTAAACACATGCACAATCTGTCCCCGCCATTTCCTCTGGTTAGGGTTAGGGAGACAAAGCTGGAAATCAGGTAAGACGGGAAGAGGAGCCCCGTCTTGCTCCACACGCCCCAAAATAATAAGACCTTCCCAAAAATAAGGCCAAGTGCTTATTTCATGGTTCAAAAAAATATAAGACAGGGTCTTATTTTCAGGGAAACACAGTAGAAGGTGTGGAATAAATGGAGAGAGTCATTCGTTTCCTTCTCTGTCCAAGGAGAGTTGGGAGAGACTGAAAGAAGCATTTCCTTGCCTGGTGCATATTTAACCTGTGGGATTTATTGCAAAATGTGAAATGATGACCACGCACTTGGACATCAAAAGACCATTAGGCAAATTCCAGGAAGAGCTTGGCATGTAGCTGAAATATTGTTATGTTTTGTCCACCACTGGAGACAGTAAGCTTCTCAACACTAGTTGTGAGAGGAACATGTGGAGGGAAGGAGAAGAGCAGCATTGCGTTATGTTTTCATTGTGGCATTGCCTAGAGATATTTAATCGATCACAATCACTGCTCAATACTGTCCGTATATACAGCCAAAATATTGTAATTTAGTTTGGACTAAATTGCCCTGATCACCATGGAACGCGGGGAAAAATAGTAAAAGCTGAAAGAATCAAAAAGTCCTCTGCAAATAAAAGCAAGCGTCTGGATGAAGACAATCAGCATCCTTCAAGCTGACAATATCAAGTCCACTGTAGTCAAGGAAAAGATTAGAAGTGAATATCTCAAAAGAGTGAAAAGATCTTAAAGTCCAAACTCCGTGGAGGAAATACCAGCTAGGCAATTAACACCTGGGCAATTCTAGTCATTAGATGCACAGCTGGAATAGTGGATTGTACTCAAGGTGAACTAGAAGCCCTGGATAGGAAAACCGGAAAAATAATGACAATGAATCATCTGTTCATCCTCACAGTGATGTTGACAGACTCTGTTTACCAAGGAAAATAGATGGCTGTGGAATGTTGCAAGTACATATTGGAGAAGAAGAAAGAGCATTGGAAGACTATCTGTCGTGTCCCACTCCTCCGCTGACGGCCGGGTCAGGGAAATCCGAATCAGGCTTGCCTCTGCAGCTCTGCCCAAAGTCCTAGCAAAGTCCTCAGAGCAGGCAGGAGACCAGTAAGTGACTTCAGCAAGATAAGTTCGACTTTTGCCTGACTCAGAGACTGCCAGAAAGCAGATCCTTTATATAGGCCATGGGGTGTGGCTCCATGACTCAGCACTCATTAAGGCCTGCCCCTCCCTTCCTTCTGTTGCCTCCGCCTATCCAGTCTTCTGATGCGAGGGTCACTCCAATCAGCAGCTGTTGGAAATAAACTTTCCTCAGGCTCACATGCTGTGGTGGAGGGGGAGGGGTCTAGCTGCTCCGTTTGCCTGGGCATGGAGCCAGGGCTGGGGCCGGGGGGTGCTCCCTCCTCTGCAGCCTGCTTGGGCATGGAGCCAGGGCTGGGGCCGGGAGATGCCCCCTCCTCAGCCTGTCTGGGCATGGAGCCAGGGCTGGGGCCGGGAGGACATTCTTCAGCGTTCGGAAGCAGATAAGCAGACCCCGGCTGCGGTGAGAGCGGGCAAGACACAACACTATCTAAGAACAATGAAGAAGATGCAGGAAGCCTCGGGAAGGCTTACTGAGCACTGGGGAGACCAAACTGGCCTACAAGAGAGAATGAAGAAGAGAAAAGAGATAGGGGAAGACAAAAGTTCATTAAAAAAATTACAGAATACAGAATACAGGTGATACAGTAATACAGAATTAAAACAAAACAAAAATACAGAATAGCAGGCAAAGCAGATAATAACAGGACCTGGTATTAGCTAAGATCAGGAAAGTTGTTGAAGAAAAAGACCGAGGGATAAATTCTGGCTGCACAAGACCAATCCTTAAAAACAAATCCATACAAAGCCAGAGTTGAGAAGACAGCAACAGATAGCAAGGGCCACCTCTGCAAAGAAGCTGAAGAAACAGTGGACATCTGGTTAGCTGCTGCAAGAAGGTCACACAGATTGACTACAAACAAAGGCATGACAAGGTAGAAACAATGATACACTGGAAGATGCCAGACTTAACAATTGTCGATAAGAAAGTCAAAAAAAAAAAAGTCTGGATAGTGGATGTGGCAGTACCTGGACACAGCAGAAGAGAAGAGAGAGAATTGGTAAAGAGAACAGAAAGACCTGCAAAGAAAAATAAGAATGATTGTGGCAAAAGTTACCAATAATTACCAATAGTAATAGGAGCCTTGGGTACAACTGGAGCATTATTTGAACACCATCAGCATTGACAAATTCACCATCAGTCAATTGCAAAAGGCAGCTCTATTCAGACCAGTTTACATCCTTCAAACGTGGTGAAATGCTCCCATTTCGGACCAGATCGGCCAATCCGGTAGCAATGGCAGCGGGTGGTTCGGAGAACCGGTAGCAAAAATCCCTCCCCCCCCCCCATCCCCAGTTGAGCCAGGCGATCGTCAGAGCCTTTTTTTTTTTACTTTTAAAAGCATTTTTTAAACAACCTCTTCGGCTGAAGAGGTTGTAAAAAATGCTTTTAAAAGGTTAAAACAAGGCTCTGACAATTCCAGCTGAGGTGCCTGATCATCAGAACCTTTTTTTTTTACTCTTAAAAGCATTTTTTAAACAACTTCTTCGGCTGAAGAGGTTGTAAAAAATGCTTTTAAAAGGTTAAAACAAGGCTCTGACAATTCCAGCTGAGGTGCCTGATTATCAGAACCTTTTTTTTTTTTACTTTTAAAAGCATTTTCTAAAAGGTAAAAAAGCTGAAGCCTGCTAGGCAAAAAATGGGGGATGGGGGTTCATGAGAGAGAGAGAGAGGAAGGAAGGAAGGACTACAAACCTGACACTAGACGCCGCTTCAGAGGATAATCCAGGGCTGGAAGGGACCTGGAGGTCATCTAGCTCAACCCTGCTCCAGTAGGACATAATTAGTGAGTTTCTGTCTTCTGATCCCCTAGTCACATAGCCACGCTCACCCAGTCACATGACCTCCCCCCCACCAAGCCACGCCCACAGAACCAGTAGGAAAGAAATTTAGATTTCACCACTGCCTTCAAGGATATCTCTAACCAGGGGTGAAATGCTCCCGGTTCGGACCGGATCACACGATCCGGTAGCGATGGCAGCGGGTGGTTCGGAGAACCTGTAGCAAAAATCCCTGGCCCCGCCCTCTGCCCCTGCTGAGCGATGCCATCATCAGAGGGTTGTTGGTTTTTTTACTTTTAAAAGCATTTTTTCTTCAGCCGAAAAAATGCTTTTAAAAGTAAAAAAAAAGCCTTTGATGATTGCGCGGCTCAGCTGGGATCATCAGAACCCTTTAAAAGTTTTTTTTAACAACCTCTTCGGCCGAAGAGGTTGTAAAAAAAAAAGCTTTTAAAAGGCTCCTCTGGTGATCCCAGCTGAGTTGCCTGATCACCAGAACCTTTAAAAAACATGTTTTCTACAAGCTCTTACAACATCCCCCACCCATGCCCACCCAATCGCCCCGTCCCCACTTGCCTAAATGCTGCTCCTTTTGGGCTCGCAAAGCCTTGCTTTGCTTCAGCTGCTGCAATCAGTCGCATCAGCTAGCAACGGAATCTGCCTGCCTCCAATTGGGTAAGTAAATGGGGGGGAGCTTTAAAAAATTGTTAATTGGGTTTTTTTTAAGGAGGGTTTTTTTTAGACAGCAGTTTAAAGTTAAGGAAATTTTAAATTTAGCTGCTTTTAACTAAAACAGGAGTTTTAGATAAAAGCTTTGCTGCCTGAGGAGTTGAAGTCCACAAATCTTAAAATTACTAAGGTTGGAGACCCCTGATCTAAAAAATATAAATAAAATAAAATAATAAAATAAAATATTTGTGCAGCTTTCTGAGATTTGGTGTGTTTCTGTAGTGTTTCATTCTAACTACACAAACACACAAAATCTCACAAAGCTGTATGTGGCATTTTTTTTTGTGTGTGTGTGTGTGTCAGTTGTGTTGTGTTGTGTTGTGTGTGTGTAAAGTGTGAAAATTGGTTTTTGAGCTTTTTGTGGCTGTGTGAGGTTCCTGCTTGTTGCAAGGGCCATTTTGGATGAAGTGCAGCTGCTTTTACATTGTGCGTGAGTCTGTTGTGTTGTGTTGTGTGTGTGTAAAGTGTGAAAGTTGGTTTTTGGTACCTCTTATTGTTCTGCATACTTTGTTTATTATTTTTATTATTTATTGTTATTGGCCACATCCACCCAGCCATCTGATCACCAAGCCACGCCCACCAATTAAGCCACGCCCAAAGAACTGGTAGGGACAAATTTTAGATTTCACCCCTGCCTCTAACACATGGCTGCCAAACTTGCGGCGTCCTGTTGCCGTCCCGTGATGTATTGTGATGTTTTCCCTTTCACGGAGCTGGGGTGGGCATGGCCTGTGTGTCATGCATCCGGCCAGCAGCCCACCAGTTTGACAGCCCTGCTCTAACACCACCAAACATCAACATCTGCCTAGGTCCTTGGGAAGGACTTGATGGGTGGACAAAAATGCCAAATCCAGTCTGAACATCTGGCTGACTGTGTGAAGAACAATAATGGTGATGTGATGTGGGCCACAATGGCCACCTCCTCAAACAAACTAGGCAGCAATGCTTTAGCACTTCCTCCTTTTTCCTTCCTTCCTTCCTTCCTTCCTTCCTTTTTTTTTTTTGACTAATGCAAAGTCCTTCTCTGCCCAGAGGTTATATATACATCAAGGGAACCTTTTCATGTTTATGACCATAGGAGAAGAGGCTGCATCTTTATTGCTGCCATGTTTACAACAAAAATATAAATAAATACATGACAGCAAAAATCCCTATTGAAGCAGGGCCTTTTCAAAAGGTAGACTTTCTTCACTGTCTAATTGTCATGTCTTGGCTAAAATAGGTACAGCTGTAGACTCTGAATACCATGGCACAAATACATCACTTCATTTCTGGCCTTGTTGGATTTTCTGCAGGCATTGGTTTATTGCAATGTAATATAACTAATTTGGGGAGCGGGGGAGTCCCATTTGAGGAGTTGCTTTGGGAGACAGACATATCCGTTTAGGTCACTGAATGTACACAAATCCTTCTTCCTGACATTGATAATTAACCAAAAGAATTCACTGCCACAAGCTGCACTGGAGATCATGAGCTGAATATATTGAAAAGTCATATCCTGGTGGAATTCTGTCACTTCACACCACATGTATAAATGTTCCTTCACTCTGATTGCCTGATTTAGTTTTATACTTTTGCATTTGGAAAAGAAATATGTTGCTCGTGTATTTTCTTTCCAGTCGAATTCGTTTTGCCAATGTAAAAAGGTCTGATTTTGGAAAATTACATCTAAAATATTGTAAATATAAAATTAAGAAACAAGGCAGCTGTCTCAAATCCATGATTACAGTGTTGATTGAAAGAGAGAGACAGAAAGCAATAAACACAGTCCCTTTGAGGGAAAGTGTGCAAGCATCCTTATGTCATATTTAGCAACCATTTCAACTCCCCCACCGAAAGTATAGATTATGAGCAAATATGTACAGTTATTTAGCAAATTACAGTATGTATTCATCATGTGTTGCCATATGAAAGCATGGCACTCTTCCTCTTCTTCCCATATCTTTTTGTCCTCACAAATGGATAATTGATATAGGTGATGTTCATAATTAGATATAGTATCATTAATTCTTTAAACCTGTCACTCTATTTTCTTATGATTATGTTTATAACTGATTTTTCCATGATAGGTTTTTAAAAAATGCAATTTGGGTAATTAAAATGCCAGTCCCACAACATTATTTATCTTTGAATTTTGTTTATCTTCTCCGTATTACAAAATGCTTATCGTTATAACTTGCTTCATATTTGCAGTGGAAGATTTCTTTATTTTAAACATTTCGCGGCAATTAAAGTGCAATATAAGCAATATGGTCATTCATCTTGTTATATTATCAGGCCTATGTTTGCAGAATTGGAAAAAGTAAAAAGGATACATCCATAAATAAACAGAATATTTCTAAGATATATACATGTCTAGCATAGATATTGTGGATGCAAAATATAATTTTGCCAAGATACAATACTTGCATACAAACAAACACACATATTGCCTAAGGATGAGCGATTGTTATAGGCCAGTTTAATTGATACTGGGCATTTGGAATTCAGTTTCCATCTGAGAATTGGTGCCGTGAATCCAATGCATACTTCCCAATCATTCTCTCCCATTTGCCCTGCAAATATATTTTTCTCTGGCTCTTTGGGTAACCTCACAGTTCATTGGAATAAGTGTGCTATTTATTACCCCAAGATATTGTGCTACTGCAGTCAAGTACTGTAAACCTGCAGAATATCTCTGCAGAAGAAACATTTCCTATCCTAGAAGACATTGAAGTGTATATTCTTGGACATAATCCAGAGTATATTTTTACTTATCAGTCCCAAGGAGTATGAAGCAGCAGTAGATGTTTAGAGAATTGGGAGAGGGGGAAGACCAGGGGTGAAATCTACTTTCCAGTTAGGAAGTGCACATGCCTTGCACACGCACTCGCTTTGCTCATGTGCACACACACATCACATACGCGCACAGACCCTCTGCACATGCGCAGAGGGTACAAAACACATTACATCCTGGTTAAAACCAGGAAGTAATGACAGCTGGGTGGGTGGGCAGAGTCTCACACTGCAATTGCTACCGGTCCTCTGAACCACCTGCCACAATCGCTACCGGATCGGGTGATCTGGTCCGAACCAGGACCATTTCATCCCCTGGGGCAGACTATACATTAACTTCATTGAACATAGGTACAAGTCCATGTTGAGCAGCACAATGATATATCAGAAAAATACTTGTACTTCCTTGCCCCTTTTGTATCAGAAGGCTGGACCCCAGCAGTTTCTCCCTAGATTTACCAGCTCCCTCGATCTACCAGATCTCCCTTCAGGAAGCTGTGAGATTTGGGGTCAAGACTGGATTCCACAGGGGTAGAATCTATGAGAATCTCAGATGCAGACTTGTGACATTATCTGGGATTCATTTAAACCTGCGGATTCCAAGGAAGCAAATAAGAGATGGAAAATACAGGATGAGCTCTGCCATATTAGAACTGGATCCCTATCCTATCTGGTTCTTTCAGGAGACAGATGACACAGTGAATAACTAGATTGGAGAGTTATCAAAGCTGATACTTATTTAGGAGAGAGGGTAATACTGCCAGCCTTGAAAGAGGTGATTCTGTACCCCCTAGATCAGGGGTGTCAAATTTGCAATGACACGTCATCACGTGATATATCACAACTTTTTCCCCCTTTGCTAAACCAGGGATGGATATGGCCAGCATGTGACGCATCCGGCCCATGGGCTGCGAGTTTGACACCCCTGCCCTAGATCCATCTGTACTAAATAATATTGAGTTCTTATGAGATATTATATACAGTGAAAGTTGCAAAGTATCTTCAATGAGCTTAAGATTCAACAGCCACATTCACAGCTCTAGTAAATGATCTGCATCAGGACTTGAAGATGGGAGTGTGCCGTTCCTGATTCTTCCATATCTCTGAATACATAAAATACCATTGGTTGTCGCATCCCTCCAAGATGTCTGAAAATTGAAAGTTGGGGAAAAGGGACTTTATTATAATGGTTTTGTTCCTATTTCACTGGAGCATTTTCAGTTGATTGTGAGAGGCTATCTGTCAACTGCATTGTGGCATGCCATAGAATTCTTCTCTCTCTCTCTCCTCTTTACATCAAGCACCATAAGAGATCGGATGACAGTTCAGGCACAGGTATCGTTAATGTTATCCAGATAAATAGTTCTACTCCAGATTGAGCCAAGACTTTCAGTCTGTAAAGATATGGATGGGAAGAAGCAAGATGAAGTTGAGTCCTAGCATGGCTGAGTTATGGCTTGTCCAGGAACCATCTGCTCTATCATAAAAGAACAGGTTCATAACTCCTTAGACTCACGACTGTTAGTAAATAGGCTGGTGGAAGGAGGAAGGCTAGTAGAAAAGGGGAGCTTTCCTAGCTTCAAATGGTATGCTGGCTAGTCCTTCCTGGAGAAAGAAGGCAGGGTGGCCGGTGTGGAAAAGTACAGCTGGGTGTCATCAGCGTACAGCTGGTACCTCACACGAAGCCACTGATGATCTCACCCAGCGGCTTCATATAGATGTTGAACAGAAGGCGAGAGAATCGACCCTGCGGCACCCACAAGTGAGGCGCGCGGGTGACCTCTGCCCGTCAACACCGTCTGCGACCGGTCGGAGAGATAGGAGGAGAACCACCGATAAACGGTGCCTCCACTCCCAATCCTCCAACCGGCGCAGCAGGATACCATGGTCGATGGTATCAAAAGCCGCTGAGAGGTCTAATAGGACCAGGGCAGAGGAATAACCCCTATCCCTGGCCCTCAGAGATCATCCACCAACGCGACCAAAGCCGTCTCAGTGCTGTAACCGGTCGGAAGCCGGACTGGAGCAGGTCCAGATAGACAGTTTCCTCCAGGTGCAGGGGAAACTGATATGCCACCATACTCTCTACAACCTTCGCCGCGGCGGGTTGGAGACCGGACGATAATTACCTAAAACAGCCGGGTCCAGGAAGGCTTCTTGAGGAGGGCCTCACCACCGCCTCTTTCAAGGCGGCCGGAAAGACTCCTCCAACAAGGAAGCACTCGTAATCCCTGGAGCCAGCCTCGTGTCACCTCCTGAGTGGCCAGCACCAGCCAGGAGGGGCACGGGTCCAGTAAACACGTGGTGGCATTCAATCTACCCAGCAACCTGTCCATGTCCTCGGAGTCACAGGGTCAAACTCATCCCAAACAACATCACCAAGACCGCCCTCAGATACCCGTCTGAATCGCCACAATTTTGGTCCAGACCGTCCCTAAGCTGAGCGATTTTATCGTATAGATAACCGTTAAACTCCTCAGCACGTCCCGCAGCGGGTCATCCCGCTCCCCTGGTGAAGGAGGGAGCGGTCACCAAACAGGGCAGCTGGGCGGTTATCTGCCGGCGCAATGAGGGAGGAGGCGAGCAACGCCTCGCTTCCCTCAGTGCCACTAGGTAGGTCCTAGTATAGGATCTAACTAGTGTCCGATCAACCTCTGAATGGCTGGACCTCCAGGAACTCTCTAGGCGTCTTCTCCGGCGTTTCATCCCCCTCAGCTCCTCGGAGAACCAAGGGGCCGGTTGGGATCTGCGCCGGGTCAGAGGCCGCAAAGGCACGACACGGTCTAAAGCCCCAGCCGCAGCCCGTTCCCAGGCTGCAGCTAGTTCCTCTGCCGTGCCGTGAGCCAGACCCTCAGGAAGTGGCCCAAGCTCCGTCCGAAACCTCTCTGGGTCCATCAGGCGCCTGGGACGGTACCAACGTAATGGTTCCGTCTCCCTGCGGTGTTGGGTAGCGGTCAGAAAGTCCAGGCGAAGGAGAGAGTGATCTGACCATGACAAAGGTTCAATGACTATTTCCTTTAAGTCCAGATCTCTCAACCACTGACCAGAGACAAAAATCAGGTCCAGTGTGCCTCCCCCGATGTGAGTGGGGCCATCCACTACTTGAGTCAGGTCCAAGGCCGTCATGGAGGCCAAGAACTCCCGAGCTACCGTCGATGACGAGCCGGCAGATGGCAGTTAAAGTCCCCATGACTAAAAGTCTGGGGTCTCCACTGCCACCCGGCAAGCACCTCCAGGAGCTCGGGCAGGGCAGCTGTCACGCAGCAAGGAGCCAGGTACGCCACCAGCAAGCCCATCTGACATCTATGACCCCACCTCACAAGAGGATTCACACCCGGCAATCTGAGGTACAGTGGTCTCCTCGGCTCTAGACTCTCTTTAATAGCAACCGCCACCCTCCACCCCTACCCTGGGCCTCGGCTGATGGAATGCACGGAAACCGGTGGGCACATCTCGACCAGGGCACACCTTCAGTGCCCAACCAGGTCTCCGTGCGCCTATAATATCCGGCACCCCTGAATCAGATCATGTATTAGGGGGGCCTTATTGGCCACGGACCGTGCGTTGCATAACATCAGACGAAGGCCCAGGCTCTGAGGGTCTTGACCATCCGGGGAACGGGAGAAGTCAGGGGGATCGGGGCACGCGATCGCCTGCATACATCGAACGCGTGACCCCCGCGTGACCCCCTATGTCGATACGATCCCCCCCTCAATAATATTGAGTTCTTATGAGATATTATATACAGTGAAAGTTGCAAAGTATCTTCAATGAGCTTAAGATTCAACAGCCACATTCACAGCTCTAGTAAATGATCTGCATCAGGACCTGAAGATGGGAGTGTGCCGTTCCTGATTCTTCCATATCTCTGAATACATAAAATACCATTGGTTGTCGCATCCCTCCAAGATGTCTGAAAATTGAAAGTTGGGGAAAAGGGACTTTATTATAATGGTTTTGTTCCTATTTCACTGGAGCATTTCCAGTTGATTGTGAGAGGCTATCTGTCAACTGCATTGTGGCATGCCATAGAATTCTTCTCTCTCTCTCTCTCTCTCTCCTCTTTACATCAAGCACCATAAGAGATCGGATGACAGTTTAGGCACAGGTATCGTTAATGTTATCCAGATAAATAGTTCTACTCCAGATTGAGCCAAGACTTGCAGTCTGTAAAGATATGGATGGGAAGAAGCAAGATGAAGTTGAATCCTAGCATGGCTGAGTTATGGCTTGTCCAGGAACCATCTGCTCTATCATAAAAGAACAGGTTCATAACTCCTTAGACTCACGACTGTTAGTAAATAGGCTGGTGGAAGGAGGAAGGCTAGTAGAAAAGGGGAGCTTTCCTAGCTTCAAATGGTATGCTGGCTAGTCCTTCCTGGAGAAAGAAGGCAGGGGTGGACTGCTGGGGTTTCACAGGGGTTCGGGAGAACCTCTAGCTAAGATTCTGTGCATTCGGACAACCCCCAAATCCCACTCCTGGCTGGCCCTGCTCAGCCCACCCACCCCTCCCAGGAGTTCCCACGCGGCCTGTTTTGGATGCAGGTAAGTGCAGGGTGCGCACAGAGGCTCGGGGAGGGCAAAAATGGGCCTACTGGAAGTTCAGGAGTTTGAGCCCATTTCCGGCCTCCAGAGGGCCTCTGGAGCCTAGGGAGGCCATTTTTGCCCTCCCAGAGGCTCAAGGAAAGCCTCCAGAGCCTGGGGAGGGCAAAAAGGGCCCACCATTCTGCAGGAAGCCGACTAGGCCACGCCCACCATGGCCACACTCACCCAGGAACCGGGCAGAGAACCCCTTGCTAAAAAATTTTGAAGCCCACCCATGAAAGAAGGCATGACAAAGTTAACTCAAGTCCTTGTCACATCCAATATAAATTACAGCAATGTGCTCATTTGGGGGGTGGGGATTATCTCTGAAGACTACTCAGTCACGACAATTGGAATAAATTTCTAGAATTTCCATCAGCTATGTGGATAATGTTCTCATTCCTAACATTTAGATTAGAAGGATTGGTAAAAAAACCCAAAACTGTTCTAAGTGCATAGCTTTTTCATCCTTATGTGTCTAAAGGTGTGTATTTTCACAAATTTTCCAGGAAAGTGGCAGTATAAAATGATGCCAGTTAATATATTGAAAATGTGATGGTACCAGAGTTTTAAAACATTCTTAAATGAATAGTTTAATTATTTAAAACAGAACCAAACAAAGAAATGGAATATTTCAAAGGCCTTTGGAAGAAAATAAGACTCTCATCTTTTGAGACTCTGCAGTGGGTTTACTCCCTTTCGTCAAATGTGCTCATTATTTGGCTGTGACCTAATTCAATTTGATAATTTAATTATTGCTGTTGAAGGATAAGCAAAGTATTCCCAAAGGACTAAAAAGACAATTAACAATTAGTAATTGCATATGCATTACCTAAATATTTAGAAGTGATTCCTACAACTCTTAAAACACCTTGACAGCAAAGAATTAGTCTGCCATATATGTACTTTTATAGAGAAAATGCATAGTTTCAAGAAGACTTTCCCTTCCCGCCCTCCTGCCCTCCTTTTTTGCCTGCCTGATTTAATTTCTTTCACTGATTTAATTTCATCAGTTGGAATGATGGAATTATTTTGGTATTTACATTCCACTTTGCTCTGACAGGCCCCCAAGGCAGACCAAATTCTGGAACTGTTTCCTGATGCAAAAGAGAAAGTTCAACAAGGCTATGGAGTGAGGGGTGAAGCTGCCTGAAGCATGAGAAAGAACAGCATAAGGAGGGAAAAAATAGAAATAGAAACAGAAGATGAGAAAGGAAACAAATTTTATATCAATACTAATAGGGGTGTCTGCAGAGGAATGGAAAAAAGTCAAGATAATGGCCAAAACCATACGATTAGGACTTTGCGGGTTTTTATGCACATCACAATGCACAAAAAAGGATTCTTCCATAAACTCGAAAGTATACTTGATACACTAAAAGAAACAAATTTCTTCCCTAGCTCAGTCCCAAAATGTGGGAATTCTATATTGACAGTGTGGTCCGATCCATTTTCTTTTATTGTCTCTCCTCTCCATCTCTACACTTCATCGTTTGTGGCCTGGGTTCCCAAATGAAAAGCCAGATGCACTAAAAGATGGTTTCCCTAAAAGTGTGAATAGCTCTAGCTATTTAAGGTAGTGTTACCTAACCCTTTTGGGTTTTGTTGACCAGCCAGAGCAGGGGGGGAGAAGGAATGGTTCCACACACATGGTGGGCAAGCACACGTACACAACTCCATTTGCACAAGCAGAGAGCATGCACTCCCCCATTCACACAATGGAGTATGTGCACACATGCTCACCCATTGCTCAAACAAGTGGGGACACGCACACGCTCGACCGCCACTTCTGCGGCCCAGTTCCAAAAGGCTCAAGGCCCAGTAGTGGGCCACAGTCCAGGGGTTGGGGACTCCTGATTTAAGGCCCTTTGTGAAATAGGTTAATTCTCTCTATCCCCCGCTTCCTTCAAAGGAATATGTGCCAAGTAAGAATCCCTTCTCCTTTCATTTTATTTTTATTTATTTGTTTGTTAAGCATGTATAAGATAACAAGTATAGGTATGAACATAAATGTAAACAAAGGAAGTAAATACAGATAAATGGGGACAGTAAGATAGGGACGGTAGGCACACTGGTGTGCTTATGCACGCTCCCTTTACAGACCTCTTAGGAATGGGTGAGGTCCACAGCAGACAGTTTGAGGTTGAAGCTGTGAGGGTTTGAGGCTGTAACAACAGAGTCGGGTAGAGCATTCCAGGCGTTGACCACTGTTGCTGAAGTCATATTTTCTGCAATCGAGTTTGAAGCAGTTTACCTTGAGTTTGTATCAATTGTTTGCCCGTGTATTATCATGGTTGAAGCTGAAGAAATCATTGATGTTGTAGCAGACAATTTTATGTACTATGCTTAGATCGGACTTCAGGTGGCGTAGTTCCAAATTGTTCAAGCCCAAAATTTCAGGCCTGATGGCATAAGGGATTCTATTGTGAGCAGAGGAGTGGAGTACTCTTCTCATGAAATACCTCTGAACCCGCTCAATCGTGTTAATGTTCAATGTACAGTGTATAGCCAATGTATAGTCATTCCAGGCGGATGAGCTGCATTCAAGAATTGGTCTGGCAAAAGTTTTGTATGCCCTAGTTAGCAAAACAATGTAACCGGAGAAAAAGCTTCGCAAAATCTTTTCTTGCTTTGAGATATTCTGGCAAACTTTAAAGCAGAATCTGAGGACCAGGAAACAAACAAAAATGGTCCTCTCTAGACAGAAGAAGGATGGAAATTCTGGCCATTGCAGTCCAAGTGCTTCTAGAGGGCACAAAGTTGTAGAGGTTGATCAAGGCGTATGAAAAGGGCTAGCAGGCTGTATAGAAGACGACAAAATAGGGAAACAAGCAGAACTGCAAGAATAATTCTTAAGAAAGCTTTAAGGTCGTCCTGTAAAACTGAGGAAAGTTTGGGCTGGAAGGGAAGGAGTTTTTCTGGACTGTGAGTAATTTGCAGACTATTTTTGTGGCTGATACATGCTGACATAGCTGACATAATAAAATGAAAAATGTTAATAGACTGCATCTTAATATTTCCATTTTCCTGCAGGTTTACTCCTGAGGTTTCTACTTTCCATATCATTTCTAAGAAAATGGTTTTGGAATTCACCTTCTGTATTGTCTAAGGGACTGAATTCCCCAAATATATGCAGCAAGGGTACTCAAAGTGACTTTCAGACAGGCAAGGGGGCACCGATAAGGAGTTTTATCAAAATATTACTTCCTTGCCTGTGAGTTTTCCCAGTGCAGGATGAGTCCATGTCGCCAGCTTGTCACTAACGCATCTCCTTCTCTCTGAAAGCAACGTTTCAACTTTCAGCTGGGGCCAATCTCATTGCCATGGGATTACTATTGATAATGGAAAAATAAATGAAATGTACCGTGCCATGTTTTTTCTCTCCCTTCAGTGAGGTAATTTTAATAGCAGAGCCATTCAGGGTAACTTACAGGAAAATAATGCAAGGTGTCTAACCACTTCTTGGTCCCTGATTCAGAAGACAAATCTCTGAACTTTAGCCATGAAGGACAACCCACCGTTAAAAGTAAAGACGAAATCCAGGATTACCGAGAAAAACAGATGTAAACAAATCAGACAAAATAAAATGAAGATGAGATCTATACCCTGTTCCCCCCAAAATAAGATATCCCATAATAATAAGCCCATCGGGCTTTTGAGCGCATGGCAACAAGGCCAAGCGCTTATTTCAGGGTTCAAAAAAATATAAGACAGGGTCTTATTTTCAGGGGAACATGGGTAAGATATGATGAACATTTATTTTTAAGCACAGAGTATGATCTCTTACACCTTTGGGGTGGTGATACATTTGAAATTTTAGGAACTAAGCATAGGTGCCATAGAAAGTCATCCCCTTCACAGAATGATAATGAGTAGTACTATTTGTTCCCTAAAGAAAACTTATTTGGTTAATTTTGCAAAATGGGAAGAGATGATCTCAATAGCCTTTGCAGCATTTTCAGTACAGTTCCTTCACCTCTGAAGTGCTACTGTGGTGATATTGGTTCAAACTGCAATTGCTATTTTTATAAAGACCCCCAACAACCAATGGATAGCCTTAGTTTAGTTTAGTTTAGTTTATTGTCATTGCACCTCGTACAACGAAACTAAATGCCATCTTCAGTGTACATTATACATAAAAAAAATAAAACAAAAACACACATCCTTCACATTCTATACAACTGAAATTGAAAACCCCTGATCTTGCATTAATATTCCAGTATACAGTAGAATTCAATATAGTTACTGCTCTGGGATAGAAGCTGTTTTTCAGCCTATTCATCCTTGTTTTTATTGTCCTGTACTGTCTGCCAGATGGTAATAGGTCAAACGAAAAGGGTGCCCAGGGTGAGATGAATCTTTAAGAATGTTTTGAACTTTCTTAAGGCAGTGGGAGCTATAAAGCTCTTCCAAGGAGGGGAGAGGACAACCAATGATTCTCTGGGCAATGATGTTCACCCTCTGGAGTGCTGTCCTATCTGCCACTGTGCAATTGGCAAACCATACACAGGTGCAGTAAGTTAAGATACTCTCTATAGTGCAGCGGTAGAAGGTCACCATCATTATTTGGGTGAGAAAAGCTGGAGATATTGGAAATGCCATGGGGGGGGGTGTAGTCCTGTTTTTTGATACCCGAGGAACATAATTGCAGGCTCCAACTACAGATATGTGTTTGCTTTCCATGAAGGCATTTGCAGGTCTTTGCAGAAATAATTATTTAAAAATCAGTAATTGATTATGAGTCTATAACTAGGTTCACATCCTTGGTTTCTTCACACTGGAAAAAGCCAATAGAAACATTGATATATATTTTTTGTCCACTAATCCTCTCCCCTCCTGATATTTAAAAAAAAAACACCAAAGTGTAGAAGTTATTTTTTTCACTGTATTTAGCAGTTACCCCTTGCTGACTCCAATGGATACAATGAAGGGATTTCTTGGTGGCTGCATTTATGATCTTTCCTTCTCAACATCATCCCGCTTGGAATGCAGTTGCCCTAGTTAAAGGGATTTATGTCCTGACTTACTAATGCACCTAGACTTTGAAACTATTCCTACAAGAAGGAGTTTGAATAGTTCAAAAGTAAAACTGAATTGATGCCTGTTCTACTTGCACATCTTTCTACTTGCACATCATTTTTCTGTTTGCTAATGAGGCTTTGTGCATTTAAAATTGATACACTGACTATCAATTGTGCTGTAAATGTTGTATCTTGATGAACGTATCTTTTCTTTTATGAGAGCATATGCACCAAGACAAATTCCTTGTGTGTCCAATCACACTTGGCCAATAAAAAATTCTATTCTATTCTATTCTAAAAGGAAACCAAAATGTTTGTTCTGTGCTCAGTTACTCTCTTGGACATCATGTACGTTTTTAGCTGCAGTCTTCTGCCTACGCTTTATATATTCTTCATCCTTGATCCGCTGTTAATTTGAATATTATTCAAAAAGCTATAATAGCAATAGCATTTAACTTATATATTGCTTCACAGTTCTTTACAGTTCAAAGAGTCAGTATATTACCCCCAACAATCTGGGTCCTTATTTTACCAACCTTGAAAAGATGAAACCCTGAGTCAACCTTGAGCCGGTCAGGATTGAACTTCTGGCAGTAGGCAGAGTTAGCCTGTAATATGGCATTCTAACCACTGCGCCACCCCACACATTCTTTTAGTATGTTTCATAACTGTGGCTGACAGCATGTGAACTCCACCCTTTCAACTAGTGCGAATGATGGGAATTATAATCCAACAGATCTGGTGGCCACCAGATTACATAATTCTCAAAGTTTCTATGTTCTGCAGCTCTTTCCTGGTTAGCGTACAGAATCAATCAAGAGACTTCTGGGAATGGGGGGGGCAGGTATTAAAAGAATTGTTATACAACACTGGAGGGCTGGGAGTCTGCATTGGAGACAAATTGGGGGCAAAATATGTGATTTACATGCAATATCAGAATGCAAGCAAGCGAGACCAGCACTTGGAATGTGGCATCATGATCCCTGTTTTGTCACATGCACCTTGTTGGTCTTTTATTAGGTTTCTGTGACCTGAAAGAGAAAATTCTACCCACCTATTTTCTTTTCCATGATTGCATTGGATTGGAAAGAATAAAAAGATATGGGATTGCCTGCAGGAAAATTTCAGCACTGTTGAATGTCCATTCAAATTTAGAAAGAATTCAGCTCATTTTCCATCCAATGGCCACCTGCAGTAGCTTGTCCAATAACTCTTTAGTGAGATGATACAGACTCATGGTGAGAAGCTCACCAGAAAAGCTGCATTTTTATTTAAAAAGCATTATTAATTATCATAAGGCTTTCTCTGATTGTTACCAGTCCTTTGTTGGGGCTTTGAGCTCCTCTCCAGCTATGTCTTTGAGACAGTCCAAGGAGAATGTCTTGGTTGAGAAAGAATCTGATGTCTCTCAGAGAAACAGTTGCTTTTAAAAATGGTGTCTGGAGCTTTCTGAAGGGTTTTAGCTAAATTATGTTACCTACGCTCATATCATAGTTTTAGGAAAAGTTGTTCAGAAGTAATTGATTTCTAGGATCCACTAATGGTGTCAACCAGGGCTTCCTAGAAAGGATTATCCTTTTCTTCTAATATTGTATGGTTTGACCCACATTGCCAAGAGAAAGTCAAGGATCTGTTATTACATCCTGCAGTTTGCTTAATCAGCATCACTTTGTCTCCAAGACATTCACAGACAAATGAAATTATCCATGGAGTTCTAGCAATCCCAGGAGCCAAAATAATGTTATGGGTCTTTCCTCCCTCCTTTTTCCGCAAGACATTGATCAGCAAGCATCATTATCTCTTCCCGTTTGATGGGAGGGAAAATAAATCATTTATTTTTTCAGCCAGATTGATTTATGAATATCTTCCATTTTAAAGGTAATTAATTTCGTATGAAGTCATTGGCTATGTGTAGCATGCAGACACTTGAAATATTGATGCTGCGCCTTGCTGTTATGATGGAAACCCTCCATTTATCATTTTGCAATGCTCAAAATTTGCCAATAAACAACACATTTGCAAGGGAGGAAGAGTATGGATACTTTTACCCTCTCCTTGGTTTCCCAGCTCATATGTGTGCTAATAATTGATGGGAATGTGTTGCCCTCTTTTCTGTGAAACGTGAGATGTGGTTCATTTGTTTGAATGACCCAGGTGTGCTATGCCCTGAGGGTATTTCGATAGTATTATTGCCTATTTCCTCCTTGGACCAGCAACTAAGTGATTTGAGATGCCATTAAAAATAGCAAATAGAAGTAGCTTGGAGGCAGGAGAAATTACAGCTGGAAAGGAGCCATAAACCATCATGCAACTACAATAATTGCCAGTGTAAACATTTTAATAATAAAATATTATTTTCCCTGCCTTTTCCTCTTTCAGTGGTTTCCTTTCATTAGGAATTCAAAATAAGAACGTTTGCATTGAATTAGAGCAACAAAGGGTAAAATGCACAGACTTTATTGGTTTCATGCTTCAAATAATCCTTATATAACTTTTCCCTGATGAGTAGCATGTTCCTGAAGTCGAAGAAGATGCCTTAGGGACATTTTAGCAATCCTGTCAAGGCCATTTAGGACTCTGATAATCTCAAATGCCCTGAAATTCACCAGAAGACAATCCCGTTCTCTACCAAAGCAGGCTAGTTCAGCCTTTCCTGTAATGGAAGTCATCCAAAGGCCCAAAGCAGAAGTGAAATCCAAATTGTTTTCCTATTGGTTCTGTAGGCATGGCTTGGTGGGCGTTGCAGGGGAAGGATACTGCAAAATCCCCATTCCCACCCCACTCTGGGACCAGCCAGAAGTGGTATGTGCCAGTTCTCCGAACTACTCAAAATTTCTGCTACCGGTTCTCCAGAACATTTCAGAACCTGCTGGATTTCACCCCATCCCAAAGTAATGCTATTTTCTATCAATTCCTGAACTCTCATGAAAGTCTAAAGATCTTAAATGATAATGCTTACATCTTTTCCAATTTCAGTGTTTGCTGAAATGCTGCCCACTAAAAATAGTGTTTCATGTGTGATAGGGCCAGGAGTGGAATCTAGATGGATGTTGTGGTCGGCCAGCAGCCCGTGGACCTGGCAACAGAGTGAGACAGTGAGGAGGCTGGGGAGGACCATGGGCCAGTCCTGGAGTGAGGGGAAGGCCCGGATGAGGGCTCTGCATCAGAGGCAGAGATGGGGCCAGGGCCATCGGGGAAGGATGCACAGAGTTTGGAGCCTCCAGAGGCGAACAGCAGAGGCAGAGGAACAGGAGGAGCCTATTTCTAGTGTACGCATGTGAAGAGCTGCTAGAAGGCAAGAGCAGCTGAATAAAAAAGGACAACTCAGGAGTAAGGCTAGAAGATGATTGGCCACTCCCATAAAGCTTAAAAGAGCAGCAACGAGCCATTGGGTTCTTTGTAGAAAAGCAACGTTGATTTTCGTGCTTCTTGTCTTGAACTTTGTCTTGTCTTGAACTTTGTGAGGGTTTTGCCAAGAAAAGCCTTTGGCAGGCTGCCAAAGACATCAAAGGTTGGTGATAAGGCCTATGGACTGGTTAAGAATTTTGTTTTGGACGAACGAATTAATTCATTCTCAGCTGTTTTAATAAAATAAGTTTGTTGAGGACTGAATTGTGTTTAGTAATCACTACTCGGGCCTTGGTAACAACTATGGAAACATGCTGACCCCAAAAACTAGAAACAAAATGAAATTGCAATGTTTTTGTTCTGTACGTTTTAAAAGCATCTCTAACATTTTCTCCAAAGAACACTATTGGCTTTTCTGCAACAAGAAGTAATCTTTGCTCAGAGTAGGACTTGGCATTGTATAACTGCTCTTGTACAATAGGGTCATTAATCAGGTCATTGACTTAACCTGTTTCCTGGGTTCATATTATATATCCAAACACAAACTAACCAAATTAGAGATGGATTTCAGCAGGTTCTGACCAGTGGAGAACCGGTAGCAGAAATTTTGAGTAGTTTGGAGAAAAATTCTGTAGTAGTAAAAATTCTGACTGGCCCCACTCCCATCTATTCTCTGCCTCCCAAGTCCCAGGACGTGGGAAGAAATGGAGATTTTACAGTATCCTTCCCCTACCACACCCACCAAGCTATGCCCACCAAACAATGCCATGCCCACCAAGCCACACCCACAGAACCAGTAGTAAACAATTTTTAAACTCACCACTGAACCAAATCCACAAAGGCTGGGATGGGCAATGCTTTAAAAGTCAGAGTCTCATTCTGCCTCCCAATGGCTGTTAATACAAACCTCTGATGACACAATCTTGCCACCAGAACTGAGAGGTTGGGAGTGCTTTTCAGTGTCTTCAGAGTAGGAGAAGGACCGGACGATGAGGAAGGTCCCAACTACCCTAATCTTTAAAGTGCATCTGTCAAAACCAACTCCATATTATCATTTTGTTGGAAGAAATGTCCTTCTGGGTTCAGTTTCAAGTGGGGAGAAAGACAGTGGAAACACGGTGGCTGCTTGGAAAGATGCTTTTAATGGTGGACAGGATCACATGCTTTGAAGATCTTGGGTGAAAGAAAAAATGGGGCAGAGATGCTGAGAGTGCCTGGGTTTTATGCCCTCTCTGGGCTTTTGAATTTCAGCTTGTATTCTGATTGGTTGTCAGATTCCCATGGGGCCATGCAGGGGTAACTTTGTAGACTGTGTTTTGAGTCCCAAGTTTGGTTGACTCTTGCTGGGTGATTATGTAATGAAAGGGCTTTGGGCAATTCCTACTATGGCTCTGCCTGAAGAAGATAGATCTTTGTTATGTAGAATAGATTGGCCCAGGCCTTAATGGCCCATTGACAAAAGGGGGGGTGAGTTTCTGTCTCCCTTTTAGGGGAAATATTCTGCCCTTTTAATATTTCCTAAAATATTTCATTTTTCTAGGAGAGGGGTAGGTGCTAACTTCATACAAATTTTCTGCCCTATTTGGGATTATTATGAGGATTTGGGAGGGGTTTAGGTTGAGAACGAGAGAGACAAACTTCCAGTTCTGCTCTTCATCCTGAAGAAAAATGGTGAGGGAAGGATCACACCAGAGTATAAAAGCTAATATAAAAACAATTAAATTAGCTGTAGTTTTAGAAGTCTCTCCCGTGTTTTAATCCCTGTACTTTGTAATTTTATGTTAATCGTTTTATTTTTACTTTATTCTACAACAATGGGTTTGTTTTATTTTTATTTCTGTTTTAGAGTGACATGTTATTAGCTTTATGCTTGCCTATGGCTGAAATCAACAAATAAACAAACAGCAGTGAGGTTGGGGTGAAGCAATTATCCTCTTCCTCCTTCTCCTTCACCTCCCAAAAACTGGTCTCTGTTGGAAGAAATATCCATCTGGGTTCAGTTCCAAGTGGGGACAAAGACACTGGAAACATGGAGACTTCTTGGAAAGATGGTTTAATGGTGGTCAGGATCACATGGCTTGAATTCCTGAACAGAAAAGGGCTGAGATCCTGTGTGCTCCCTGGCTTTATGCTTTTTCTGAGCTTTGAACTTTCTGGGGCACAGGAAGAGTATCCTGATTGGTTGTCAAACTCCCAGGTGGTCTAGGGGTCTTAGTTAACATTGTAGGTTGTCCCTCAAGCTTGCCTGAGCCTTGCCATGTGGTGAGTTTCTGTTGCTAGATGGGTTCTATTATGTTGCAGATGATGGCCTATTGACAAAGGTGGGGAGAATGAGTTTCTACCTCTGACCCATTGACAATGGTGGGGGGAAATGAGTGAGCTTGGCTGAGGCTTTAATGGCCCATTGACAAAGGTGGGGGGTGGCAGGAAGTTGCAGGGAGCTGCTTTGTCTTTAAAACAAAGCAGGGAAATATAATATTCTGCCTTTTTAAATATTTTCTAAAATATTTCATTCTTCTAGGAGGGGGGTGGGTGCTAAATTCCTACATCTCAAAATAACAAATGCATAAATCATGCAGGACATTGATCTGTGGCTGTCTTGATGTGCAAACATACCTTGAACATATCAATGACTGATCGTGTGTGTGTGTGTGTGTGTGTGTGTGTGTGCGCACGCGTGTGTATATCTATCTATCTATCTATCTATCTATCTATCTATCTATCTATATATGAGACTTAGCTAGATGGTGTCTGAAGGGGGGTAAAAATCTTTAAAATACCTGTTTGTTTTTAACTTAATGTTTATTGATAGTATTGAGTTCTGTTGAGAATAAATGCAGCAAGCAGAAACTGAGGTGAAAGAATAAAATCTGGAGCGTTGTGAGCATTGGACTGTGGACTTTCTTATTAATCTAAAGCCTAGAAGTGGAAGGTCAATATTTCTTGTGCCCCTAACTTAAATACCTATTTAGCAGCTGTGCTACTAGAATTTATTACATCCTGGTAGGGCTGGTAATAGCATTCTTGGTTATTCAACACAGTAAAGTGGTTGCTGTCATAATGATTACTGAACACCCTTAAACTCTATATGATTTTTGCTACCATTTTTTTCAGATTCCCCCAAATTAGCATAAACTTATAACCTCTGCATATAAACAATGCAAAAGGTGTAACGTGTTGAGGACCAGTGGCTCAACAATGTAGAGATGTAGCGAGAAAGGAAGATCAATAGAATAAATCCCTTGGGCACAAATATCAACGGAATGTATTATCATTATTTCTGCTCTTCAGTACAGATGTCACTATTACAAAAGGAATTTTGTTATGTGCTCTGTGGATTACAAAGATCCCACTAAGCTGGTAGTAACAGTATGAACCAAATCCTCTTCACAACCTTTCTGTTCACTCAGAGTTTATTTTTCTTTGGACATATTTGTATTTCTCCAATTGTACTGACTTTACAGACCTACTGTATATTCTCAAGAGAAAATATTTGCAAGAGAATAGAATAGAATAGAATATATATATTTTTTATTGGCCAAGTGTGATTGGACACACAAGGAATTTGTCTTGGTGCGTGTGCTCTCAGTGTACATAAAAGAAAAGATACCTTCATCAACAATTCTAAGGTACAACACTTAATGATAGTCATAGGTTACAAATAAGCAATCAGGAAACAATATCAATATAAATCAATAAATATCAATATAAATAAGGATACAAGCAACAAAGTTACAATCATACAGTCATAAGTGGAAGGAGATAGGTGATGGGAACGATGAGAAGATTAATAATAGTGCAGATTTAGTAAATAGTTTGACAGTGTTGAGAGAATTATTTGTTTAGCAGAGTGATGGCGTTTGGGAAAAACTGTTCTTGTGTCTGGTTGTTCTGGAGTGTAGTGCTCTATAGTGTCGTTTTGAGGGTAGGAGTTGAAACAGTTTATATCCAGGTTGTGAGGGGTCTGTAAATATTTTCACAGCCCTCTTCTTGATTCGTGCAGTATACAGGTCCTCAATGGAAGGCAGGTTGGTAGCAATTATTTTTTCTGCAGTTCTAATTATCCTCTGAAGTTATCACCCTGAAAATGCTAAGGGTCTGGTGATTAAATCATACAAAGAACAGTTGAGGGAACTAAATGTATTGAGTTTAATGAAGAGGAGGTTTAGGAGTGATATGATAGCTGTCTTCCAATACTTGAAAGTACTGGAAGAGGGGGTTGATTTATTCTCCATGGCACCTGTGGACAGTTGTGGGGGCTCCATTGCTAGAGGTTTTTTTAAAAAGTATTAGACCACCATTTGTCTTGGGTGGAATAAGATCTCCTGCCTTGGATAGGGGGTTGGACTAGAAGACCGTCAAGGTCCCTTCCAGCCTTCTAATTATATGATTCTTAGTTGAGCAACATGTCACTTTCAACTTCTCATCATGATTTTTTTTTTATTTGCATTTATATCCCGCTCTTCTCCGAAGACTCAGGGCGGCTTACACTATGTTAGCAATAGTCTTCATCCATTTGTATATTATATACAAAGTCAACTTATTGCCCCTCCAACAATCTGGGTCCTCATTTTACCTACCTTATAAAGGATGGAAGGCTGAGTCAACCTTGGGCCTGGTGGGACTTGAACCTGCAATATTGCAAGCAGTTGCTGTTAATAATAGGCTGCATTAGCCTGTTGCGCCACCAGAGGCCCTCATGATTGTGAGTGACATTACATGATAGACCATGTATGAAATTAAATTGTTTAGGTTCACCTACATGATAAAGTGGGATTGATTTGGAGGAGCTCAAAGCCGAAACCAATTCAGTTTATGTTAATGAAATTGATGGAACAATATGAAATGTCCATCTGAAACTATGTTTCCTAAATGCTTTTGGAACGGAACTGTAAATTTTTGATTCTTAAAAAAGAATCCTCTCTTCTTTGTATCCCCAGTAATCTAAGTAAATTACATATTAAGGGAAATATGTGGCTTCTTTCAAAAACAGCAGTCTGGGTCTATTTCCCCACCAATCTCGTTTACTCAGGCAGTACCTACAGTACATACATAACCCAAATTATTGCCAGAAGCAATAATGAAATGGAATGAGATATGAGAACTTAAAGAATAATATCTCTTTTTTTCAATCACTCACTATTCATAGAAGCCAGAAAGAAAAACAAATATTCATGAGATTTCCAGTCTGGAAATAATTTCTTCAGAAATCAGGCCACTTAACTCTCTGCACTTAGGATATTTGGAAACTGATCATGGGAACTAAGCTTCTTTTCTTGTTGGTTCAAAATTTCTTATCCAAATAGGCTCTTCAGTTAGGCAAGTCGGTTAAAACCAATGTAGAATAGAATAGAATAGAATAGAATAGAATAGAATAGAATAGAATAGAATAGAATAGAATAGAACAACAGAGTTGAAAGGGACCTTGGAGATCTTCTAGTCCAACCCTCTGCTTAGGAAGGAAACCCTACACCACTTCAGACAAATGATTATCCAACATCTTAAAAATGTCCCGTGTTGGAGCATTCACAACTTCTGGAGGCAACTTGTTCTACTGATTAATTGTTCTAACTGTCAGGAACTTTCTCCTTAGTTCTAAGTTGCTTCTCTCCTTGATTAGTTTCCACCCATTCCTTCTTGTTCTACCCTCAGGTGCTTTAAAGAATAGTTTGAGTCCCTCTTCTTCTTCTTTGTGGCAGCCCCTGAGATATTGGAACACTGTTATCATGTCTCCCCTAGTCCTTCTTTTCATTATACTAGACATACCCAGTTCCTGCAGCCATTCTTCATATGTTTTAGCTTCCAGTCCCCTAATCATCTTTGTTGCTTTTCTCTGCACTCTTTCAGAGTCTCAACATCTTTTTTACATCGTGGCGACCAAAACTGAATGTAGCATTCCGAGTGTGGCCTTTCCAAGTGGTATTAAAGTGGTAATAAAGTGATATTAACACTTCATGTGATCTTGATTCTATCCCTCTGTTTATGAGCCTAGAACTGCGTTGGTTTTTTTTTGGCAGCTGCTGCACACTGCTGGCTCGTATTTAAATGGTTGTTCACTAGGACTCCAAGATCCCTCTCACAGTTACTACTATTAAACAAGGTACCACATGTACTGTACCTGTGCATTTTGTTTTTCTTGCTTAAATGTAGAACCTTACTTTTTTCACCATTGAATTTCATTTTGTTAGGTAGCGCCCAATGTTCAGGTCTGCCAAGATCCTTCTATATCTTGAGCCTATCTTCTGGAGTGTTGGTTATTCCTGTCAATTTGGTGTCATCTGCAAATTTGATGAGTTCCCCATTTATCCCCTCATCCAAGTCATTGATGAAGATGTTGAAGAGTACTGGGCCTAAAACAGAGCCTTGGGGTACTCCACTGCATACTTCCCTCCATGCGGATGTAGTTCCATTGAGGACTACACGTTGAGTGCGGTTGGTCAGCCAGTTATAAATCCATCTGGTGGTGGTGCTGTCTAACCCACATTTTTCTACTTTATCTAGTAGTAGGTTATGGTCTACTTTATCAAATGCTTTACTGAAATCCAAGTAAATTTTATCGACAGCATTCCTCTGGTTCACTAATTTTGTCATTTTGTCAAAGAATGCAATAACTCAGACTGAAGAAGCTACTTGCTAAAGCAGCGAAACGTTTCAGACCAACAGCTGCCATGACTCAACTTCTAGACAACTCGGTGTAGAACCAACACACTGTAGATGACTGAGAATCTTCATTGATATTCTGCATTAGATATGTTACTTTCATTCATAGTGATTTCTCTCCTGCACAAAACTTGTGATGGAGCTTAGGGACAACTTTATTTTACTCTGGTGGGATTTATTTTGGTTTTTTTAATGGAGGAACTCAGAATATCTAAAGAATATAGACTTGTTCTTAGGAATGGGGGAAAGATGAGTAAACCATGAAAGGAGGAGGGAGCAGTTTGAGAAAAATTACTCAGGCTGGAGAAAAATGAAAGCATGAGAAAGTAGCTCAAAATAACTCCATTCTGATTTTGTTTGACAGAAGATGGAATAAAGAAAAACTCTAATGGGCTTTCAAAGGTCAGTTACTCTATACTACTGTTGGAAGAAATATCCTTCTGGGTTCAGTTCCAAGTGGGGAAAAAGACACTGGATTCATGGAAGTTGCTTGGAAAGAAGGTTTATTGATGAACAGGATCACAAGACTTGAGTTCCTAAACAGGATCACATGGCTTGAGTTCCTGAGCAGAAAAAAGAGCCGAGATGCTGAGAGTGCCTTGGTTTTATGACCTGTCAGGGCCCCACCCTAGAGTTTCCTATTCCTGTGTAAGAAATGCACTCTGATTGGTTGTCAGACTCCCAGAGGGCGGGGGTCTTAGCTAACTTTGTAGGCTGTCTGTCTCCCAGGCTTGGTTGAGCCTTGCTGGGGGCTGATGTAATCTCCTCTGGTGCCATGTGGTGAGTTCTGTTACTAGGTGGGGTAGAGGGCTAATCCTATCTTTGTTATGTAGAATGGACTGGTTCAGGCCTTAATGGCCCATTGTAGAATGGACTGGTTCAGGCCTTAATGGTCCATTAACAAAGGGGGGGGTGAGTTTCTGCTTCTCTAAAGTTTCTACTTCTCTTTTAGGGGAAATATTCTGCCTTTTTAGTATATTCCAGTGGTGAAATGTAAAATTTGTTACTACCAGTTCTGTGGGTGTGGCTTGGTGGGAGGGTAATGTGACTGGGTGGGCATGGGCAACTTTTTTTTTTAACTTTTAAAAGCATTTTTTCCACAACCTCTTCGGCCAAAGAGGTTGTAGAAAAAATGCTTTTAAAGGGTTCTGACAATCCCAGCTGAGTTGCCTGATCATCAGAACCTTTTAAAAGCATTTTTACAACCACTTCAGCCGAAGAGGTTGTAGAAAAAATACTTTTAAAAGATTCTGACGATCCCAGTTGAGCTGCACGATCATCAGAGGCTTTTTTATTACTTTTAAAAGCATTTTTTCGGCTGAAGAAAAAATGCTTTTAAAAGTAAAAAAACAAAAGGGATTTTTGCTACCGGTTCTCCAAACCACCCGCCGCCATCGCTACCGGATTGGGCAATCACCCCTGTTATTCTAAAATATTTCATTTTTCTATGAAAGAGGTGGGTTTTAACTTCTAACACTACAACAATACAGAATGAAACCTTTATTCTACCTTTTTCTTGATCTTGTCAGCCCTCCATATCCAGTTTTATCCCATCTATGGGATGGCTAAGTAATAGCAACTCTAAACTTCTACAGAACAAAAATAATCCATGCAAGTTGACACTGCCTGTCAACTTCCTAAGTGATGAGTCGCCATTTTGCATCCTAATTGTGCACAGAAGGCTATTGAGTTCGCCTTTCCACCCAGCAGTGGTCTGGGGGAAAAACCTGTATATGCAGATTATGACTGGATGATAGCGCTGCTGATAGCCATCTTACTCCTGTCAGAAATATACAGATCTACTTGCTCAAAATCTGAAAAAAAACATGAGTTTTTGAAAGATGTTTACAAGAGATAATGTTTTTTTTTTCTGCATTTACATAACAAAGAACTGAATTCAGGCAATCTATGTTAAAATGACATAAAACGAAATTTGCATTAGCATTTCCTGTGCTTTCAGTATAGGAAATTGTGGGAGAGAAATAAAAAAAAACCCCTTCACATGTTGAGAAAGTTGCAGATGAAAATAGATGATATTTTAAATAGATTTTTTGGGGAAAAGAGAAAGAGCCGGGGATATTAAAGACAACGGTAAAACAGAATGGACTTTTACTGAACTCTGCCTCTCTCAAATGCATTCAGTGTCATGCATAAGAGAGGGAATACACATTTAATGTATTTCCACTCCTTTATTCCCTTATGTAGACGATACATTCATGCTATGCATGCTCAACTCTTACTGTCAACAATAAGCCTCTACTGATTTTCAATGTATGACCAGCAAACACTTCTAAACAGAAAAAGTTCCATTTTATCACTGTGCATCCCCATGAGAACTCTTATCTTGCCCCAGAACTGTCTTCTGTTAAGGAATCCTGATTGACCAGTACCCTGTCCCTGTTAGTGCTTGGGGACTTACAAGTAAAGTCTTATTTTCACAGTTCATCTTCCTTCTTTAAAAGAAGAAATCCATACCATGGTCGAGCAGAGATCTTAAGAATTTATTGTGGTTGAAAAGTATTTGCCAACATTCTTTAAAGTAAGATGGAAAGAATTTGCTATTGAATAAATCGCTAGAGATGTGCTTCTTGCTTCAAACCAGTGGTGGGATTCAGCCAATTCGCGCCACTTGGGAGGAGCCAGTTGTTAACTTTCTGAGCAGTTTGGAAAACTGGTTGTTGAAAGAAATCATTTGGGCAGAGAACCGGTTGTTAAATTACTTGAATCCCACCACTGCTTCAAACGCTCTACTATCATCCCAGTGCCGAAGAAGCCCACCATCAAGGAACGGAATGACTCCAGCCAGGAGTGGGATTTGGGCTTCTCCAAACTGCAAAAAATCTTAGCTAGGGGTTCTCCCGAATCCCTGCAAACCCCCAGCACCCCACCCCAGGATGCTTCCTGCTGTTCTTCTGCACTGAGATGGCATTTATGGCCTGCACCTTTCCCTAATTTCCTTCCTAGCACAGTGCATGATCTCCATTATCCCTTTTCTGTATATTTATTCTTGTAAACTGCCTCCTTTAGCTACTTTTTTCCACACTTCCCAGAAACACTGAAGTGGAGTTGAGAATTAGACAGTCATGAAAGCAAGCCAACAACTTTTTCTGGCGAATATCTGGCAACCTTCTCACTTACCCACCTTTAGAAAACAACTTCACCATCAAATCTGAAGGAAAATGCAAGTGAGATGCTAATGAAATATAAATGTTCGGGAAGCTGTCCAACAATATTTTAAACTAGACTTTGATTCAGGGTTTTTCCCACTCCCCACAATACATGTGGATCAAGGGATTAAAGAGGGATTTTGCAGCAGGGTGTCTTGCAGAAGACAGTAAAACAGATTCTCTTTTTTATCTGTTCTCTATTGCTCCATGTTCTAGAAAAGGAGATTGGTGAAAGCTTCTGGATCTCACTCAGAGAGATGGTAAATTTCACTTCATCGTTCCCATCCCATCTTCTTCCACTTATGACTGTATGACTGTAACTTTGTTGCTTGTATCCTTACGATTTATATTGATATTGATGGTTTCCTGATTGCTTATTTGTACCCTTTGATTATCATTAAATGTTGTATCATTAAGTGTTAAATTTGTACCCTATGACCATCATTAAGTGTTGTAAGTGTTGTACCTTGATGAAGGTATCTTTTCTTTTATGTACACTGAGACCATATGCACCAAGACAAATTCCTTGTGTGTCCAATCACACTTGGCCAATAAAAAAAAATTCTATTCTATTATATTCTAAACTTCACTTAATTGGATGAGCATATGCAATGGCTGGACAATAGCACTGGGGCTGCTTTCTCTAGATTGCTGAACTGACCACTGGCTTGAACCAAATATTATTACTAAGAATTATTAATGGCCTTTCCATCCCAACTAATTCTGCAATTCTCTGGCTTTGATGACTATAGATGTGGGTGCAGCTATGTTGCAATCTCCTCTAATGATGTGCAACAAGAAGCAATGGGTGGAAGATAATCAAGGAGAAAAGCAACCTAGGAGAAATTTCCCAACAGTTAGAACAATTAATCAGTGGAAACACTTGCCTCCAGAAGTTGTGAATGCGCCGACACTGGAAGTTTTAAAGAAAAGATTGGAAGGCCATTTATCTGAAATGGTATAGGATTTCCTGCCTGAGCAGAGGGTTGGACTGGAAGACCTCCAAGGTCCCTTCCAACTCTTTTATTCTGTTATTTTGGCTTGCCTCAGGGAGACTGACAAAGAAAAACCTTTCTGCATTACGGGCCCTTCAAGAAGGTTGAAGGAGGAACATGGGGAATTGTCAAGGAGATAATATTAAAGGCAAGAATCTTTCTGGTTTCCAAATTGTATTGTGTAGCCCCGAGGAGGGGAGGGTCATTTTGGCATTCCTATGTACGTTTTCACAAGGTTGGTGTGTTTTCACGAGACTTCAGAAGATTTATTTTACTGTTCAAGAGTGCTGGAGTTAAAGTAAGTCAGTTCTTAGCAAAATGTGTCAGTTGCCTGCTGATTATCAAAAGCACTCCAGGGGTCTTTTTCAGGAATCTTTCTCAGATATATTTGAAAGGTTCATGGATTGAGTCTGAAGTATTGGGGCTGTGTTTGTGCGTAGTACAATTACGATTTACTGCAATATGGTTTACAAACCATCAATTCCCATGGGCAGATTATGATTCAGTATGTTGTGTGAACTCCCAAACCAAGTAAATTATTGTGAAAGGTAGACATGATAAGCAGGTCATTTGTGCATAAAACTTTCGCAGTACATATGATCTTGAAGAAAACATTAAGAATTCATACCAAAATAAGAGTAATATTATACCAGGGGGAAAAATTCTGTAAGTCCTTTTCAATCCAAAAAGAAGCAGACACAGGGAAAAAACCTTGTGAAACCATAAAAGAAGCAAGACGAATAAAAAGTGTGCTTAGACCATTGATTTGTGATGAAGGATTATTTGAAGCCAGTAAAATTTTAGGGAAAAAGTTCAGATATGATTTCTGCAAGTGGGATATCTACTCAAAGATACAAAAAAGATCAGAGAAATATTGGTTGTAGGGAATTGGCAGGGAACACAGAGGCACACTGGATTCAGAAAAGGAGTTATGACAGTCTCTGCATATGTGTTGTTTTAAAATTGGACTGAAAGTAGGCACAGAGAATTTAGGCATGAGGTAATCTTCTTGCTAGTTGTAAAGATTTTCTGAAAAGGAGATACGAAGCAGCTTTAAAAAAAAAACTCAAGCAGGAAATGGTTCTTTATGGAAGGGTCAGAATAATTATTTTCATTGTGTCTTAGTTTTTGATGAGGTAATCTGATGCAGTCCGATAAACTATGTCAGTGTATCGGGGTGGGATTGAAAAATTTCAGCAACTAGTTCTCTGCTTGGTTGCTGGGTGGGCATGGCCATGGGGGCGTGGCCTACTCGGCCTCCTGCACCACAGTGGAGGAGGGGGGTGTTTTTGCCCTCCCCATGCTCCAGAGGCTTTCCTGGAGTCTCCCCTGGGCACCAGAGGCTCTCTGGAGGCCACAAACAAGCCTGTTTCCAAGCCTTCTGGTAGGCCCATTTTTCGCCCTCCCAGAGCCTCCGCGCACGCCCTGCACTTACCTGGCATCCAAAATGGGCTGCATGGAGACTCCGGGGAGGGGAGGGGAGGAGTGGGCCCTTGGAACAACCAGTTTGGCGAACCAGATTAAAATTAACATATGTTTCACCTGAACCGGTCCGAACCAACTGAATCCCACCCCTATCATCTAAAAGCAATGACACCTCATTATGCAAGAGCAAAAGGTGAATGATTGTTAAGTGTAGAGAAAACTGTGGAGCATCATCTACCAGCTTTCTATAGTGAAAAGACAAAAGGATATGTTTAGGGATATAGTAGGATCAAGTTCTTGCATGGCCAGATTTAAATATTCCTTGATAGGAGTAAAGGTTTTGCTTTCTTCTCTGTTATTAATTTGTCATGGCTTTCTTTTAATATTGGATTTCATTTCCTTGTAATATAATTATCTTCCATTCTGCTGTAATGCAATTGCTCCTTTTTCTAATTAATTTCGGTGGGTGCACGTATAGCTGTTAAAAGGATTTGGCGTTGATCTCTGTATTGGCATGGATAAAAGCAACAGAGGCTATTAGCACTGATTATTCTCCGGTCAAAAATCCACACACAAAAAGCATTCTTTGGCCAAAGATGTCTCCCCAAAACCATCTCTGTGGAGAAGCAGCATTTATGAAATGCTACCACTGGGAAGAATGTATGTAAAAGAAGCTGGGCATTAGGTTAGGTTGGGAGATGGAGAAAAATATTCCAAAAAAAAAAGCAGTGATGCCCCATATCCATACTGCAGCCAAGAAAATGACATGAACTCATCAGGGATGAACCCTACATAAAAGACAATTTTTTAAACAAATAAAATTAGTTGTTATTGTCTTTTTATATTATGCCCATGTATTTCATCCATCAACAGATTTCATATATAATTAAACTAGTAAATGAGGAACTGGGTAATTGACTGTTATACTAAATTGGAATTCATTACTCTTTTCAAATCAATGTGGGAACGTGATATTTTTGCTGATTTTGGGTTAATCACTTTCAAATAGATTACACATCTTGCTTTTGAAATTTATTTGTATTTATTATGCAAACTTAATTAGAAGTGCAAATGCATACTATAATATTAAAGGATCGATATAACCACATCATTAATCAGCTTGGCAACAAAAATGTGAAGGGAAAAAAGGATATCCCTTACATATATAAGAAAACTCATGTTTGAAATTCAATGTGTTAGTCTTCTGCAGCAAAAACAACAAAAAGTTTTGTGGTATCTTTAAAAACATATGTATTACAAAGCAGCCATTTTTGAATTATGGTCAAGTTTATATAAATGTAAAAAATATTGTTCTGTAGGTGGAGAATTAGAGGCACTAATTATGCTTAAGGACTAGGAAAATAAAGAAAAGTAGGGACGGCATTTAATTAGTATTTTGCTTTCAATATCTTTTATGTTAATGACACTGCACATTCTTTTTTCCATACAAAGATGTCTAAATCTCCATAATGACATCTAAATCTCAATTATGCAACCTTAAGACTGTATGTCTTTGCATACGTCAATCCCCACAACAGAAGAATGGATGGAAAAAGTGATGGAGGTAGCAGAGATGGCAAAAAGTGGCTGTTTAAATTAGAGAAAAGAACATATCCAGTTTTGTCTCTACTTGGAAACCATTTCTGGACTTTGTGCTCGTGATAAGAAAAAAAATGAACTCTCGACTTTGGGTTTTGCTGATTAATCTAGTTTGTTGTTATAGAAATGACTAGTACTTGTCGAGCTGGGAAAGTAAAAACCTGAAGCTGTAATTCTATTTTATACTTTACTGCCCTGGAAAAAAAAAGGAAGTCAGTGCTTTTATTTTCTTTCTCCTTTCTTTTCCTTCCCCATTTTCATATTATCTTTATTTTCCTTTGTATTTTATACCATAATAATTTTAATAACATTCGTGGAGGGAAAAGACTGTATGTCTTTGCAAGGAGAATCTTGTCACTGTCCTCTTATGTTGACTACAGAAACTGTCCAATCCATCTTGGTGCTAGAAGCAAAGCAGCAGAGACCCCTCTGAAGCATCAAGGTGGTCCCATTGTCCTCCACCAGCTGCTTTGCTTTGACGCAAGCAGGTTCTGTTGTGCCTTGTGTGTGTGCAAATGTCATTGAAAGGCCAGGGAAGCAGCCCAGATAAAAGCAAGTGATGGCTTTGATCCATTGTCAAAGCTGCTTTGATGGGGGCAAATCACAGGTTAACCGCCTACTTGGTTTGCTGCAGGAATAGTTGCACCCTTATTTTTATTTAAACATCTATGGAGATCAGTGGTGGAATTCAAATTTTTTTTACTGCCGGTTCTGTGGGCATGGCTTGGTGGGCATGGTGTGGTGTGGCTTGGTGGGCGAGATGTGGTGGGCATGGCAGGGGAAGGATACTGCAAAATCTCCATTCCCACCCCACTCCAGGGGAAGGATACTGCAAAATCCCCATTCCCTCCCCACTGCAGGGGAAAGATATTGCAAAATCTCCATTCCCACCCCACTCTGGGGCCAGTCAGAGGTGGCATTTGCTGGTTCTCCAAACTGCTCAAAATTTCCACTACCGGTTCTCCAGAACCTGTCAGAACCTGCTGAATAGCACCCCTGATGGAGATTCTTATTTAAGTTAATCTGTAAAAAAATTAAAACATTATAAAACAATAGATGTACTGGTATTATAGTTGAATTATCGAGAGAATACAGATAAAATGAAACAACAACTGCTTAGGCACCCAATGATTGACCAGTAGCCGGTGTGCAACAACACTATGTTTTCAACTAGCAGAATAGAACAGAATTTAAAATCCCTGCAGGGTTTTTGGATTCCAAACAGATTGTGCTAAAGCAAAGCCATTCATTAAATATTTGGCTAAATGATGGGAGGGACACATGCTTTAGGGCAGTGTTTTTCAATCTCAGCAATGTGAAAGTTGTGTTGACTTCAACCCACAGAATTCCCTAGCCAGCATTGGTTAAAGTCCATGCATCTTAGCATTGTTGGGGTTGAAAAATACAGTCGGATTGAGGGCAAAAGAAGAAGGGGATGACAGAGGATGAGATGGCTGGATGGAGTCACTGAAGCAGTAGATGTGAGTTTAAATGGACTCCAGAGGATGATAGAAGACAGGAAGGCCTGGAGGAACATTGTCTATGGGGTTGCGATGGGTCAGACATGACTTCGCAACTAACAACAGCAAAAGAATGGATTGGCTTGGAAAGAACAGGAGCAATTTTTGATTCACACTTCGGCTTGCATAATCAGCTGTATTCTTGGCACTCTTCATTGCTAATTTGGAAATTTGAGAAAAGTTCACCCAAACAAAGCACTGAAAAATTAGCGTGCAAAACAGAATCAGAAAGAGCCCTTAAGTCTTTAACCAACATTTTTTGTAGTCACCTCTGGATGAATCTTGCTTTCTTGATTGCTTCTGTTAAAAAATGCTGGGTTTTTTCCCCACTCTATATCTGCAAATCATTTAATGGCGAGCTTGTGAAATCTCCATTTTAGTTGCAGTCATATTTGATCTTCTGTTGATGCATTTAAAGTTTTATATACTGTATAAAATTTTGTATAATCTAGTCCCCTTTTCCTTTCTTTGACAAGAAATAGCTAGCCATTTCCAAGTATGCTGTTCTGAACTGCACAGAGGAAAAAATGAGATACAAATTCATCACTCACTCACTCAATCAATCAATCAATCAGCTGCTTTAGTCTCAAAGAAGCCTTTTCTCAGCCCTGTTTAATATGAACAGATATATTCAATGCCCACCTCTCTAGAAATTTTGTTTGTGAAGTTTTGCAACTATCAAATCCTGATCTCAGGTCTTGAAATAACGGTTTGAAGACCCTTAAGACCTGCCTCTTCCTCAGGCCTTTGACAGGGAAGATAGAAGTCCCATCTGATGGGTTTGGATCTTTTTCATTCCTGACCAGTTTTTGTTATCTCTGCCATATTTTACACCTTTATTTCTGTCTATAATTGTGTGTGTGTGTTGAAATCATTCAGAGATTACATCTGAGATTTTTTGAAAATGGTTGTACAGCATTAATATTCACCTTAAACCCCCTCCTTTCCCTAAAATAAGACATTTAAGGACCTAAAAATAAAAAGATAATAGCATAAAGTATTATATTCCATATAGGGACACGGTGGCTCAGGGGCTAGGACGTTGAGCTTGTCGATTGAAAGGTCGGCAGCTCAGCGGTTCGAATCCCTAGTGCTGCCGTGTAACGGGGTGAGCTCCCGTTACTTGTCCCAGCTTCTGCCAACCTAGCAGTTTCGAAAGCACATAAAAATGCAAGTAGAAAAAATAGGGACCACCTTTGGTGGGAAGGTAACAGCGTTCCGTGCACTTTGGTGTTGAGTCATGCCGGCCACATGACCACGGAGACATCTTCGGACAGCGCTGGCTCTTTGGCTTTGAAACGGAGATGAGCACCGCCCCCTAGAGTCGGGAACGACTAGCATGTATGTGCGAGGGAAACCTTTACCTTTACCTTTTATTGATATTCCAAGGCAACCCTGTCATTTGTATTTGACTTCTGGTGTCTGAGGGAGGGGTGTGTGAAAAACCCACTTTTCAGACCTGTCTTGACTTGATTCCTTAGCAAAGAAAGACCCTCAACTCCATTTGTAGTGAAAGGTATAATTTTACTAAAAGCCAAGTGGATTACAGTATAGCAAAGCCAGAACTATGTATTCACATGACAAATTTCCCCAGTTCCTCCCCTTTGCAAATCCCATATTGTCCAATTAACTTTGAATAAACTGTTTTGGGAAATGTCTCTTCCTCAGCAGCTAGTCAGTGAGCCATTAGCCATTAGCCATTCCATTCACGGTGGTTTGACCTTGAATTCTTATGTCTGGAAGGTACGATGAGCAATTATTGTTGCTCCTTCCCATCCAGCTCCCTTCCCCAGTCCCCGCCCCCACATAGTCCATGGCAGACTGGCAGCTAGTAAGTGCTATCCTCAGCATGTGATGGCAGCTCCGACAAACTACTAGTTTGTCAAATGGCATCTTATAATCTCTTAAAACAGATCTTTCCAGCTCTTTTTCAGTAATGAGAGACATTTTTTCTACCGTGGTTCAGGTTTCATGGCAATTTCTTATTATTTCTAAAAGAATTTTATATATTTGTCCATCATTATAACATTACAGCTAAGTACTATTTTTATTATACCATTCCTAATTATGAACATGCCATTCCTTCTTTGTTTTTCTTGTCCTGAGTTTGATGTTCTGATTGAAAGTGACCAATTCTAGGTCCATCTCAATTTGCTGGTGCCCAGAAGTCAATGGGTGATTGATTGGTTGATTGATTGATTGATTGATTGATTGATTTCACCTTCCACTCTGTTGAATCTTCTCATGTTTGGCTTCTTACATTCCATGTTTCCACTGTAAATTTGCCTTTAGACGGTCCTTTTATTCTTTGTGGATAAAACCATCTCTGACTTGGAGATTTTATACAAATATTTCATTACCCCCCAAGCAGGGGTGAAATGTAAAATTTGTTACTACCGGTTCTGTGGGCGTGGTTTGGTGGGGGGGGTAATGTGACTGGGTGGGCGTGGCCAGCTTTTTTTTTTTACTTTTAAAAGCATTTTTTCTACAACCTCTTTGGCTGAAGAAGTTGTAAAAAATGCTTTTAAAAGCCTCTGATGATCAGGCAACTCAGCTGGGATCTCCAGAGGAGCCTTTTAAAAGCTTTTAAAAAGTTCTGACGATCCCAGCTGAGTTGCCTGATCGCCAGACCCTTTTAAAAGCATTTTTTTACAACCTCTTCGGCTGAAGAGGTTGTATAAAAAATGCTTTCAAAAGGTTCTGACGATCCCAGCTGAGCTGTGCAATCATCAGAGGTTTTTTTTTTACTTTTAAAAGCATTTTTTCGACCGAAGAAACAATGCTTTTAAAAGTTAAAAAAACAAACCTCTGATGATCATGCGGCTCTGCTGGGCATGGGTGGGGGAGGGGCAGGGATTTTTGCTACCGGTTCTCCGAACCACCCGCCGCCATCGCTACCGGATCGGGCGATCTGGTCTGAACTGGGAGCATTTCACCCCTGCCCCCAAGACCACTCCCATTAACATTGACAGGGCAAGCACTAGCACTGATAATGTTATTTAATTTAGGTAATAAAACTTATGCATTAATTAAAAAAAATGAGCTCTGAGAGCACCAGGGACCGACCCCTCATTTCAACCCTAAGCTACAAATATTCTCCTTTATTGGTAATTCTATCTTCACAGCTTTAGGTTTTCTTTTCCTGTGTGGTAATATCAACAATCAAGCATTCCAACATCTAGCTACGTCATAAATCCAATTAATATTCTGAAAGGCCCTCAACTCTTCCTCAGTACCTTGTTGAGTGCCATCCAATGATGAGAGCACTGTTTCATCAATTGTTTTATATTTTCTATCTATATGATTTCATTGGTTGAAATGCAGGAGGGTTTTCCTATTGTTTTAAGTTGATATCTTTGCCATTGTCACTAAAGTGATCTTCCGTCTCCAGGATCTTCCTGTATTGTTGCTGCCCAATATAGATCCCTGCTGACTTTAGTTGGGCAACTGATATGACTTTCATGCCTTGGGTGACACCGATGGGAATATAAACTGTAGGCGTACTGTCCTGATATTCTTCAGTAAGTTTAACTTCACGGCAGGAATGATTATGGGGGGCATTAAACAAGTCTGACACCATTCAGGATAAAATGGTCTAAATCAGAGTTCCGGGTTGGCATCCTGGAGGAGGGGAGGGGAGGCATGAGGGGATGATTTTTGTGGGAGTGGTAATCACATGTATGTGTACACGTGCGCATGTGCGAACACCCACGACATTCACAGCGATGCTCACATGAGTGGGGCCTCATGCCCCTGCATCGAGGTTCACGTGAGTAACGCCTCATGCTCTGGCATCAAGGCTCATACGAATGGGGCCACGAGTGCCCACAACAACGCTCACCCAAGTGGGGCTATGAGTACCTGTGACAATGTTTGCACAAGTGGGGCTCACTCACGTGGCCCACTGGTTGGGGACCCCTGGTCTAAAGCAGTGATCCCCAATCTTTCTGGCTCTGCAGATTGGCAGCAGTGGTAGTGGGGGGGGGAGTTGAAGGAGAGAGGATGGTTTCACAAGCATTGTTTGCTCAAATGTAGCTTTGCATGCTTGTGCGCTAGTGGTGGGTTTCAAAATTTTTAGAACCAGTTCTGTGGGTGTGGCATGGCTTGGTGGGCATGGCAGGGGAAGGATACTGTAAAATCTCCATTCCCACCTCACTCTAGGGGAAGGATGCTGTAAAATCTCCATTCCCATCCCACTCCAGGGGAAGGTTACTGCAAAAATCCCCATTTCCTCCCAATCAGCTGGGACTTGAAAGGCAGAGAATAGATGGGGGTGGGGCCAGTCAGAATTTTTACTACCGGTCTCCGAACTACTCAAAATTTTCGCTACCAGTTTATTTATTTATTTATTTATTTTTCAATTTTTTATACCGCCCTTCTCCAAAGACTCAGGGCAGTGTACAGCAAATAAAACACCAATAATCCAAAAAAATTTAAAATACAATATCCAGTTAAAAAATCTAATTCGATCGCTGTATGTTAAAAATATTAAGTAAGAAAATTACAAAATAATATGCAGGAAAGATATTTAATTGAATGGAAAAAATGGATTGATTATCTACAAAACAGATATCAGATTAAGAAATATCAGATTGCCTTTGAATAATTAGGAAGTATTATTTTATGTAATGGGGAGGGGGTTGGGAGATGAAAAGATTTAGATGAGCTTAATTGGATTAGAAGGGAAAATTTTACTCTATGTTTGGTTTATGTATAACAACATCTTGTGATTGACCCGGGAAGCCGGGGAAGGAGGGGGAAGGGGTTTTCTGGGAGGAGGGGAAAAAGGGGAAAATGTTTTTGTTTTTTAAAACTTTTTCAATTAAAAAAAAAAAGAAAAGAAAATTACAAAATAGAATAAAACCCCTGTTAAAAGCCCACTAAAAACCCACAGTATTAAAATCAATCAGGCCAGCCCCGCTTGGTGAAAAAAGAAGGTCTTGAGCTCGCGCTTAAAGGTCCGAAGATCAGGGAGAAGACGGAGTCCCACCGGCAGATCGTTCCACAAGGCCGGAGCCCCCACAGAGAACGCTCTTCCCCTGGGGCCGCCAGCCGACATTGGTTGGCCGACGGCACCCTAAGGAGGCCCTCCCTGTGAGAGCTGACTGGACGCACCGGACGATGGGTGGTAACTGGTGGCAGCAGGCGGTCCCGTAAGTATCCCGGTCCCATGCCATGGAGTGCTTTAAAGGTGATAACCAGCACCTTGAAGTGCACCTGGAAGACCACCGGCAACCAGTACAGCCTGCGCAGGAGAGGTGTTACATGGGAGCTACAAGGTGCTCCCTCAATCCCCCGTGCGGCCGCATTCTGTACCAGTTGGAGGCTCCGGGTGCTCTTCAAGGGGAGCCCCATTTAGAGAGCATTGCAGTAATCCAGCCAGGAAGTAACAAGGGCGTGAGTGACTGTGCATAACGAGACCCGATCCAGGAAAGGGCGCAATTGGCGAATCAGGCGAACCTGATGAAAAGCTCCCCTGGTGACGGCCGTCAGATGGTCTTCTAAAGACAGCCGTGCATCCAGAAGAACGCCTAAATTGCGCACCGATTCCCTGGGGGCTAACGATTCGCTCCCCACAGTCAGCAATGGGGTTAGCTGACTGCGCCAGGACGCTGGTATCCACAGCCACTCCGTCTTGGATGGGTTGAGTCGGAGTCTGTTCATCCCCATCCAGACCCGAACGGCCTCAAGACACCGAGCCATCACATCGACGGCTTTGTTGGGGTGGTTCGGGGTGGAAATGTACAACTGAGTATCGTCAGCGTACAGCTGACAACACACCCCAAAGCCACGAATGATCTCCCCCAGCGGCTTCATATAGATGTTGAACAGGAGAGGCGAGAGAATCGACCCCTGCAGCACACCACAAGTGAGTTGCCTAGCGGTCGATCTCTGCCCCCCTGTCAACACCGTCTGCGAACAGTCGGAGAGGTAGGAGGAGAACCACCGCAAAACGGTGCCTCCCACCCCCAAACCCCCCAACCGTCGCAAAAAGATACCATGGTCGATGGTATCAAACGCCGCTGACAAATCCAACAGGACAAGAACAGAGGAACAGCCTCTGTCCCATGCCCTCCAGAGATCATCAACCAACGCAACCACAGCCGTCTCCGTTCTCCAGAACTTGTCAGAACCTGCTGAAACCCACTTCTGTTGTGCACTTGTCCACCACTTGTATGACCCAGTTCCCAATGGGCTATGGCCTACAGTAGTGGGTTTCAATTTAGTTTGCTACTGGTTCGCTTGTGCACGTGCATGACACTTCTGCGCATGATCCAGGGCAAACCGGTAGCAACCCACCATTGGTAGCCTAGTATCGGGTTGTGGCCCAGAGGGGTTGGGGACCCTTGATCGAAAGGCAGCTGTGCAGCAGCCATTTCCTGTGAATAATGGTCTGCTGTAAATGATAGCTTTTATATGTAAACAATATGCCCTTTAAAAAAAGGATGACCGTTCCATTAACTACTTGGATTCCTGTAAGATCAAAATAAAACCAAATGTTGAGTGGTTCAGTAAGCGAAAAGGAAGAAATATTATCGTTGCTTTACAAAAAAAAGAGTAATACATAAATTATTGTGATGAAGAAATATTATCGTTGCTTTACAAAAAAAAGAGTAATACATAAATTATTGTGATGAAGAAATATTATCGTTGCTTTACAAAAAAAAGAGTAATACATAAATTATTGTGATGAAGAAATATTTGTCTTGTTTAAAGATCTTTAATATACTGTATTTTTCGAGTATAAGACACACCTTTTTCCCCAAAAGGAGGGTGAAAATCTGGGTGCATCTTATACTCCAAAAAATACAGTATATACTCTCTGTAGGCATTCATAATAGGCTATAATTGTGTGGAGTAATCTACAGAACAGAAGGTTAGCAAGCCAATGCATCCCACTTGGAGACCTATGAATGTCATCTCTAGGATCCTTCTTGTGCCTTTTTGCCTTCAGCTGTGAACGAGAGTAGAGTGGCAAGCGGACTTGGAACAATGTCCTTTACCTCCTTTTCTTTTCTTCAAATAGCCAACAGAATCCTCCTTGCTCTGAGATGGGAGCTGGTTCTGTCATTATCACATTCAGTTTAGCATGAAGCCGGCATCAGTATAGACTTACAGTATTGCCAATTAAGCATTTCCAATCCTGGCATCGCACGGCTCTTTGGGAACACAGCAGCAAAATGATGGCAAATCAGAGACTGAAGGAGAAAGGAGATGCAAAGGAGATGAAAGAAAGGACATTTCCCAGAAGTAACCAATAGGTACCTCACTGATCCTACTTACTATTGGTCACCTCTGACATAAGGGTGGCAAAGGTTGGCAGTTTTTAACCTAGCCTTTGGCTGCCATTGGCTGCTGTTAGCTTAAAGGAAAAAACATTATTATTATTTTTTATTTCTTTTTGTCACAACAGTATACACAAACAATTATCATAGATAAAACAACATATCTTGAAGAAATATTTGTCTTGTTTAAAGATCTTTAATATACTGTATTTTTCGAGTATAAGACACACCTTTTTCCCCAAAAGGAGGGTGAAAATCTGGGTGCATTTTATACTCCAAATATAGCCCCCCAGCTTCTCAAACAGGTTTCAGAGGCTTTCACAGGCATAAAAAGTTTTTCTGAAACAGAGTTTCAAAAGTTTCAGAGGCTTTCACAGGCATAAAAAGTTTTTCTGAAACTGTTTCAGAGGCTTTCACAGGCATAAAAAGTTTTTCTGAAACAGAGTTTCAAAAGTTTCAGAGGCTTTCACAGGCATAAAAAGTTTTTCTGAAACTGTTTCAGAGGCTTTCACAGGCATAAAAAGTTTTTCTGAAACTGTTTCAGAGGCTTTCACAGGCATAAAAAGTTTTTCTGAAACAGAGTTTCAAAAGTTTCAGAGGCTTTCACAGGCATAAAAAGTTTTTCTGAAACAGAGTTTCAAAAGTTTCAGAGGCTTTCACAGGCATAAAAAGTTTTTCTGAAACAGAGTTTCAAAAGTTTCAGAGGCTGAAAAAGCATCAGAAAAGAAGCCCCAAACAGCGTTCAGAGACTTTTTCTGAAACTGTTTCAGAGGCTGAAAAAGCATCAGAAAAGAAGCCCCAAACAGCGTTCAGAGACTTTTTCTGAAACTGTTTCAGAGGCTGAAAAAGCATCAGAAAAGAAGCTTCAGAAAAGAAGCTTCAGAAAAGAAGCCCCAAACAGAGCTTCAGAAAAGAAGCCCCAAACAGCGTTCAGAGACTTTTTCTGAAACAGAGTTTCAAAAGTTTCAGAGGCTGAAAAAGCATCAGAAAAGAAGCCCCAAACAGCGTTCAGAGACTTTTTCTGAAACTGTTTCAGAGGCTGAAAAAGCATCAGAAAAGAAGCCCCAAACAGCGTTCAGAGACTTTTTCTGAAACAGAGTTTCAAAAGTTTCAGAGGCTTTCACAGGCATAAAAAGTTTTTCTGAAACAGAGTTTCAAAAGTTTCAGAGGCTTTCACAGGCATAAAAAGTTTTTCTGAAACTGTTTCAGAGGCTTTCACAGGCATAAAAAGTTTTTCTGAAACTGTTTCAGAGGCTTTCACAGGCATAAAAAGTTTTTCTGAAACTGTTTCAGAGGCTTTCACAGGCATAAAAAGTTTTTCTGAAACTGTTTCAGAGGCTGAAAAAGCATCAGAAAAGAAGCTTCAGAAAAAAGCCTCCAAACAGAGCTTCAGAAAAAAGCAAGGCACAGAGCTCACGACCAAGGAACCTGTTGCTAAAATTCACCTCTGGGAACAGCTGATTGGGGGTCTTCCAGGAGGCCAATCCACCTGCCAATCAGCTTTTTCTTATTTTCCTCCCAATCAGCTGGGACTTGAAAGGCAGAGAATAGATGGGGTGGGGCCAGTCAGAATTTTACTACCGGTCTCGAACTACTCAAAATTTTCGCTACCAGTTTATTTATTTATTTATTTATTTTCAATTTTTATACCGCCTTCTCCAAAGACTCAGGGCAGTGTACAGCAAATAAAACACAATAATCCAAAAATTTAAAATACAATATCCAGTTTAAAAATCTAATTCGATCGCTGTATGTTAAAATATTAAGTAAGAAAATTACAAAATAATATGCAGGAAAGATATTTAATTGAATGGAAAAAATGGATTGATTATCTACAAAACAGATATCAGATTAAGAAATATCAGATTGCCTTTGAATAATTAGGATGTATTATTTTATGTAATGGGAGGGGTTGGGAGATGAAAAGATTTAGATGAGCTTAATTGGATTAGAAGGAAAATTTTACTCTATGTTTGGTTTATGTATAACAATATCTTGTGATTGACCCGGAAGCTGGGGAAGGGAGGGGAAGGGGTTTTCTGGGAGGAGGGGGAAAAAGGGGAAAATGTTTTTGTTTTTTAAAACTTTTTCAATTAAAAAAAAAAAGAAAAGAAAATTACAAAATAGAATAAACCCCCTGTTAAAAGCCCACTAAAAACCCACAGTATTAAAATCAATCAGGCCAGCCCCGCTTGGTGAAAAAAGAAGGTCTTGAGCTCGCGCTTAAAGGTCCGAAGATCAGGGAGAAGCCGGAGTCCCACCGGCAGATTGTTCCACAAGGCCGGAGCCCCCAAGAGAACGCTCTTCCCCTGGGGGCCGCCAGCCGACATTGGTTGGCCGACGGCACCCTAAGGAGGCCCTCCCTGTGAGAGCAGACTGGACGCACTGGACGATGGGAGGTAACTGGCGGCAGCAGGCGGTCCCGTAAGTATCCCGGTCCCATGCCATGGAGCGCTTTAAAGGTGATAACCAGCACCTTGAAGTGCATCCAGAAGACCACCGGCAACCAGTGCAGCCTGCGCAGGAGAGGTGTTACATGGGAGCTACGAGGTGCTTCTGTACCTCATTCTGTACCAGTTGGAGCCTCCAGGTGCTCTTCAAGGGGAGTCCCATGTAGAGACCATTGCAGTAATCCAGCAGGGAAGTAACGAGGGCGTGAGTGACTGTGCATAACGAGTCCCGATCCAGGAAAGGGCGCAATTGGTGAATCAGGCGAACCTGATGAAAAGCTCCCCTGGTGACGGCCGTCAGATGGTCTTCTAAAGACAGCCGTGCATCCAGAAGAACGCCTAAATTGCGCACCGATTCCCTGGGGGCTAACGATTCGCTCCCCACAGTCAGCAATGGGGTTAGCTGACTGCGCCAGGACGCTGGTATCCACAGCCACTCCGTCTTGGATGGGTTGAGTCGGAGTCTGTTCATCCCCATCCAGACCCGAACGGCCTCAAGACACCGAGCCATCACATCGACGGCTTTGTTGGGGTGGTTCGGGGTGGAAATGTACAACTGAGTATCGTCAGCGTACAGCTGACAACACACCCCAAAGCCACGAATGATCTCCCCCAGCGGCTTCATATAGATGTTGAACAGGAGGCGAGAGAATCGCCCTGCAGCACACCACAAGTGAGTTGCCCTGGCGGTCGATCTCTGCCCCTGTCAACACCGCTCATGAACAGTCGAGAGGTAGGAGGAGAACCACACCGCAAAACGGTGCCTCCCACCCCAAACCCCCAACCGTCGCAAAAGATACCATGGTCGATGGTATCAAACGCCGCTGACAAATCCAACAGGACAAGAACAGAGGAACAGCCTCTGTCCCGTGCCCTCCAGAGATCATCAACCAACGCAACCAAAGCCGTCTCCGTTCTCCAGAACTTGTCAGAACCTGCTGAAACCCACTTCTGTTGTGCACTTGTCCACCACTTGTATGACCCAGTTCCCAATGGGCTATGGCCTACAGTAGTGGGTTTCAATTTAGTTTGCTACTGGTTCGCTTGTGCACGTGCATGACACTTCTGCGCATGATCCAGGGCAAACCGGTAGCAACCCACCATTGGTAGCCTAGTATCGGGTTGTGGCCCAGAGGGGTTGGGGACCCTTGATCGAAAGGCAGCTGTGCAGCAGCCATTTCCTGTGAATAATGGTCTGCTGTAAATGATAGCTTTTATATGTAAACAATATGCCCTTTAAAAAAAGGATGACCGTTCCATTAACTACTTGGATTCCTGTAAGATCAAAATAAAACCAAATGTTGAGTGGTTCAGTAAGCGAAAAGGAAGAAATATTTGTCTTGTTTATATATTACTTTTTCAAACCAAAAAAAAGTACACTAAAAGTTACAGGGTTTTCAATTTATGTTTTAAAAAGTAGAGTTTTTGATATTATTCAGACAAAGCTAACATTATATTTATTAGAAATGACTTCCCATAAATCAATTTAATTCAGGTGTTACCTTTCTCCAAACCATATTGCAGAAGCCCATCATTAGAGCAATTTCATTAAATTATTAGTTCTTGTTACATTTCATCCGGAATATCACGGCAGATAAAAAATATTGTGGAACAGTGGCGTATTTGCAATCACCTTTAAACCCGTAAGGTATAGCTGGTTATGGCCAAAGGTGAACATAATTTTAGCAAAACAAGCAGATGAAAATCTATTAAAAAAATCCTGCTGAGATCAATTACAGTTTCTCCCAAGTAATGGTGCATAGGGTTACAGCCCCCATCTTATTAATTTCGCTTGTCAAGCTAAGCATATGCCTAATGCTTTCACATGGGAGTTCAGTTTGGATTTGGGCCAGAACAAATATTAATTTGCTTTTATTAATTTTCTAATTTGCCTGAAAGATACCAGTCTGTCTTGCCATACATGGGGGACTCAGAAAAAGAGCAGAGATAGATTTCTGCTCAAAAGATAATCAGGAAAGAAACAAAAGGCTTCTTTTGAGACCAATAAGATGCAAACATTTTACAAAAAAAAAGAGTAATACATAAATTATTGTGATGAAGAAATATTATCGTTGCTTTACAAAAAAGAAAAAAAAATGTTTCATCTACTGTCTTGTTTAAAGATCTTTAATATACTGTATTTTTCGGAGTATAAGACACACCCTTTTTCCCCAAAAAGGAGGGTGAAAATCTGGGTGCATTTTATACTCCAAATATAGCCCCCCCCAGCTTCTCAAACAGGTTTCAGAGGCTGAAAAAAGCATCAGAAAAGAAGCTTCAGAAACGAAGCCCTCAAACAGAGCTTCAGAAAAAAAGCCTCCAAACAGAGCTTCAGAAAAGAAGCCCCCAAACAGCGTTTCAGAGACTTTTTTTCTGAAACTGTTTCAGAGGCTTTCACAGGCATAAAAAAAAGTTTTTTCTGAAACAGAGTTTCAAAAGTTTCAGAGGCAGAAAAAAAAGCAAGGCACAGAGCTCACGACCAAGGAACCTGTTGCTAAAATTCACCTCTGGGAACAGCTGATTGGGGGTCTTCCAGGAGGCCAATCCACCTGCCAATCAGCTTTTTTCTTATTTTCCTCCCCAAAAACTAAGGTGCGTCTTATTCTCCGGTGCATCTTATACTCCAAAAAATACAGTATATACTCTCTGTAGGCATTCATAATAGGCTATAATTGTGTGGAGTAATCTACAGAACAGAAGGTTAGCAAGCCAATGCATCCCACTTGGAGACCTATGAATGTCATCTCTAGGATCCTTCTTGTGCCTTTTTGCCTTCAGCTGTGAACGAGAGTAGAGTGGCAAGCGGACTTGGAACAATGTCCTTTACCTCCTTTTCTTTTCTTCAAATAGCCAACAGAATCCTCCTTGCTCTGAGATGGGAGCTGGTTCTGTCATTATCACATTCAGTTTAGCATGAAGCCGGCATCAGTATAGACTTACAGTATTGCCAATTAAGCATTTCCAATCCTGGCATCGCACGGCTCTTTGGGAACACAGCAGCAAAATGATGGCAAATCAGAGACTGAAGGAGAAAGGAGATGCAAAGGAGATGAAAGAAAGGACATTTCCCAGAAGTAACCAATAGGTACCTCACTGATCCTACTTACTATTGGTCATCGAACTTCACCTCTGACATAAGGGTGGCAAAGGGTGGCAGTTTTTAACCTAGCCTTTGGCTGCCATTGGCTGCTGTTAGCTTAAAGGAAAAAACATTATTATTATTTTTTATTTCTTTTTGTCACAACAGTATACACAAACAATTATCATAGATAAAACAACATATCTTGAAGAAATATATATATATATATATATATATATATATATATATGAAGTAAAAAATATGCATCAACTATATTAATTTGATATAATGAAGGGAACAATAGGACAGGAACGGTAGGCACTTTTGTGCTCTTATGCACACCCCTTATAGTCCTCTTAGGAATGGGGTGAGGTCAATAGTAGACAGTTTTTGGTTGAAGATTTTGGGATTTTGAGTAGAGACTATGGAGTCAGGTAATGAGTTCCAAGCATTAACAACTCTGTTACAGAAGTCATATTTTCTGCAACCAAGTTTGAAGCGGTTGACATTTAGCTTGAATCTATTTTTTGCTCTTGTAATATTGCAATTGAAGCTGAAGTAGTCTTTTATAGGAAGGATATTGCAATAGATGATTTTGTGTGTTAAACACAGGTCATGTCGAAGTCGACGGAGTTGTAAATTTTCTAATCCCAGGATTTCAAGTCTGTTGGTATAAGGTATTTTGTTGTTTTCAGAGGAGTGAAGAACTCTTCTAGTAAAATATTTCTGGACTCGTTCTATTGTATTTATGTCAGAGATTTATTTATTTATTTATTTATTTTGTCACAACATCATACAAAAAGATTATATAGTATATACACATATAAACATATATAGGAAGAAGAAAAGAAAAACAATAGGACAGGAACGGTAGGCACGTTTGTGCGCTTATGCACGCCCCTTATGGTCCTCTTAGGAATGGGGTGAGGTCAATAGTAGAAAGTTTTTGGTTAAAGCTATTAGGATTATGGGAAGAGACCACAGAGTCAGGTAAAGTATTCCAAGCACTGATGATTCTGTTGCAGAAGTCATATTTTCTGCAATCTAGATTAAAGCGGTTTACATTAAGTTTAAATCTATTGGTTGCCCTTGTATTATTGCAATTAAAGCTGAAGTAGTCTTTGACAGGAAGGACATTACAATAGATGATTCTGTGAGTTAAACTGAGGTCTTGTCAAGGCGACCGAGTTCCAAGTTTTCTAAGCCTAGGATTTCAAGTCTGGTGGGATAAGGTATTTTGTTGTTTTCAGAGGAATGGAGAACTCTTCTTGTAAAATATTTCTGGACACGCTCAATTGTATTGATGTCAGAGATGTGGTGAGGGTTCCAAACAGGTGAGCTGTATTCTAGAATTGGTCTAGCAAATGTTTTATATGCTCTGGTTAGTAGTGTGGTGTTTTGGAAAAGAAGCTACGCAAAATTAGGTTTACAACTCTTAGAGCTTTTTTTGCTATGTAGTTGCAGTGGGCTTTGGCACTTAGATCATTTGACATGAAAACTCCAAGGTCTTTAACGGGATGGGGGTCGTCTGTAAGGTAATGTCCATCTAGTATGTACTTAGTTTTAGAGTTCTTTTTTCCTATATGTAAGACTGAGCATTTGCTGGTTGAAATTTGGAGCTGCCAATTTTAGACCAAGCGGTTAGATGGTCAAGGTCGTTTTGAATGATAGAAGTGTTGTCTGTGGTGTTAAATAGTTTGACATCGCCAGCAAAGAGAACACAATTACTTGAGATATGGTCACAAAGATCATTAATGTATAGAATAAAGAGTGTTGGTCCAAGGACGCTGCCTTGAGGAACGCCACTCTTGACAGGAACAGGATTTGATAAAGCATTGCCAATTTTGACCACTTGTTGTCTGTTAGACAGAAAAGCAGATATCCATTTGTGGAGGGGTCCTGAGATGCCATAGGATGTTAGTTTAAGGAGAAGTTTATCGTGTACTACTGAGTCAAAAGCTTTGCAGAAGTCTATGTAGATTGCATCTATTGATTTGCCTTGATCTAGATTTGAAGTCCATATGTTTTTGCAGTGGAGAAGTTGTAAGTTACATGATAACTTTTTCCTGAAACCAAATTGTTTGTTGGAGAGTAGGTTGTTAGTTTCTAAGTGTGAGGTAATGGATTGATTGATGATAGATTCCATGACTTTGCAGGTGACGCAAAGGGAGATCGGTCTGTAGTTTTCGACTAAGCTGGGGTCTCCTTTTTGAAGATGGGGATGACTGTGGCTAGTGACCAAAGTTTGGGAAGAGAACTGGTAGTGAAAGCTTTATCAAAGATAATACTTAGGGTTCAGCTATATTAATGGAAAGTTTTTAAGAAATATGCACATAGACCATCAGGTCCAATAGAAAGCGATGGTTTTAAGTTGTGAAGAGCTTTACCAACGTTGTCTTCTGTGAAATCTATATGAGTTAAATCATCATAGTCATTGCTGGTTCGTTTGTGGAATGTTGGATATGTGTTATCGGAGTTAACAAAAACTGAGCCAAAGAAAATGTTGAAGAGGTTTGCTTTGACTGTTTCGTCATTGCATTCTTTGTTGTTAGAATCTTTTAGTGGTGGGATGGATCTTGAATCTTTAAGTTTACTGTTGACAAAATTATAAAAGGCACGATTGGAATTTGTGTAGAAGGTTTTCTTCTTGCTTGGTGTGGTAATTTGTGCATTCAGTTTTAATTTGGTTGCATATGTTTCTGTAACGGTTTCTGAAGTTTGTAACATAGCCTTTTTGTTTTCTTGTCCTGAGTTTGATGTTCTGATTGAAAGTGACCAATTCTAGGTCCATCTCAATTTGCTGGTGCCCAGAAGTCAATGGGTGATTGATTGGTTGATTGATTGATTGATTGATTGATTGATTTCACCTTCCACTCTGTTGAATCTTCTCATGTTTGGCTTCTTACATTCCATGTTTCCACTGTAAATTTGCCTTTAGACGGTCCTTTTATTCTTTGTGGATAAAACCATCTCTGACTTGGAGATTTTATACAAATATTTCATTACCCCCCAAGCAGGGGTGAAATGTAAAATTTGTTACTACCGGTTCTGTGGGCGTGGTTTGGTGGGGGGGGGTAATGTGACTGGGTGGGCGTGGCCAGCTTTTTTTTTTTACTTTTAAAAGCATTTTTTCTACAACCTCTTTGGCTGAAGAAGTTGTAAAAAATGCTTTTAAAAGCCTCTGATGATCAGGCAACTCAGCTGGGATCTCCAGAGGAGCCTTTTAAAAGCTTTTAAAGAGTTCTGACGATCCCAGCTGAGTTGCCTGATCGCCAGACCGTTTTAAAAGCATTTTTTTACAACCTCTTCGGCTGAAGAGGTTGTAGAAAAAATGCTTTCAAAAGGTTCTGACGATCCCAGCTGAGCTGTGCAATCATCAGAGGCTTTTTTTTTACTTTTAAAAGCATTTTTTCGACCGAAGAAACAATGCTTTTAAAAGTTAAAAAAACAAACCTCTGATGATCATGCGGCTCTGCTGGGCATGGGTGGGGGAGGGGCAGGGATTTTTGCTACCGGTTCTCCGAACCACCCGCCGCCATCGCTACCGGATCGGGCGATCTGGTCTGAACTGGGAGCATTTCACCCCTGCCCCCAAGACCACTCCCATTAACATTGACAGGGCAAGCACTAGCACTGATAATGTTATTTAATTTAGGTAATAAAACTTATGCATTAATTAAAAAAAATGAGCTCTGAGAGCACCAGGGACCGACCCCTCATTTCAACCCTAAGCTACAAATATTCTCCTTTATTGGTAATTCTATCTTCACAGCTTTAGGTTTTCTTTTCCTGTGTGGTAATATCAACAATCAAGCATTCCAACATCTAGCTACGTCATAAATCCAATTAATATTCTGAAAGGCCCTCAACTCTTCCTCAGTACCTTGTTGAGTGCCATCCAACGATGAGAGCACTGTTTCATCAATTGTTTTATATTTTCTATCTATATGATTTCATTGGTTGAAATGCAGGAGGGTTTTCCTATTGTTTTAAGTTGATATCTTTGCCATTGTCACTAAAGTGATCTTCCGTCTCCAGGATCTTCCTGTATTGTTGCTGCCCAATATAGATCCCTGCTGACTTTAGTTGGGCAACTGATACGACTTTCATGCCTTGGGTGACACCGATGGGAATATAAACTGTAGGCATACTGTCCTGATATTCTTCAGTAAGTTTAACTTCACGGCAGGAATGATTATGGGGGGCATTAAACAAGTCTGACACCATTCAGGATAAAATGGTCTAAATCAGAGTTCCGGGTTGGCATCCTGGAGGGAGGGGGAGGGGGGAGGCATGAGGGGATGATTTTTGTGGGAGTGGTAATCACATGTATGTGTACACGTGCGCATGTGCGAACACCCACGACATTCACAGCGATGCTCACATGAGTGGGGCCTCATGCCCCTGCATCGAGGTTCACGTGAGTAACGCCTCATGCTCTGGCATCAAGGCTCATACGAATGGGGCCACGAGTACCCACAACAACGCTCACCCAAGTGGGGCTATGAGTACCTGTGACAATGTTTGCACGAGTGGGGCTCACTCACGTGGCCCACTGGTTGGGGACCCCTGGTCTAAAGCAGTGATCCCCAATCTTTCTGGCTCTGCAGATTGGCAGCAGTGGTAGTGGGGAGGGGGTTGAAGGAGAGAGGATGGTTTCACAAGCATTGTTTGCTCAAATGTAGCTTTGCATGCTTGTGCGCTAGTGGTGGGTTTCAAATTTTTTAGAACCAGTTCTGTGGGTGTGGCATGGCTTGGTGGGCATGGCAGGGGAAGGATACTGTAAAATCTCCATTCCCACCTCACTCTAGGGGAAGGATGCTGTAAAATCTCCATTCCCATCCCACTCCAGGGGAAGGTTACTGCAAAAATCCCCATTTCCTCCCAATCAGCTGGGACTTGAGAGGCAGAGAATAGATGGGGGTGGGGCCAGTCAGAAATTTTACTACCGGTCTCCGAACTACTCAAAATTTTCGCTACCAGTTTATTTATTTATTTATTTATTTTTCAATTTTTTATACCGCCCTTCTCCAAAGACTCAGGGCAGTGTACAGCAAATAAAACAACAATAATCCAAAAAAATTTAAAATACAATATCCAGTTTAAAAATCTAATTCGATCGCTGTATGTTAAAAATATTAAGTAAGAAAATTACAAAATAATATGCAGGAAAGATATTTAATTGAATGGAAAAAATGGATTGATTATCTACAAAACAGATATCAGATTAAGAAATATCAGATTGCCTTTGAATAATTAGGAAGTATTATTTTATGTAATGGGGAGGGGGTTGGGAGATGAAAAGATTTGGATGAGCTTAATTGGATTAGAAGGGAAAATTTTACTCTATGTTTGGTTTATGTATAACAATATCTTGTGATTGACCCGGGAAGCCGGGGAAGGAGGGGGAAGGGGTTTTCTGGGAGGGAGGGGGGAAAAAAGGGGGGAAAATGTTTTTGTTTTTTAAAACTTTTTCAATTAAAAAAAAAAAAGAAAAGAAAATTACAAAATAGAATAAACCCCCTGTTAAAAGCCCACTAAAAACCCACAGTATTAAAATCAATCAGGCCAGCCCCACTTGGTGAAAAAAGAAGGTCTTGAGCTCGCGCTTAAAGGTCCGAAGATCAGGGAGAAGCCGGAGTCCCACCGGCAGATTGTTCCACAAGGCCGGAGCCCCCAAGAGAATGCTCTTCCCCTGGGGGCCGCCAGCCGACATTGGTTGGCCGACGGCACCCTAAGGAGGCCCTCCCTGTGAGAGCAGACTGGACGCACCGGACGATGGGAGGTAACTGGCGGCAGCAGGCGGTCCCGTAAGTATCCCGGTCCCATGCCATGGAGCGCTTTAAAGGTGATAACCAGCACCTTGAAGTGCACCCAGAAGACCACCGGCAACCAGTGCAGCCTGCGCAGGAGAGGTGTTACATGGGAGCTACGAGGTGCTTCCTCAATCCCCTGCGCGGCCGCATTCTGTACCAGTTGGAGCCTCCAGGTGCTCTTCAAGGGGAGCCCCATGTAGAGACCATTGCAGTAATCCAGCAGGGAAGTAACGAGGGCGTGAGTGACTGTGCATAACGAGTCCCAATCCAGGAAAGGGCGCAATTGGTGAATCAGGCGAACCTGATGAAAAGCTCCCCTGGTGACGGCCGTCAGATGGTCTTCTAAAGACAGCCGTGCATCCAGGAGAAGGCCTAAATTGCGCACCGATTCCCTGGGGGCTAACGATTCGCTCCCCACAGTCAGCAATGGGGTTAGCTGACTGCGCCGGGACGCTGGTATCCACAGCCACTCCGTCTTGGATGGGTTGAGTCGGAGTCTGTTCATCCCCATCCAGACCCGAACGGCCTCAAGACACCGAGCCATCACATCGACGGCTTTGTTGGGGTGGTTCGGGGTGGAAATGTACAACTGAGTATCGTCAGCGTACAGCTGACAACACACCCCAAAGCCACGAATGATCTCCCCCAGTGGTTTCATATAGATGTTGAACAGGAGAGGCGAGAGAATCGACCCCTGCAGCACACCACAAGTGAGTTGCCTAGCGGTCGATCTCTGCCCCCCTGTCAACACCTGTCAACACCGTCTGCGAATGGTCGGAGAGGTAGGAGGAAAACCATCGCAAAACGGTGCCTCCCACCCCCAAACCCCCCAACCGTCGCAGAAAGATACCATGGTCGATGCACCGGACGATGGGAGGTAACTGGCGGCAGCTGGCGCCGCTGACAAATCCAACAGGACAAGAACAGAGGAACAGCCTCTGTCCCGTGCCCTCCAGAGATCATCAACCAACGCAACCAAAGCCGTCTCCGTTCTCCAGAACTTGTCAGAACCTGCTGAAACCCACTTCTGTTGTGCACTTGTCCACCACTTGTATGACCCAGTTCCCAATGGGCTATGGCCTACAGTAGTGGGTTTCAATTTAGTTTGCTACTGGTTCGCTTGTGCACGTGCATGACACTTCTGCGCATGATCCAGGGCAAACCCGTAGCAACCCACCATTGATAGCCTAGTATCAGGTTGTGGCCCAGAGGGGTTGGGGACCCTTGATCGAAAGGCAGCTGTGCAGCAGCCATTTCCTGTGAATAATGGTCTGCTGTAAATGATAGCTTTTATATGTAAACAATATGCCCTTTAAAAAGAGGATGACCGTTCCATTAACTACTTGGATTCCTGTAAGATCAAAATAAAACCAAATGTTGAGTGGTTCAGTAAGCGAAAAGGAAGAAATATTTGTCTTGTTTATATATTACTTTTTCAAACCAAAAAAAAGTACACTAAAAGTTACAGGGTTTTCAATTTATGTTTTAAAAAGTAGTTTTTGATATTATTCAGACAAAGCTAACATTATATTTATTAGAAATGACTTCCCATAAATCAATTTAATTCAGGTGTTACCTTTCTCGAAACCATATTGCAGAAGCCCATCATTAGAGCAATTTCATTAAATTATTAGTTCTTGTTACATTTCATCCGGAATATCACGGCAGATAAAAAATATTGTGGAACAGTGGCGTATTTGCAATCACCTTTAAACCCGTAAGGTATAGCTGGTTATGGCCAAAGGTGAACATAATTTTAGCAAAACAAGCAGATGAAAATCTATTAAAAAAATCCTGCTGAGATCAATTACAGTTTCTCCCAAGTAATGGTGCATAGGGTTACAGCCCCCATCTTATTAATTTCGCTTGTCAAGCTAAGCATATGCCTAATGCTTTCACATGGGAGTTCAGTTTGGATTTGGGCCAGAACAAATATTAATTTGCTTTTATTAATTTTCTAATTTGCCTGAAAGATACCAGTCTGTCTTGCCATACATGGGGGACTCAGAAAAAGAGCAGAGATAGATTTCTGCTCAAAAGATAATCAGGAAAGAAAGAAAAGGCTTCTTTTGAGACCAATAAGATGCAAACATTTTACAAAAAAAAAAAGAGTAATACATAAATTATTGTGATGAAGAAATATTATCGTTGCTTTACAAAAAAGAAAAAAAAATGTTTCATCTACTGTCTTGTTTAAAGATCTTTAATATACTGTATTTTTCGGAGTATAAGACACACCTTTTTTCCCCAAAAAGGAGGGTGAAAATCTGGGTGCATTTTATACTCCAAATATAGCCCCCCCCCAGCTTCTTAAACAGGTTTCAGAGGCTGAAAAAAGCATCAGAAAAGAAGCTTCAGAAACGAAGCCCCCAAACAGAGCTTCAGAAAAAAAGCCTCCAAACAGAGCTTCAGAAAAGAAGCCCCCAAACAGCGTTCCAGAGACTTTTTTTCTGAAACTGTTTCAGAGGCTTTCACAGGCATAAAAAAAAGTTTTTTCTGAAACAGAGTTTCAAAAGTTTCAGAGGCAGAAAAAAAAGCAAGGCACAGAGCTCACGACCAAGGAACCTGTTGCTAAAATTCACCTCTGGGAACAGCTGATTGGGGGTCTTCCAGGAGGCCAATCCACCTGCCAATCAGCTTTTTTCTTATTTTCCTCCCCAAAAACTAAGGTGCGTCTTATTCTCCGGTGCATCTTATACTCCAAAAAATACAGTATATACTCTCTGTAGGCATTTATAATAGGCTATAATTGTGTGGAGTAATCTACAGAACAGAAGGTTAGCAAGCCAATGCATCCCACTTGGAGAGCTATGAATGTCATCTCTAGGATCCTTCTTGTGCCTTTTTGCCTTCAGCTGTGAACGAGAGTAGAGTGGCAAGCGGACTTGGAACAATTTCCTTTACCTCCTTTTCTTTTCTTCAAATAGCCAACAGAATCCTCCTTGCTCTGAGATGGGAGCTGGTTCTGTCATTATCACATTCAGTTTAGCATGAAGCCGGCATCAGTATAGACTTACAGTATTGCCAATTAAGCATTTCCAATCCTGGCATCGCACGGCTCTTTGGGAACACAGCAGCAAAATGATGGCAAATCAGAGACTGAAGGAGAAAGGAGATGCAAAGGAGATGAAAGAAAGGACATTTCCCAGAAGTAACCAATAGGTACCTCACTGATCCTACTTACTATTGGTCACCTCTGACATAAGGGTGGCAAAGGTTGGCAGTTTTTAACCTAGCCTTTGGCTGCCATTGGCTGCTGTTAGCTTAAAGGAAAAAACATTATTATTATTTTTTATTTCTTTTTGTCACAACAGTATACACAAACAATTGTCATAGATAAAACAACATATCTTGAAGAAATATATATATATATATATATATATATATATATATATATATATATATATATATATATATATATATATATAAATATGAAAAAAAAATATGCATCAACTATATTAATTTGATATAATGAAGGGAACAATAGGACAGGAACGGTAGGCACTTTTGTGCTCTTATGCACGCCCCTTATAGTCCTCTTAGGAATGGGGTGAGGTCAATAGTAGACAGTTTTTGGTTGAAGATTTTGGGATTTTGAGTAGAGACTATGGAGTCAGGTGAGTTCCAAGCATTAACAACTCTGTTACAGAAGTCGTATTTTCTGCAATCAAGTTTGAAGCGGTTGACATTTAGCTTGAATCTATTTTTTTGCTCTTGTAATATTGCGATTGAAGCTGAAGTAGTCTTTTATAGGAAGGATATTGCAATAGATGATTTTGTGTGTTAAACACAGGTCATGTCGAAGTCGACGGAGTTGTAAATTTTCTAATCCCAGGATTTCAAGTCTGTTGGTATAAGGTATTTTGTTGTTTTCGGAGGAGTGAAGAACTCTTCTAGTAAAATATTTCTGGACTCGTTCTATTGTATTTATGTCAGAGATGTGGTATGGGTTCCAGACGGATGAGCTGTATTCAAGAATAGGTCTGGCAAATGTTTTGTATGCTCTAGTTAGTAGTGTAGAGTTTTTAGAAAAGAAGCTGCGTAAAATTAGGTTTACAACTCTTAGGGCCTTTTTTGCTATGTAGTTGCAGTGGGCTTTGGCATTAAGGTCATTTGATATGAGAACTCCAAGATCTTTGACAGGGTGGGGGTCGTCATTTAGGTAATGTCCACCAAGTTTGCACTTGATGTTAGGGTTCTTTTTTCCAATATGTAAAACTGAGCATTTGCTGGTTGAGATTTGGAGTTGCCAACCTTTAGATCAATCGGAAATTAAATCGAGGTCTTCTTGAAGGGTAGAAGTATTATTAGTGGTATTAAATAGTTTGGCATCATCAGCAAAGAGAACACAATAACTTGAGATGAGGTCACAGAGATCATTTATGTATAGTATGAAGAGTGTTGGTCCAAGAACACTACCTTGGGGAACGCCACTTTTGACAGGAACAGGATTGGATATAGCATTGCCAATTTTGACCACTTATTGTCTGTTTGACAGGAAGGCATTTATCCAATTGTGAAGAGGTCCCGAAATGCCGTAGGATAATTAATAGTAGAAAACATATGTAAAATCACTGAAGTTTCATGAGATCACAAATCTTGTTTCAGTATTTTAGCATCTTGACTATCTTGTGCAAGATCTCATAAGATTTCACTGAGCTTATCTAAGATTTTCAGCGTGATTCAGTTTAGATTATTTACTGTGTAGAATGATATACTGATTTATGGTTAAGATCTCACTGAAGATTGCAAAGTGGTGTAAATGATCTAGAAACAGTGACTGACTCCCCAGCAATGAAATAGTGAAAGCAACACCAAACTTCAAATCCCAGGACAGCAGGGATGAACACTAGGACAACTTGAGAATGCCTCTGCTTCAAGTTAACTTATCAAAAATGTTCTGAAGACAACAGCGGAAAGGAGGAAGGGGTCTTCTATTCTAGCTTCACTGGAATAAGTGAAGCAAAATAATTGGCTGGATAAACAAATGAACCCTACATAGAGTTGATCTTCCTAAGTCTCTGTGCTAGTCAAAGGTTCTAGAAATCCAGAAGCAACTAATCGCTGAATAAAAGTTTAGGAAATCATGTGCTAGATGCAAAGCATCTGTCAGAGCGTTTGCAGTGTGACTACTATTAGGAGACAACCCAGGAGCAAAACTCAATACACAAAGACAGACATTTAACAGTGGTTTATATCAGTGGTGGGTTTCAAATGGTTTGGTGGGTGTGGCTTGGTGGGTGTGGCATGGCTTGGTGGGCATGGCTTAGTGGACGTGGCAGGGGAAGGATACTGTAAAATCTCCATTCCCACCTCACTCCAAGAGAAGGATGCTGTAAAATTTCCATTCACACCCCACTCCAGGGGAAGGTTACTGCAAAAATTCCCATTTCCTCCCGATCATCTGGGAATATGGGAGGCAGAGAATAGATGGGGGCGGGGCCAGTCAGAATTTTTACTACCGTTTCTCCGAACTACTCAAAATTTCTACTACCGGTTCTCCAGGACTGGTCAGAACCTGCTGAAACCCACCTCTGGTTTATATACAAGATATATACAGAAATATACGAGATTGGCAAATACCTTACAAGCAATCAATCTTCTCCTTAACTCTACGTGGAAAACTCAGCAATCAGAGAGAGATACTCCCACTAGTGGCTGCCTTTCTATAGACACCTCTTAAAGTGGTAAAAGACTTGTGTGGACCCCTTCAAAGTCCTAACTTGCTACTCCAATGCTGATTCATTCTCATTGCATCAGCCTTACATTTCATCAGCTTTACAGTTGCATTTGCCATACATTGGCTGGTCAGCTTTAAATCATCATTACCCTGACAACATCTGTTTTTCTTTCCCATTTACAAATCCAAACAGACTACAAGACGGCATTCCTGCTAGTGAGAATGCCTGCTCACTGGAATTTCTCTTATCTTCCTGGGATATAAACCGTACTGTTGTGAGGCATTGCCTGTTTTCTTTTAAAAGAAGAAATATCATTTCATGACCTATTGGTAATGAAAACTACACTAGAAAAAGCAGGGTTGGGGAACACAGGGAAAAACCATCCATTACTTACACTAGCATTGATGATATTACCTAGCTTGGATAATAAAATGTCTGCAAGAAAACCAAGCTGAGAGTACACCAAAGACCCCTCAGCTACTAATTCCAGTCAAAAATATTTTTATGGAAAGATACAAAAAGAAATTTCAACGAAATCTTTGCTTTTAAATTACGATTTCCTCTTTTTAAAGGCAGTGTGCACACGGTCATGCTAAATCTAGTTCTGGGCCCTCTGATGTCTGCAAATTGTTTGAAAAGACTGATTAACTAACCAAGTCTTTGACCCAGAATTTATCATTCTGTTTATCAGTCTGTTCCAGGGGGGTGGGGATTAATTCTGTGCTGGGGTAAAGGAACACTTGTAAGGTCCAGAATACTAAGTAAGTTGATGGATTAGCTGGCAGTGCTTCAGATTGTCAGAGGTATACTGTAACAAGGAGAGTATGGGTACATCATCATCCTCGTATTACACGCCCAGAGAATGGTGTGTAATTAGACAAATGAGCTTATGTAGCCTCGGTGGTATCATAAAATGAATCTTCCCACATCAAGATGCATTTTGTAAAAAGCCCAAAGCATCAAACTTGGCTTGTACCTGTACATCATGGCAAGAATCCAATATTTATCCCACTTTGTATTGCAAGGAAACGGAGTCCTTGGGGTTAGAGAGAACAGCTGCTTTAATTACAAGATCCTGCTATGTCAAGTTGAAGTTTTCAGTGTCTTGTGCAAAACTCTAGACTTATCCACCAAGGGTTCGTTTCTATCAGGTTTCATTTGTATGATGGATAAATCTGTGAATGAATTATTGAGCAAATTATCTGTTTCAGGTGTCATGACAAAAGGTTCTTTTGTCTTTGCTGCATGAAAAAGTAGAATGTGCATTCTTAATTCATTCAGTTTGTCAACTCTCAGTTGACTTTTCTTTTTCTTTTTTTCTCATGTACCGATGACAGCAGATGGCTATAGGGGAGAAAACTTCTAAGCTGCTTCTTATTCCTTAGTGGGAGCTTTCCTATACAGTATATCAGGAATTTTTGTGTTGGGGCATAGTGTACAAATCACCAGTGAAATTCAACCGGATTGGACCGGATTGGACGAACCAGTAGGGACGATTTGAATCAGTTCACCGAACTCGTAAAAATCACCCTTGGTTGGCCCCATCCATGCTCACCCGCTCACTGCTCACCTCTTCCAGCTGCTCACTCAGATCTTCCGGCCGCTCGATATTCCACAGAATTCAATTTTAAATGCAGCAGAGATAACCCGAACTTTTCTCTCTCCATTCATAGTGGAGCTGCTGCAGCCTGTCCCTTTAAGGTACTTCGACTCCTGGGAAGGAGGGGGTCGGGGGGGGACCATAAAGAGAACAGCAGCTGCACTGTGAATGGAGGGAGAAAAGTTCAGATTCTCTCTGCCACAGCATTCACTATGAGCCCTTCTCATGCTCATATACACATTTTTTCCTACCAGGTTATGTGGGTGTGGCTTGGGGGGTCATGTGACTGAGTGGGCGTGGGAGTGAGTGACATCGAGTTGGCCATGCCCACTCAGTCACAGGACACCCTCCATACCAAACCACACCCACAGAACCAGTAGGGAAAAAATTTGAACGTCACCACTGGTACAAAGTTATGGAACTTTGGGACTACCCACACAAAAAAGGTTGATTATTGGCTTTTCTTATTCTGCCTAAAACCAGGCACCTATCCCCATCCATGGTTCTTTTGATCAAAGTGGCTGTTTGTCAGAATCATTTGTCCCGAACAGCAGTGGAGAAACACTCATTTGAATAGGTGCACTTTTTGGATGGGAAAAGGAAGTTTATTCTCATTTCTCTTAAGTGAGGTTAACAAAGGATGGAGAAGGGTAAAGGGAATAATTGCATAAGAAATGAACAACGGTGACTCAGAAGAGAAGTGGAAAGTGAGACTCAGCAGGGCAGGCAATCCTATTGTCTGCTAGTGTCCATGAACCTTCACAATTGCCATGGGCCATCCAACTTTAACATGCAACACACCTGCTACACACACATGCAATGCAGACTGAGAGTCCACACTGAAGACAGTCATCCCATAACTATATTTTAAGAGTAGGCAACCAGCTGAAAAAACACGCCTTCAATGTAATTCAGATACACTTGCAATACATTTAGGATGAGCCACCTGAAATATAGTTAAAGCAATGGAAAGTTTTGGAGCCAAGATTGCACTATGAGGACCTTTTGAAAATCTGCTTCATTCATTCAAGCATTCTGTGAATTCTGTACAGCAAATAAGAGACTAGCTTGTTTTCATTTACTTTGCCCTGAGATAATTGCAAGATTAAGCATAACGTGTGAAGTTTCACAGTTACTGATTATGTAATGACCAACTCATTTGTTCTTTAACAGATGCCATGCTTTTGGTAGCAGACAGACTAGAGGGACCATTCAACATTGAGTCGGTTATGGATCCCATTGATGTCAAAATTTCTGAAGCCATTATGAACATGCAAGAAAACAGTGTGCATGTGACTGGAAAGGTATCAATTTTTCCTATTAAATGTTTGGAATAGATAGCAAACCAGGAGGCTATATTGCATTCATGTTCCTTTTTTCTTGACAATTGAAAAATGTCTATGTACATTTCTAGGACCACAATCACTTTCATAGAATCACAGAGTATAAAGTTGGTGTTGTCATCACATAGACCAACTAGCGCCTTGGCCCAGGAATCCACTGCTAAATCATCCTCAACAGATACTTTCCCAACTTTAGTCTAAATATCACGCGCACACACACAACAATGTGGGAGTGTCCCTACTGCTTCCCTTTCATCTTTCAGGCTCCAATCCAGGAGCCCTCAGGCAGTCGCATTCACGACAAACCATTTTATACCAAATTTATATTTATTTCTTTATCAGCAAATATAAATTTCATAAATATATCACTTGTTTTTCATGGGCGGTTTTTTTTCCCCTCCTACTGGCCCATATCAGCTTGCTTTTTCTCCTTTGAATACTCTCCAATTTGTCATTATCCTTCCTAAAAATGCAATGCCAAGACTTGGGTGGAATGTTGAATGGAAGTCAAGGGAAGGGGTGCTAGAAGGTTTATATATTTGTTCATTTGTGGCCTTTGAGTCAGTTTTTGATTCTCATTGACTGCTTGGATTAATCCCTACAGTGTGCTTGGCAATGCATTTTTGGAAGTGTTAACAGTATTAACAATAACATGGTTGGAAGGGACCTTGGAGGTCATCTAGTCCAACCCCCTGCTCATGGAGGAGACCTGTACTAGGGATTTGAACCGCCAAACTGCCGATCTTTCTGATCAACAAGCTCAGTGTCTTAGCCATTGAGCAAAGTGGTTTGCCCTTGCCTTCTTCTTTCTAGGCTGAGAGAGAGAGAGAGAGAGAGAGAGAGAGAGATACTACCCCAAGATCAGTTTGGCTTTCATACCTAAGGCTAGACTAGAACTCACTGTCTCCTGGTTTGTAGCCTGGAGTCTTAACCACTACACTAAACTGGCTCTCTTTTTAGAAAAAAAAAAGATGTCACAGTAAAAATATAAATAGCCATAGAGGCCAGAGTTTCCAGGCATATAGAAAGGAACCCAAACGGAGCCTCCCTCTATGAAACATGTATTGTTTGCAGGGAAATTTGTTTATTGATTTCCTGTGGAAAGCATCATTTTGTTGGCAGATCACCTTGAACCCAGCTTCACCCTGCCTTAGCAATAGGATGAAGGCTCCATGGTGAAAATATATCCTCTATAAGAGCTATGCTGGTACAGTGGTTAGAATGCAGTATTGCAAGCTAATTCTGCTGACTGCCAGCAGTTCAATCCTGACCCACTCAAGGTTGCAGCCTTCCATCCTTCTGAGGCCGATAAAATGAGGACCCAGATTGTTGGGGGCAATATACCGACTCTTTAAACTGCTTAGAGAGGGCTGAAAAGCAGTATAAAAGCAGTATATAAGTAAGTATTATTGCTATTGCTACAAAAGGAAAGCATGCTGTTTAGAAATCATCTTTGGGCCTTCTGACCTAGGAGTTTTATCCATAAGTTCCCACCTAGCACTTCTCTAAGCTTATTAATATTGGCTTCTATGAAAACTAATATGTATGCTTCAGTTTCATTTCTTATAGAAACTTGAAGCTCAAGATGACCTGGTCATTTTGTCACAAAGTTCCTACTGCTTCCCACCATTTCAGCCAACTTTTTTTTTCATTGGTATCATTTGATCTAGGAGCACAGATACCTTATCTCTTCATTTACTCACAAATTACTTTCTTGGCAAAACTTCTGACAACTCATGACAGGGTCACTCATATACGCCAGTGTCACAGGCTTTTAATATAAAACATGATTAAAAAATGGGAGAAATTATTCATCTAGATCCATTTACCTCCAACCCTACTTGATCTCAGTATAGCCAACTGTAGTTTGTGACATTTTGTTAGAGTCTCTGATTTAACAATAAATAGCATAAATAACCTTAACTTCCTCCTAATTTCAACTCTCCTAGACTCACCTAACTGTATCATAAATTATGCTGACGTTTTATGATAAATCATAATCCTCATCCATTCATAATCAATCATATGTGATTCCTTCTTTCTATGGAATATTAATACTTAGTTGAAACACATTGGAGTTGGAAGATTTCTCCGCTATTCTATTTAAACGTAAGCCTGTTATTGCCCCTCTTTTGTATTCGTGACTCTCAGGACATATATTATGATTTTTCCTTTATTGATGTAAATGCCTTTTTTGACCAAACATTAATAGGGATGGGCCTCTGGTGGCTCAGCAGACTAAGTCTGTCTGTTATTTACACAGCTGCTTGCAATTACTGCAAGTTCAAGTCCCACCAGGCCCAAGGTTGACTCAGCCTTCTATCCTTTATAAGGTAGGTAAAATGAGGACCCAGATTGTTGGGGGCAATAAAGTTGACTTTGTATTTAATATACAAATGGATGAAGACTATTGCTTAACACAGTGTAAGCCGCCCTGAGTCTTCGGAGAAGGGCGGGATATAAATTCAATTTTTTAAAAAAAATTATACCAATGGCAGCCTGTCTGGTTTTATCCTGAATACTTCTTATTCTGTTCTATTTAGGAAGCAGAGCACGTTCATTAAAAAAAAAAGGCCTCAACGACTGAGTTTGTCAGAGATATGTATTCCCATACAGTATTATAGAATGGGTTATGAAATAGGTAATTGTTGCTAAAAAGATCATATTTCTATGGAAAATGGAGCAGTTGTGAAGTTCCAGAACAAATCTGCTGAACAGTGAGACTATCGTCTTCATTTAATGACCCCATAAACCCTTGTGGGGTGGAGTCTGGGCAACTGAATGGAGCTGAGCGTTTACTGGCCGGATGCCCTCCCTGTCGCCAATGCAGAGTTTTATTCAGCAGATACATTCTCAGTGTGCCCAGAGAGAGAAATATCTGCCTCTACCTAGGATCGAACTCACAGCCTCCTGATTGTGAGGTGAGAGCTCCACCTCTAGGCCACCGCACCACTCCGAGTGAGACTAGCAACAGGTGCACAGTCTTAAAAGAACAAAGCCTAAGAATTTCAGGAGATTGCAGCATGGTCTTTCAGACAGTCCATCTCAGATAATTGATGCTGAAAACAACAATTGGCAAACTGTAAAGTCTTTGTTCAGCCTATCTCTGGATTTAAAACCAAACCAGAGCCATTCAAATGTGGCATTCATGAACCAAGGCCTATCTGATACAGCAGGATAGGACCTTGCAGTTCAGATTTAGATAATGCTACCTGAAATTTCTAAAATTACAGTATATCGGTTGATTGATGACCTTTAACAAATAAATCCACTGAAGTTTTGCATAGCAAGTACAAAAAAAAATCTACTGGTTCAAATGTTCCAAGCTTTGTAACATAGGCTAGGTTTTCAGTATCCCGTCAGAAAGTGAATTATTGAAGTTCTTATTTCAGTGGTTCTTTTGTGTGATTGTAATTGAACTTTATTCTTGTAGGTTTTCCAAGGGTGTGGACAACCTAAACCAGCTCCAGGCGTAAGATCTTCTCGATCGATTCCTGAAAACTTCAACGCTCGCTTTCGACCTTATAACCCAGAAGAAAGACCAACAACTGCTGCTGGCACCAGCTTGGACAGGCTGGTAAGTAACCTTATGTGATCATGTACAAGTAGTCCTCGACTTACAACAGTTCACATAGTGACCATTCAAAGTTACAACAACATTGAAAACAGTGACCTATGACCGTATTTCACACTTACGACCATTGCGGCATTCCCACTGACGTGATTTACATTCATATGCTTGACAACGGACTCACATTTATGACGGTTGCAGTGTCCCCGGGGGTCGTGTGATCAGCTTTTACAACTTTCTAACAAGCCAAGTCAACAGGGAAGCCAAATTCACTTAACATCCGTGTGACTAGTTTAACAGCTGCGGTGATTCACTTAACAAATGTAGCAAGAAAGGTCGTCAAATGGGCAAGACTCACTTAACAAATTTCTCACTTAGCAACATTAATTGGGCTCAATTGTGGTCATAAGTCGAGGACTACCTGGTTTAATCTCTTTCTGGTTAAAATTGAAATACCATTATTTTGAAAGGTGATCCTCCCACTGATTTTGTGAAGCTGCCAAAGGAAAGGCAGGACACTATAATGGTGACACTATAATAACACATGGCATTGGGCCGGGCTATTTACGGGACCGCCTACTGCTACCGAATACCTCTCACTGACCTGTGCGCTCTCATAGAGAGGGTCTCCTCAGGGTGCCGTCAGCGAGGCAATGTCGTCTGGCGACGCCCAGGGGAAGGGCCTTCTCTGTGGGGGCTCCCACCCTCTGGAACGAACTACCCCCCGGACTTCGTCAGCTTTCGGACCTTCGGACCTTCCGCCGCGGGCTTAAAACATACCTATTTAATTGTGCAGGACTGAGCTAGATTTTAAATTTATGGGTTTTAATTGGGTTTTATTTTTTATATTTTAATAACGGGCTTATAGAATAAGTTTTTTAATTGTTTTTATATTGTATTTATGTGTTTATGTGTTTTTTAAGTGCCTGTAAACCGCCCTGAGTCCTTCGGGAGATAGGGCGGTATATAAATATGATTAAATAAATAAATAATAAATAAATAAATAAATAATGACAATTGTTTTCCTCTTAAAAATGGAGCCATAGATTGAGACAGTATGTTGGGATACAAGAAAAAAAAACAAAATGTAAGTCACAATGATATTTTTCTGCATAAGAGCCTCTCACATGGCCCTTTAAGCATTTTCCATGGAAAAAGAAGTTTTTCTCTTCTTTTCCTTGATAATCACTGGCTCCGGATGAAGAGCCCAGAATAAAAGGCCCAATTTCTTCTATACGTTGCAAAATCAACTTCAGCTATTTAAATTTGCAATTCTTCTGAATGTAGAGAGGTTTCCCTGAATGCATGCATCTGTTAAGACAGATTTCCTTTGTCACCTCCCAAGTATCCAGCACCAAGAAAATAAACAGCAACACAGTTTTGTTTGAAGCATTTTATCCTGGCACTGAGTGAGATACAACCAAAGTCAGCACTAACTGTAGCCTCTCTACCGCACCTTAAATCCCCTTGCACGTGCCTACCCAACCCCCTCAGCTTCCGGACGCCGTGAACAGCCTGGAATCTTCGGCCACGTCTAGACCAACATTCAGCTGCTGGCCCATTCTCTGTGATGCAGCTGATTGGCGCTTCGCTTCCCAGCCGATCAGCTCTGACGCCCAGCTGCTTATCAACATGTAGAGCAGCATCGTAGCTTCCACCTGGTGCCTTGTGCCCAGCTGCTAGTCGGCCGATCCATTCGCTGCCTCCCAGCTGATCAGCACTGCGATTGTGTCAGTCCCAGTCAAGCCCCTGCAGCCTCTCCTCCCCGAATGGCAACCCCGAGACGCCTCGCCAAAGCTTGCCATTTCAGGGTTTGACATTCTTTTCAGCTCTATTTCTCTGACATGAATCTGTTTAATATATTTTCTTCATGCAAACTCTTAATGCAAATTTTTGATGTCAGTGCTCGGTTTTTCTTCTCTTGCACCGATGTATCTTTTGCGTGTGGTTTTCAGACACATGTTCTTTTTCGCAATCATTCACAAATTTGTGAGGAGCTCCGACTTGCTTCACAGCCATTGGGTAAGCCAGGCTGTCCCTTGGAGCAGCTGGATTCAAATCCCTTCCACAAAGTCCATGTCAGGTTTCTTCTTCATCCCTCTTTTGGCCTTTGTATGAATTGAGGATCAATCAGAGATCAAAAGGCCAGATGGAGCATGTGGCAGATTTAAAGCAGTGTAGTTGCAAAACATGCATTTGCAATACATAATATGTTGCTCTTAAGAGAAAACATGAGAAGAGCAATTTGACAGATTTTTTTTCCTTTTGGGAGAAAATTGCACATACGGACTACTGAAATAAGTAATCCCATGCTTGTCACATTAAAGTGCAATCATTTCAATTCCCAATTAACTTTACAATAGATTCCTTTTTAGTGCTCTGCTCATCATTAAATAAGCACTTATTGTTGTTAAGTGTCCATATGCATAATGCATCTTTCTCTGATAAAGTTTAATTAAGGAATTCACATTTCATACAAGTTAAGACAAGAAATCTTGTTTTATAACTACATTAAACATAGGCAATGGTGTTTGGCAATCAGTCTTCAACTGTGGTTTATTCCTTTTTTTTTTTTACCCCTTAGAAAAAAATTCCACTACAGCAACCATTTTTTTTTTTTTGCAGGCTTTTTAAGGCCTTTTTTAAAATAGCAATTTAAGTAGTAACTGTGAGAGGGATCTTGGAGTTTTAGTGGACAGTCATTTAAATATGAGCCAGCAGTGTGCAGCAGCTGCCAAAAAAGCCAACACAGTTCTAGGCTGCATAAATAGAGGGATAGACTCAAGATCACGTGAAGTGTTAATACTACTTTATAATGCTTTGTTATAAAGCAGTGGTGAAATGTAAAATTTGTTACTACTGGTTCTGTGGGCGTGGCTGGGGGGGGTAATGTGACTGGGTGGGTATGGCCAACTTTTTTTTTCTTTTAAAAGCATTTTTTCTACAACGTCTTAGGCCGAAGAGATTGTAGAAAAATGCTTTTAAAAGGCTCCTCTGACGATCCCGGCTGAGTTGCCTGATCGTCAGGAGCTTTTCTTTTCTTTTAAAAGCATTTTTTTTGCCTTTAAAAGAAAAAAAAGCCTCTGACAATCAGGCAACTCAACTGGGATTGTCAGAGGGGCCTTTTAAAAACATTTTTTCTACAACCTCTGTGGCCAAAGAGGTTGTAGAAAAAATGCTTTTAAAAGCCTCTGACAATCCCAGCTGAGCTGCACGAACATCAGAGGCTTTTTTTTTTTACTTTTAAAAGCATTTTTTCGGCTGAAGAAAAAATGCTGTTAAATTTTTTTTAAAAAAACCTCTGATGATCGTGTGGCTCAACTGGGCATGGCGGGCCCAAGATTTTTGCTGCCAGATCTCCGAACCACCCAGTGCCATCGCTACCGGATCGTGGGATCCAGTCCGAACCAGGAGCATTTCATCCGTGCTGGTAAGGCCAACTTGGAATTCTGCATCCAGTTTTGGTCACCATGATGTAAAAAAAGACGTTGAGACTCTAGAAAGAGTGCAGAGAAGAGCAACAAAGATTATTAGGGAGACTGGAGGCTAAAACATAAAGAATGGTTGCTGGAATTGGGTATGTCTAATTCAATGAAAAGAAGGACTCGGGGTGACATGATAACAGTGTTCCAATAATATCTCAGGGGCTGCCACAAAGAAGAGGGAGTCAAGCTATTCTCCAAAGCATCTGAAGGCAGGACAAGAAGCAATGGATGGGAACTAATCAAGGAAAGAAGCAATCTAGAAATAAGAAATTTCCTGACAGTTAGAACAATGAATCAGTGGAACGACTTGTCTCCAGAAGTTCTGAATGCTCCAACACTGGAAGATTTTAAAAAGAGATTGAACAACCATTTGTCTGAAATGGTATCAGGTTTCCTGCCTAAGCAGGGGGATGGATTTGAAGACCTCTAAGGTCCCTTTCAATTCTGTTATTCTATTCTCTAGATGCTCAATAAAGTGTTGCAGGGGGCATTTTAAGTGCATGTAATAGGTAGCGTTGCTTTCATACTTATGCAGCGAGAGTATTGCCTTCTTGGAACCACTGTTCAGAACCACAGAATTAGAAGTTATCTCAGGTCACCTTGTCCAATCCATGCTCAGTGAAGAATTTCATACAATATTTTGAACAGGTGGCTATCCAGTCTCTCTTTGAAGAGCTGGAACGAAAACATGAAACAGCTTATTCCTTCTTTCACCTGTTGGTAGCAATTACCATCAGAAAATTTATCCTAATATCTATCCTAAATTTGTTTCCTTGTGGTTTCAACCCACTGGTTCCGCTCTTTCTCTTCAAAATGATGGCAAATGATTCCAGAAAACCTGATTTTAGCAGCATTTTTAAAAAAAGGCCCTTTGGGAAAAAGCAAAACAACAACAACCCCAAACCCCAAAATATGTCTTTACCAATATAAAAATAAATTCCTAATTTGCTGACTGACCTTGCTAGATTCAAAACTAGGCTATGAAATAGAATTTGAACCTTTTGTGTCTGTGCCAGGGACATTTGCAAGAGTACCATTAAATTGTTTTGCAGCAAGGACAGATTTTTTAAAATGCATTTTACAACATTGAAAAAGGCCAACTCAAATAGCAATAGCAATAGCACTTAGACTTATATACCACTTTACAGCCCTCTCTAAGCAGTTTACAGAATCAGCATATTGCCCCCAACAATTTGGGTCCTCATTTTAAGCACCTCGGAAGGATGGAAGGGTGAATCAACCTTGAACCTGGTGATATTCGAACTGCCAAATTTCAGGCAGCCAACAGTCTGCAGAAGTAGCCTGCAGTACTGCACTCTAACCACTGCACCACTGAGGACTAACTTCAGTAAATTCTTTGGATATTTCAGCCAACAAGAGTGAGTTAAACTATTATAAATTCTTATGGTGGACCAACGTCAGTGGTGGGATTCAGCCAGTTTGCATCACTTCGGGAGAACCGGTTGTTAACTTTCTGAGCAGTTTGGTGAACTGGTTATTGGAAGAAATCATTAGGGCAGAGAACCGGTTGTTAAATTGTTTGAATCCCACCCACTGACCAACATTACGATGGGGTAATTGTGCAGAATTGGGCTATAAGCATTTTATATTGAGGAGCGGGCTGAGAGAGAGAGGAAGAAACATTTTCGAGCAACAGCAGTGTGTGGAAGCAGCCAAAAAAGCTAATACAATCCTTGGTTGTATAAACAGAGGCACAGAGTCAAAATCACGTATTAGTATCACTTTACAGAGTCTTACTAAAACCAAACCTGGAATACTGCATCCAGTTTTGCTCACCATTCTACAAAAAGATGTCGAGACTGCAGGAAAAAGTGCAAAGAAGAGCAACTAAAATGATTAAAGGCCTGGAGACCAAAATATATGAAGAACGGTTGCAGGATTTGGGTTTGGCAAGTCTAGAGAAAAGTAGGACTAGGGATGACATGATAGCGGTATTTCAGTATTTGAGAGCCTGCTACAAAAAAGAGATCAACTTATTTTTCCAAACCACCTGAGGGCAGGACAAGAAACAATGGATGGAAACCTATCAAGGAGAGATGCAACCTGGAATTAAGGAAATATTTCCTAAAACTGAGAGCAATTAACCAGTGGAATGGGTTGCCTTCAGAAGTTGTAGGTGCTTCATCACTGGAGGTTTTTAAGAAGAAACTGGATAGCCACTTGTCTGAAATGGTATAGAGTCTCCTACTTGATCAGGGGGTTGGATTAGAAGACCTCCAAGGTCCCTTCCAGCTCTATTCCGATGGAACTCAGGATCTCAGTAGTTGTAGAAATTCATCCTTGAATCTTCCGCCCTCAGCAAATCTCACTGCAAGGCCATCTATTCTGTGGAACGCCGTTAAATTTTAGGGGGACATTTATCTCTCGCTGACTCTACCAGATTCATTTTTTGCATTTCTGCAGAAACAGCAGACAAATGAACAGTCTTCCCAATTAGCTGCATTTTTCCATTTTTTCTTTGGGATAGACTACGAGGGGCAAGCTAAAGCTTGCTGTTCATGTTTACTTATGAATGTATTGATCATTTTTCTGTGCAAATAAAACATCTTCAAAGAGACAAGTAGAGACATAATAAATCAATTGAAACCTGTAATAAAAACGCACCAATAAAGAAATCAATACACACAGAGATTTTAAAAGATGCACAGTAGAAATAATACTTATGCAATCCTACTTCATAAATCAGCATCTTTAGCATTTTTCAGCCCGGTACTATTTCATGTTGACTTGGTATGTCTTGGGAGCTTTAAACCAGCCTTTTTGGAGGACACCCGGTTGGGGAAACTGCTATCAATCATGAATGTTTGAGATCGAACTAAAAATGGTTTTAAAAAGGTTATTTAGCTGACCACTTCAGACAGAGATTTTCAGATTTTTGAGGTCAGGTAAGGAAAAAAAAAATACCATTCACCTGTAGGTGACCTTCACTGAACCTTCTGAGAAGACAATTACCGTACTTTTTGGAGTATAAGACACACTCCCCTCCAAAAAAAAAAAAAAATGGTGGAAATGTCTGTGCGTCTTATACAGCAAATGTTGCCGTAGCCCCACCCGCCCTCGCCACCTCCTATCCTTGCCGCCTGAAATGGGCTGAAAATGAGACACGGGAAGCCAAAAACGGGGTGCGCGGGAGCTGAAAATGGGGTGCGCAGAGGTGGCGATAGGTGACAGCGGCGATGGGCAGTGACGCACAGCCGGGCGGTGGCAATCCCCACAGCCTGGAACAGCTGATAGGAGGTATTCCGGGAGGAAGATCGAACTGCCAATCAGCTGCTCGTGCTAAATCAGGCTGTGCTGAAGCTGACCATGCTGTTTGCTGCAAGGAGGCAAATTGCTGGGAGGCAGAGGCAGATTTTTTTTCTTGTTTTCCTCCCCAAAAGCTAGGTATGTCTTATACTTTGGAACATCTTATAGTCTAGGTTGGAAGGGCCGGGCCCCAAAAATAGAGCACAGATAAAAGGTGTCAATTTCAGCAATTGGAGAGACAGAAAGGGAATGTTTTCCCTACTCTTTCCAGATTTTAAAATGCTTTAAGATCTTAAATTGGTTGTGAAATAAATGATAAATAAAGGCAACAGTTGTAAAGTTACCCGTTTAAAAGGCCCCTTGCCTTTGTCAGTTGTTAAGCTTCACGTTCCCTACGAGATACTATGCACCAGAGACAAATTCCTTGTGTGTCTAATCACACTTGGCCAATAAAGAATTCTATTCTATTCTAATCAAGCTTCCAACCAGATTAGAAATCTTGGTATTTGAAACCCCCCTACCTCAAAAACAAAACAGGATTTCAGTCTGATAGGAAGCAATCTATCAGAAATGTTAGGCCCAACAATGAGCAATAAGGTAGCTAAGGGCAGGAAAGGGAGCTAATTTGTTGGGGTGGTTAGGATATCAATCTAGAAGCTCAGAGACCCCGAGTTCCAGTCCCACCATAGGCACGAAGCCAGATGGGTGACCTTGGGCCCTAGGAAGGGAAAGAGCTGCCACTTATGAAAGTCTCACCAAGTAAACTGCTGGGATTAAACAAGGATGAGTCAAGACTGCCTCAAAGTTACATACACATCAGCGGTGAAATCCATGTACCTTCACTACCGGTTTGGGAATGGGAGTGCACATGCCTCTTCTACACATGCACAGAGCCTTCTGCGCATGCGCAGAGCGTCAAAAATGTAAGCCGGATAGATCCGACTGGACTTCACCACTGATACACACACATACATATACAAAGGCAGGAAAACTGAAGATTTTTTTCCCCCTGCATAGATAAACAGATAGGACATCGGGGGGCGGGGGGGCGGGGGAAGAAAGGTTTTTTAACTTTTTTCTTTCTTCCTATCATTTTGAATCTTTCCAGGTTATGCCTTTGATTGCCTTGCTTTGTACTTAGAATCACAGGGCTGGAAGGGGCCTTGGAGGTCTTGCTCATGGACTAACTTTGTAAGGTTTGGACATATGAAAATGCACATGGAGAGGTGATGAAGTACATACAATAGTTGTTGTCCCCACCTTTTCATTTAGTTAAATGAATGGATGCATGGAACTTCCTTTACTCTCCATTCCCTCTAGTTGTCAAGGTTCAGGTGAACCCCATCCGACCTTGACCGCTTGAAGAATGTTACCATACCCCTCAACCCCCCTTCTTCCCCTCAGGGGAAAAATGTGGCAGCGTCTGGAACCCTAAAGTCTAGTATGGTTTCCAGGCCTGACAGTAGTTCCCCTAGAGCAGTGATGGCTAGCCTTTTTGCCATTGCATGCCAAAAGTGGGGGGAGTTGCACATGTGCGTGCCCACACCCATAATTCTATGTGCCTCACGCATCCCCCCAGATTCCCCCCGCTTTTGGCATGCAATGGCACATTGGGCCCAGTAGGCCTGTTCTTCGCTCTCCCCAGGCTCCAGAGCCTTTCTAGGAGCCTGGGGAGGGCGAAAACAGCCTTCCCCATCCCCCTCCAGAAGCCGGAAACTGCCTGTTTGCTGACTTCCAGTGGAACTGGAAGGCCTGCTTTTGAACTCGCATGCCCACCAATATGGCTTCGCATGCCACAGGTTCGCCATCACGGCCCTAGAGCAAGGGTGTCAAACTGGCGGCCTGCAATCCAGATGCATCATGCACAAGCCACGCCCAGCCCAGCTCCGCAAAGGGGGAAAACATCATGTGACGGCAACGTGACGCCGTGAGTTTGACACCCGTGCCAAAGAGACCCTGAATAACCCTGGGGCCTACACAAGGAGATAGGATCCTAGCCCTCACATGCACCCATTTCTTCAATACATGATCACCTATAGAAGACCTCAGCAGAACAGACAGATGGATAACATGGTATTTAATGTATGTATAATAATTCAAGTTCATTCACTTGTGTCTTTCTCATTTTAGTTAGTAAGAATATGGAGAATTACTGTGGGTCAGTATAGATCAGGGCTGTCAAACTCGCAGCCCACAGGCTGGATGTATCACACGCTTGCTGTCGTGTCCCACTCCTCTGCTGACGACCGGGTCGGGGAAGTCTGTATCAAACGTGCCTCTGCAGCTCTGCCAAAGTCCTATCAGAGTTCTCAAGGCAGGCAGGAGACCAGGAAGTGACTTCAGCAATCCAAATTAGACTTTGCCTGACTCAGAGAATGCCAGAAAGCAGATCCTTTATATAGGCCATGGGGTGTGGCTCCATGACTCAGCACTTATCCAGGCCTGCCCCTCCCTTCCTTTTGCTGACGTCGCCTCTCTACTCTCCGGAAGCGAGGATCTCTTCAGCCTCAAGCTGTTGGTAATCTTAGCTCATGACTGGCTTCACATTCTTCAGGCTCACATGCTGTGGGGGAGGGGTTTAGTTGCTCCGTTTGCCTGGGCATGTTGCCAGGACTGGGGGCTGAAGGCACGTCAGGCCCTTCGTCTTGCTCGGCCTGTCCGGGCATGGTGCCAGGGCTGGGGGCTGGAGGCATTCCAGGACATTCTTCCGAACTATCAGCGTCCGGCAGGAGATAAGAGGGGCCCGGCTGCATCGGGGGGAGCGAGCGAGACACAACACTTGCCATGCCCATGCCCAGTTTAGTGAAGGGGGGGGAAATCCCGATAGATTACATGACGTTGCAGTGACGATGCAAGTTTGACACCTCTAGTATAGACCAATGTTTTTATATGGTCCACTTGAAGAGTTGACATTTGCCTGAGGCAAAGTATCAATCTGAGTTTGAAGATAGCTTAAAGATTGGTTTGCTAGAACAGACTGAGATATAACTAGCCTTAGTTTACAATGTCCCTCTAGAATCTACTGTTTTTATATGGTCCACTTCAGGGGTGAAATCTACTTACTTTCCCTACTGGTTTGGAAGTGTGCACGCCATTTTTGTGTCCGATTTTAGACCCTCTGAGCATGCGCAAAGCCTTCTGCGCCTGTGCAGAGGGTCAAAAACAGGTTACTTCCTGGTTAAAACCAGGAGGTAACGATGTCCGGGTGGGTGGGCGGAGCCTCACACTGCCACAGCTACCAGTTCGCCAAACCATGCACCACCACTGCTACCGATTCACCTGAACCTGAGGGAACCAGTAGCATTTCACCCTGGTCCACTTGAAGAGTTGACATTTGTCTGAGGCAAAATATCAATCTGAGTTGGAATATAGGTTAAAGATTGCTTTCCTATAATAGACTGAGATATACAGTATCTAGCCTTAATTTGCAATGTCCATGTATAATCCACTGTTTCTCCTTTCTTGTTGTTGTCCAAAGCATATTGCAATAGAGAGGAATTTTATTTCTGCATATGAATGTTTCATTTGGCTGGTTAACCCAGACCTCAGTTATATGATTCCAATAAGACACTTCCTGTGGGGTTTTAAGAGTTTAAAAAGAAACGAATCTCAGCTTTCAAATTCAAATTCTTATTTGAAGTCCTCATTCCCAGCACTTTGACAACATAAATAGGCTAGATCTAGACCACAAATAATTTTATGAGTCTTGCAGTCCACTTGGTATCAGGTATAAGTGTGATCTAAGAAACATGAGATGTAGTTATCTTAGTGGAGTTGAGTAGCAAAAGGTATGGTCAATACATAGATGAGAGTTTTTGTGAAAATTCCATATATACCATCTTCTGTTGTGTCTGCAGCCCCGGAGCTGGGCCTCCTGGCTGAGAGTGACTCAGAGAGTGAAGGGGAAGAGCTGACAGGGCTTCCCTCTGCAGGACCTTCCTCTCTGGCTCCGCTCCAGGTCTCAGAGGCAGGCCAGGTGGAGGAGGAGGAGCTGACACGGCCTCTTTCCGCCGACCCCTCCTCCTCCTCCCTGGAAGAGCTCCAGGAGCCAGCTGAGGAGAATCAATTGTGGCTGGATGCAAGGCAGCGACACCGAGTGAAGCATGGGCAGCAAAACGAAGGAAGGGGCTGGCCCAGGGAGTGCTGAGTCACAGAGCCACACCCCACAGGGTATAAAAGTGGGTGGAGTTGCCTTTGGGCTCTGTGACGGACAAAAACAGACTTTTGGGAGCTTTGGCTGTGATGTTTTATAATTAAGACTTTGGCTTCTGTTTATTTCTGAACTGCAATTTACGCTGGTCTGAGGAGAAGTTGGCAGGCAATTGTAGGTTCATTGCCAGGACTGTTATCTGTCGTCGGAGTAAATTGCTGGCAAAGATAGTCAGCTCACGTGTCTTTTTGGTTGTGGTTGGGAGGGGACAAAACAATCTTCTGTTCCATAATGTATACATGAAATAGGCAACATAGAACTTAAATTTTATAAAAACAATTATGCAATTAATCAGCAGTATTTTGCTCTTCAATAACAATATAGGCCAATATAAACAGGTTTCAACCATAATATTTTTATTATTTATTCATTTTTTTGAGGAGGCGTATGAATTTATACTGAAGAAAATGACAAAAACTATTAACTGAGACAGAATAGCGCTAACAAAATGGCTTTTTAAAAAAATTCTCTTTGACCTTTATCATATACTGCCAATTTTTTGGATTTTATTGATTCATCCTAACACAGGTAGTCCTTGATTTACGACCACAGCTGACCCCAAAATTTCTGTTGCTAAGTGAGACATCTGTTACGTGAATTTTGCCCCATTTTACAATCTTTCTTGCCACAGTTGTTAAGCGAATCACTGCAGTTGTTAAGTTAGTAACATGGTTGTTAAGTGAAACTGGCTTCCCCATTGACTTTGCTTGTCAGAAGGTCGCAAAAGGGTATCGCATGACCTTGGGACACAGCAGCCAACATAAATGTAAGTCCATTGACAAGTGTCTGAATTTTGATCCCATGGAGGTGTTGGGGATGTTGCAATGGTCATAACTATGAAAAACGGTCATAAATCACTTTATTCGGTGTTGTTGAAACTTTGAACTGTCATTAAACGAACTGTTGCAAGGCAAGGGCTACTTATACATTCCAATACAAAGTAGCATGGAGTGTTTAAAATCAACTGAGAAATATATTTACCATCAAAGCATCAGTATATAATCTGAAAGGGGTCCCCAACCTCCGGTCAGTGGACCCGCACTGGGTCACGAAATGTCAGAAACCGGGCCATGGAAACAAGCATCCGTGGAATGCACGCACCACTCCAAACCACGCTCCGCCATCCACTCCGCGGAAGAACCTTTCTCTATGGATCCAGCCCCTGGTGCCCAAAGGATTGTGGGCCACTGATCTAAGAGACTCTCAAGTTATATGTGGTATACAGAGCTACGGTGGCACAGTGGTTAAAATGCAATACTGCAGGCTACTTCTGCTGACCGCATGGAGATTGTGGGCGAGCACATGTGTGCGCATCCCAACTTACATAAGTAGCAGGCAAGCACACGCATGTTCCATTTGTACTGAGCCACGGTGGCACAATGGTTAGAATGCAATTCTGCTGACTGCCAACTGCCAACAGTTCAGCAATTCCATTCTCACCAGGCTCAAGGTTGACTCAGCCTTCCATCCTTCCAAGGTCTGTAAAATGAGGACCCAGATTGTTGCGGGCAATAGGCTGACTCTGTAAACCACTTAGAGAGAGCTGTAAAACACTGTGAAGCGGTATATAAGTCTAAATGCTACTCTGTTTCTCCCAAAATAAGACATCCCCTGATAATAAGCCCAATCAGGCTTTTGAGCGCATGGCAAAAAATTTCAGGGTTCAAAAAAATATAAGAGAGGGTCTTATTTTCGGGAAAACACAGTATTGCTATATGAAATTAGTATGGGAAGCAAAATATTCAGAGAAATTTTCAGACTCTTTTTTTTTTAATGCCTGTTTATGGTTGAAGGATCTTGGAAAAATCCAGCAGGATCAGACTTATTGAACCAAGTAGGAGCAATGAATGGCAAAGATATCGTTAGTAATGCTTGCAGTTATAATATGATAAACAGGTTTTGCATATAATAGTTCTTGAAAATTAAGTGGAGAAAAAAGGAAAACATGCACTTAAAATGCTTTTAAAGAGTTTAGCATGATACTGAAGGCTGATTGCATACATGTATATTTTCCGTCACAGCATGCATCATTAATCTTCATTCACAGTACAGGTAGTCCTCGATTTACGGCCACAACTAAGCCCCAAATTTCTGATGCTAAGTGAGACATTTGTTAAGTGAATTTTGTCCCATTTTATGACCTTTCTTGCCAGGATAGTTAAAGTGAGTCACTGCAGTTGTCCAGTTAGTAATATGATCATTAAATGAATCTGGCTTCACCATTGACTTGGCTTGTCAGACGGTCGCAAAAGGGGAATCACGTGACTCCGGGACACTGCAACGGTCATAAATATGAATCCGTTGCAAAACATCTGCATGTTGATCCCATGGGGATGCTGCAATGGTCATAAGTGTGAAAAATGAGCATAAGCCACTTTTTTCAGTGCTATTGTAACCTTGAAGGATCACTAAATGAACTGTTATAAGTCAAGGACTACCTGTAGTTTCCTGATACTGATACATTATCCTTTTTGCGGCTCTCTGCTTCCTGTAACCTAACACTTTGTCTTGATTTTTCCCTCTTTTTTTCTTTTCTCTCCTGCTTCCTAGAGGACTATCTGGAGGACAATGCAACATGGTGTAAGCTCTGGTATTCTTATTCTTGATTTTCATACCCATTAACATATTGCTGATTTTGCTGACAAATGACATCTAATTTTATTCACATAGCAATCTTTTTTTCCCGCTCCTTGCAAAATAATCTGATTTATAGATTGCTTTTGCAAACTAATACTTAGGTTGAGCCCTTCGCATTCTTATTACTCTCTTTTTTTTTTAGATATGCTGAGAGTTGGTTGTTATTGTTATGGTTTGTTGCACAGTCATCCAGATGTTTAGATTGGATCTGGCATTTTTATCCAACTATCAAGTCTCAATGGTCTAAGCTCTGGACCTAAACCAGCATTAAGACGCCACACATTTTGGGGCTTACTGGATTTAATGAGCCAGACTCTAGCACACAATGAGTTCCAAAACCAAAACAGGATGTAAAGTCAGCGCTGGGAGTTTCTGCCTCCCAGTGAGTTTCAACCAGGCAAGCCACGGCCCTCCACTGCCGTAGTCCTCCCTCATCTCTTTCAGCTGTTCATCTGTGGGGCCAATTAGATGCCCTTCAGCTGATCCACTGCCCTGACGAACAGCTGATCATTGGCTCGCTCCCCACTGATCATATGCTCACACACACCCCACCTAAAATCCCAGCAGGCTGCTGGTCTCACGGTGCCCTGCCTCCCCGCTGAACAGCTGATCATTGGCTCGCTCCTCACCAAAGAGCTGCTCCTCTGCTCACTCCTCAGAATAGATGCTTGCTGCTGCAGCCTCCAGACTCCCACCACCCATCACCAGTGCAGGGGTTCCTTCCCCCTCCAAATATGGCAAACTCTGGCTTTGGGGTTTGACAGGTGGCTCCCCTCTACCAGAGCCGCACTCCAAACCTGGAGTTTCCCATCCAGTCCTTCCCAAAAACCTGGGATGGGGAGTTGTTATTGTTCAAAAGGCATTGTCGCAGAAAACCTTTTTACATTTATGATGATTATATAAGCAACATGTGAAATTACAGATGCCAATTCTTTAGCTAGTGTTGGCTTTCATGTGCATCAAGCTGTTTCCAAGAACCTGGGAGGATGTGATGTATCAGTATGGTGGTGTATGTATGGATTCCCATTTGTCAATTGCAAAAGGTCACACCAGCTTTTGCAATTGACAGATGGGAATTTTGCCAATTGTGCAGATTTTCTAAGTTTATATACTGTTCCTGCTGTTCTTAGGGTGCAATTATCAAAAAGTGGCAGCCTTGATCAAGTCTAAGCAATGAAAAAACAACAACAACCCACCTCACTGCAAGAATCCACAATCTGAAATGTTGAAGCAGAGGAAAATTAGATGCGTTTACAGCTCTTGTATTGTGCTTTGACAAACTGGCCAAATCAAGGAATCGCTTGCAGGTGTACCCACAGTGTAGAGATTAATTGCAGGGGTGAAATCCAGCAGGTTCTGACAGGTTCTGGAGAACCGGTAGTGGAAATTTTGAGCAGTTCAGAGAACCGGTAGCGGAAATTTTGAGTAGTTCAGAGAACTGGCAAATACTGGCTGGCCCCAGAGTGGGGTGGGAATAGAGATTTTGCAAAATCCTTCCCCCTGGAGTGAGGTGGGAATGAAGATTTTGCAGTATCCTTCTCCTGCCATGCACACCAACCCACGCCCAATAAGCCATACCATGCCTACCAAGCCACACCCACAGAACCAGTAGTAAAAAAAATGGATTTCACCTCTGCACCATGGTAGCCTTCCATATAACTGATGGTAACTTGCTGGCATGTACTAAATAAACCTTAGAAAGCATATGGCAGGCAGGCAGGGGATTATAATAAACAAGGCCTCCTCAAAATATGTCGATCTCCTGTCCAGGCCTTTTAAACAACAGAGATCATGATATAATCCTGTAATATTTCAATTTCCCACAATGCTACATGTGAGCCCACAATCTAATATTTGTTGATATGGCACCCAGTATGGCAATAACCTCTGGCACCATCACAGCTGGTTTACAGCCTAATCTTTCAACTTCAATTTTTGGATCTTGATACTTAGTGATCTTCTCTAATTCTTTGTCTTCTGATCTATTCTATTATCCCCTGGTATTACCACACTTTATTTTGTTCGACCACAGTTAAACCTGCTGTGTTATGGGACAAGATTTTATCCATTTGCATTGCAGGGAATCTCACAATATTTAACGATTTTCCATTTTTATTACTATTATTTCCAAGTCAGATTATTATAGTAGTTAAGCTGTTGGAGAAAGATATTGATTCCAGTCCTGTCCCATTGGCTATGGAATCTCCCTTGAGAACACTGGCTCCTTTCTCAGTCTGGCCAGTGGTGGGATTCAAATAATTTAACAACCAGCTCTCTGCTCTGATGACCGGCTGGATGGGGGTGGCCATGGTGGCCATGGCCAGGGGGTGTGACAGGCACACTGGCCTCCTGCACCCCCTTGGGAGCAAAAATGGGCCCCAGGGGGGACGCACAGTGCCCCCCGCACCTCGTTTTGGACATAGGAAGACTCCCTGAAGCCTCCTGGAAGCAAAAATGGGGCATGTGGGGACTCCTGGAAGGGGTGATGCAGGAAGGGGCAGGTCCAGTCAGCAATTTAACTATCAGTTTGCCTGAACCGGCCCGAACTGGCTGAATCCCACCACTGAGTCTGACTTACCTCTCATGGTTGGTCAGTTGATCAATCAAGGGAGATGACTTACCAGTCAAACTCCAGAGACAAGATGGAAGATAAATCTTTGCATTTTGGTAAAAGGAGAAGCTAAGGTCATAAGAAGGTTCAGCTGGCAGCTTCTTCAATGGGTAAATTCTTTCAGGAATTTTTTGTTATTTATTTTTTTATTAAATATTAAATTGAATGAGTAATTTCCCACATTACCACCACAGCTGAGGCACAAAATATTAGTGCACTCCCAGATCACAACCTGAAGGCACATATTTAGGCAAAAAGAAAAGAGGAAACATGAAACAGAACTTGGATTATTTTTAAGGCTTCCTGGAAGTGTTTGATTGATCTCTGTCAAAAACAGAACTTTCTACTTCATCTTTTTTCTACAGTTTCTTTATTTCTGATTTTAGTTTGTTTTATCTGTTAGTATTTAATATTTTTCAATAATATTTTAAAAAGACAAAGAAACAAGATGTTGGGGTTGGTTTGAGGGAAATTTGCAAGAAAACCTGACTCAAGGGGCTCGTGAACATAGAAAGAAAATGGTTCTAGATCTGAATTTGTGAATGACTGGAGGTCCTTCAATTCAAAACAAATTCCCCTTGTTGAAAACTAAATATATTTTTTTTCTACCAGATACCAGATGCAGGGGATCTTGATGTTCTAGATTTAAAACGGGCTGAATAGGGTGAATATATGCTTTCTCCAGCTGCAAAATCATTTCTAACATGGTAGCTATGGCATATTTTTTTAAATTGACCATTGGAACATTCAGTTTTTCCAAATTCTGGTACTTAATAATGTACCAAATGATAAATGTACTGTGAGTGCCACAAATCATATTTAAAGCCAGGCTTTCAGCCTCCAAATCTAAATTTGGAAGTGGAGAAAGACTTGATGTGTAATTCATTCCTTAGCAGAAGTAACTATTTCAACAAATAAATAATAAATATATTGCAATTAGTTTCCCGTAGAATGCCTGGCAAAAATAATAGCAAGTGAATTTATATGTTGGACAGCACATTTTTAGTTTCACTGATAATTTATAATTATCAGAGGGATAATTAGGGCAAGGGCAAGGGCCTCTGGTGGCTCAACAGGCTAATGCAGCCTGTTATTAACAGCAACTGCTTGCAGTATTGCAGGTTCAAGTCCCACCAGGCCCAAGGTTGACTCAGCCTTCCATCCTTTATAAGGTAGGTAAAATGAGGACCCAGATTGTTGGGGGGCAATAAGTTGACTTTGTATATAGTATACAAAATGGATGAAGACTATTGCCTGACATAGTGTAAGCCGCCCTGAGTCTTTGGAGAAGGGCGGGATATAAATGCAAATAAAATAAATAAATAAATAAAATAAATAAATAAATAAATAATAAAATATATATTTATATATGTATTAGTACAAAGTATTCCGGAAAAGACATGATTTGACCATTTAAAAGCATGAAAATACAGATATTGCTTCATACCTTGCATTCACACATTCATTTTAAAAAAAGAGAAGTCAAGACACCAAAGATAGGAAATGCGCCTTTTTTTTAAAAAAAAATCTCTAAAGAACCTCTAAAATGAAAGTATAGAATCAAGGTCTAACTGAAGACTTTGTAGAGTTGGTTGGTTTCTTCCCACTACTTGATATAATCCAGTGTTATGTCCTGCACCGGCAGTGGCGGCCCTAGTGGTGGAGATGGTTTCTTGTTCTGTTCTGATTGGCTCCCGCTTTGACAGCCGAGTATAAAAGGGCTGTCAAAGCAGGCGCGCTGTTTTTGTGTTGTTGCTGGTCTCTGTGAGTTAAAAATAAACGTTATGTGTGAACATCTGTGGAGCCTCAATTATTACGGAACCCACAGAATATAATATCCAGGTTCAGTTAGATTGGCCTAGTCAGATTCAAAAATCCCTTCATTCATCTAATACAGTTTGCATTTTTGTTAATTCTAGAATAGCTTTGTCTACCAACTCCCCATTTGCTTTTGGTAGGAGGAAGTAAAATTAATATAGAACGGCACAAGAGGTTGAAGATCCACTAGAGTGGCAAGATTGACAAATCATTTACCCCTTAGCTTAACTATACTCTAGGACAGTGGTCACCAACTGGTGATCCGTGGACCACTGGTGGTCTGTGAGAAAATTTTGATGGGCCGCAGAAAAAATATTTGCATTTTTTATATTACACTAACTCAGAGTCCTCAAACTACAGGCCCTGGGCCGGATGCGTGCAATGAACGTTTTTGTTGCTGCAGAGAGTCTCCCCCTTCAGGGTGTTTTTTGTGTGGGTCGGAGGAGGGGAGAAATTCTGACTTGGGGTCTGCTTCAGCCTTCTGGTGCGGGACTTTGGGTGAAGGCTGGAGGAAAGTGCCGCTGGTGGCGAAGAGCCAGAGGGCCTTGTTCCAGTGGGACTGCATCATGGCCTGGAACTGGCTGACCATCTCAGCCCGCTGAGCCTCCAGGCACCAGTACCTGGCCTTCCACTCTGCAGGCCTTCCCTCTGCTTATAAAGCCTATGCTCAGAGTCCTCAGTGAGGTGCTTCTACTGTGCCTTCTTGGTCAGATCCAATTTGAACTGAGCCAGCTGTTTTTCCAACTCTTTCTCATGGTGGCTGCTTAGCTCCAAGAACTGCTTCCTGTTGGGGCCCTAAGGAGCCCGGGCAGGCAGGCGATGAATGGGTGGGAGGGGAGGGACAAGTTGAGGCTGCTGAGGCATCCCTTGACATGAGTGACATCAAGTTGGCCATGGCCATCCAATCACATGATCACCTAGCCACGCCCACCCAGCTGGTCATTAGGCAGATCATATTAGTGGTCCTCAGGATTTAAAATTATGAATTTAGTGGTCCCTGAGGTCCGAAAGGTTTGTGACCCCTGTTCTAGGAGATTCTCTCCAACATATAGTTTTTGCATTTTGGAGAATGATGAAAACATACGTTATGTGTTTTTGTGTGTTTCTTATATATGAAAAGCTATTTCCCATTTACTGCCTCTCTGCCACTTTTTCCTGGCTACTGTTTTCCCTGTGTTATCAAGGGTATTCAAATGGAATCTCTTCCTCCTGTAGCTTGATCCTCGCCCAGGAAAATGTAACATGTCATCTGGCTAGATTTATATAGCCAGATGACTTTCATTAGCAGAACAACAGAGGAACTGATGGTTCTTAATTCTTAAACCTGATTTAATTGGTGTCAGAATCCAGAATTTCTTTTCCAATTATTAGACTTAGATTTGATTTCTTTTCTCTCTTTTTCTTCCTCTTGTTCTCATTGTGGAGCTTTTATTCTATTTATTTATTTAGAAGACTCTTGGGAATTCTCAGAGAAATGGGCTGTACAATTTATAGCAGGAATTCCTTTACAGGTAGCCTCTTTTTGAAGAACTGTCCCAATCAAACTTCATTAAAATAAAAGGGAAAAAGGCCTTTTAAAGTGGTCCATCCATGTGGAATCTTTTTACTTACGTTCCAGCATAGCAATTATTTCTAAGTTTGAATCTAAAAATCCAAACCAAGGCTGCAAACAGAATTCTTTGGCTACTTTCATGACCCTTCTTCTCGAAAGCCATTTTCAGCTTTTTGATTTTAAGAAATGCAGTCCTGTGAAGAGATTGAACAGAAAAGGCATTGTTGTGGATTTTGCCTTTGACGGGCATAGCTGTAATAGGAAGGCAGTTTATGGTAAATGAAAAAAGATAGCTTCCAAGCTAAACGTACAGTATATCCTCAAATATCCTTTAGTTTGCTTGTAATGGACATTTGGACTCTTTGTGGACGTCTAGATTATTTATGGGCATGAGCCATAAATAATAAATAAATTTATTAAAGATTTTAATGAGGAAGGAAGGAAGAAAGGAGGGAGGGAGGGAGAGAGAGAGAGGGAAGGAAGGAAGGAAAGAAGGAAGGGAATAGTAGAGTTGGAAGGGACCTTGGAAATCAACTGGTCCAACCTCCTGTTCAAGCAGGAGACCCTATACCATTCTGGACAAATGGCTGTCCAATCTCTTCTTAAAAATGTCCCATGATGGAGCACCCACAACTTCTGCAGGCAAGCCCTTCCACCAGTTAATTGTTCTCACCGTCAGGAAATTTCTCCTTACTTCTAGGAGTTCTTAATTCTCCCAGTAGCTAATGTTGAAGCAGATCTTAAATGTAAGGAAGGGTGTTCTTTAGATATAGTTTGTAATCCACAGATATATTAAAAAAATGATAGATGAATAAAAGCCAAAAAAAAAATGTCAGCTGAAAAGAAAAAAATGCATCTCTTGGAGAGAGAAAAAAACCTTTGTACCTATTTCATTTTGCAATTATATCTTTGAAAGCATGCACAGTTAATGGCAAAAAGAACCATACAGTTGATATTGAAAAATTAAAAAGAGCTCAGTTAATATAGAGAAAAGAAAGAGATAATAAATGCAGAGTTGCTGTGATTTGTCTCCAATCTGTTCAGCATAACAAAGGAAAGGGCTCCTCTCATTCCAACAGAGTGCTGACAGCCAGGCTACTCAGTTGAACTCAGAGTAAACTTTGCATCCAAGTAAAACTTCGTTTTCCACAAAATCTTCTCTTCTCTTCTCTTCTCTTCTCTTCCCTTCCCTTCCCTTCCCTTCCCTTCCCTTCTTCTCTTCTCTTCTCTCGAAGTCCAGTCTTTTCTCTATTCACTCATTTTCCTCTGGGGGAAATTCTGTGTTTGTTTAGAGTTGAGCTTTTTTTTTAAAGAGATTATTTTGAAGATCTCTTTCTTTTAAAGAGATTATTCCTGGTCATTGATGAAGAGAGAGGTTGTTACACCTCTGCTCTCCATGATTGCAGGAAGTGGGGCAGGCAGGCAGGCAGGCAGGTGGGCGGGAGGGAGGGAAGGAAGGAAGGAAGGAAGGAAGGAAGGAAGGAAGGGAGGGAGGGAGGGAGGAAGGAGGGAGGAAGGGAAGAAAGGTTATGAAGTTAGAATAGAATTCATAGAACTGTTATTCCATCTGTTTGTGTAAATATGAGTGGAGTTTCTAATTCCCTGTTGGATTCCTAAAGCAGAAATTAGCAGACACATCACTTAGCAGTCACAAAACATATCAGGAATATGAAACAAAGTGTGCTTCAAAAATATTTCCTACATCTCTCCTGAATCCAGATGATCTTTTCCAGCAGGTATTTTTAAGTATTTAAAACATAGGTGGCAAGGTCAAACTTTGTGGCACACGGATGAAATGAAGCTGTCCAGCTCTGCTCAGCGTTACTTCTAGAAAGCATGTAAGAAAGCAGAAAGCAAGTCCAGGCAGGAGATGATAGCCGCACGTCAGGAGGTGCTCATGTTGGAGAAGACTTCTCTCCAGCAGACTAAAACATCAAGGAAGGTGCCTCTGGAAAATTCTTTGTAGTTGCTTTCCTGCTAAAGCGGCAGCAAAATTTTGGGAGTGTTTTGTGCCTTTCCCTACTCCAAAGAGTCTTCACTGCAATAGACAAGTCATAAAAGCATAACGTGCTTCCCAAACCCCACCAGCAAAACACCCACCAGGCTGACTGGTTCTCCCACACAAAAATACAAGCAGTCTGGCTCACACCAGGAATGCACTGCATGCTGTTATGGGGAGTGACTACACCAGGGGTGCCAAACTCAAGGCCCGGGGGCCGGATCCAGCCCATGAGGTGCTTAGATCTGGCCCACAGGGCTGCCCCGGAAACAGCGAAGGACCAGCTTGCAATGTCTCTGCCAGGGAAAATGGACCTTGGGAGGGTTGTGTGCGGCCCTCCCGAGCTCTGTTTTCCCTGGCAGAGGGTTGCAGGAGGCTGTTGAAGCCAAAAATGGAGCTTGGGAGCCCGTTTTCGCTAGCAGAGTGCTTCAGCCACCAAAGGCACCCCGACATAAGTGATGTCAAGCTGGCCACACCCACTCTGGCCACGCCCCCCGAGGTCAAACAAAACCCTCAATGAAATCGAGTTTGACACCCCTGGACTACACCAACAAGGAGAATGAGGAAAATGTATATAAGAAGCCTTAGCCTAATAATATTCAATAAAAAATTTAAAAGCCAACCTCTCGGCCTCTAAAATGTGCCTCAAATCATTGTCAAAACAGACTTTTGCAAACATGGGTCTCAAACTATGGCATGGAAGGTAAGTTGACTCTATGCTACCATGGCAACAACTGGAAGATCCTGGGGCCTGGGGCCTAACATGATTAGTTAACGATGCCAGGAATGTCTGCAAAGTCCAGGAAAGCTGACAAATTATATTCATCCTGTCTTCCTTTTGGCATAAATATTCCACCAAGGCACCAGATTCCTCAGATCAAAGTCTGATAGCAGACAAAAATGTGCCAGAAAATCAATGTCTTTCAAAGCTTGCATTCAGCAATCACTGTGTCTTCTTTTCAGGAAAACCAGAGAGCTATCAAAAAGTTGCATGATTTAATGTGCCAGGGAAATTGTGGGTTTATGAAAGATAATTGTGGTCAAGATTTGTGGTTCAGTTTGAACCCAACTCTTTTACTCTTTTTTAAGAGTTAAGATCAGAGTAAAGTGGCTGAGGCAGCTCTGGAATCTACTGAATTATTTTAAAAACATAAACATTCATTATTTATTTGAATTTATTAGCATGGATTGTTACTCAGACATGAGCCCTATTGAAACCAAGGATTCCCCCCGCCAAGGTTCAGAGTCTACAGGATATGATTTTAAAAAATCAAGATGTCAGCTGCATTCACCATTTAGCTAATCATATCCTGTAGACACCCTTGCAAAAGTGCAATCAGAATTCAATTTTATGGAACTTAAATCCACTATTCCCTGGAGCAGGAAAGCAGAATCCTTATGGGAATTCCTTTTAGAAATGTCAAGAGTGCTATCATACCATTCCCCAATGTTTTTTGACAGGGTGAAACATCTCCATCTCTTCCAATATCTCCTCAGAAAAATTATTTTCTGTCTCTTTGATGATCTTTCTTGCTCTTTTAAGAATCTGCTCTTCCAATTTCTCTGACTGCTCTTTCAAACTGTCCAGCGAACAATTAATAGCAATAGAAATAGCACTTATATACCTCTTCATGGTGCTTTACAGACCTCTCTAAGCAGTTTACAGGGTCAGAATATTTCCCCCAACATTCTGGGTCCTCATTTTACCAACCTCGGAAGGATGAAAGGCTGAGTCAACCTTGAGCCAGTGAGATTTGAACTGCCAAACTTCTGGCAGCCAGTGATCAGCAGAAGTAACCTGCAGTACTGCACTCTAACCACTGCACCGCCAGCTCTTAAGGGGGTATCTGACAAAGCCAGAATAACTGATGACTTCCTATTCAGACATTATATATTTGCCTCCATTGCAGCTACCTCACATTGCCAGACCAAGTTCAGTTTGAAATCACCTACTATTCTAAAATCTTTTTCACAAGTTATATTATGACGCCAAACAGCTTAGGTAGGGGGTTGGACTAGATGGCCTATAAGGTCCCTTCCAACTCTGTTAATCTGTTATCCCATTGTATATGGCATTTCTATAGAGGAACAATTCCTGTAGCTGTGCATTTGATTTGATTTTTGTTTCTTAAATGAATAATTTTGCCTTTGTCACTATTTTGTAATTTTGCTAATTTAAATGTATTTCTCTAAGCTATCAAGATCATTTTGAAGCTATCCCCCTACATTTTCTATCTGGGAACTTGATAAACATCCACAGCATTCATGAAAATATTGAACTCATCCTTGTGACACCTTGTTGGAAAGTCACTTCCAATTTAATAAAGAACCATGCTTAACATTCTTTGAGTATGTTCAAATCGGCACTACGCATCCATAATTGTCGTCATATAGCCCAAAGTTTAAAGCTTGATAGTGAAAGTCCGTAGAAATTCTCAGTCATTCCGGTCATGGTTGTCCCAAAGGTGCTTTTTCAGGAGGCAACTGGACTTTCTTGTTTTTTCTTTGAAGACGTTTCGCTTCTCATCCAAGAAACTTCTTCAGCTCTGACAGGATAGTGGGGAATGGAAGGATTTATATTCCTTGCAGACAGCTGGTCATTTGCATCCTTTTAGAGGGTTGTTGAAGCATTTGGAGGTTTATCTGTGTCCTCAGGGTCACCTGAGTAGTGCTCCTGGTTCCTGTAGTCTGCAATTTTTCTGCAGGAAATCCATTCCTACTCCCACATCATTCAAAGGGTGTTCATTCCAAACTGTATAGCTAAAAGGCTGTAGAGATTCTCAGTCATCCAGGTCATGGTTGTCCCAAAGGTGCTTTTTCAAGAGACAACTGGACTTTCTTGGTTTTTTTTGGGGGGGGGGTTGAAGATGTTTCTCATCTCATCATGGATGAGAAGCGAAATATTCAAAGAAAAAACAAGAAAGTCCAGTTGCCTTCAGAAAAAACACCTTTGGGGCTTGGTAGTGAAATGCTTTTCTGAAAGTTAGGTATGTTATATCTCCTGCATTCCCACAATCAATGAGGGAAGATACCCAATAAAATGATTAGATGGGTGTAATCTGGCAAGATGTAATTTTGTCATCTGTTAATTGCATGTCATCCATATCTTCCCTGCTCTAGTATGTAGGAAAGACGTTGGGAGATGGAGCTGCCAAGGTGGTCAGATAAGAAACAGCATAATCCACAGCTTGGTTGGATGTTGGTTGAGCAAGGGGCTCAGAAGGATGCTTCCTAGTTTCATGGGATGGAAAGGAGATCTTGGGACAGATATACTTTCATGCTTGCAAGATTCTGTCAATGTAGCTTTGCAGTAAAGTAGAATTAGATTGTAATTCTTATCTGGTTTACCCCACAACACCAACAACAATTTTCTTAGGTATCTGTGGACTGATCCATATGATCAGTGTGCTGCAGGGTGAGTACCAACCACTGACCATTTTTCCAGGGCACAAAGGCACAAGATCCTGATCTATTCACATCCAGGTCATGGGAAGGCAACTTCCACCCATGTTTTTCTGCAATATTTCAAAAACATAGTTTTTGTCTCATACCAGTTCAAGCGTGCTTGCTTTATATCCTCTGTACTTCATTTTATTGTAGGCAAAAGCTTCCACTCCATTCTGCAACTGCGAACCATTTACTATGGAAAAACAAGGTCCTCTGGTCATTGATAACTGACCAGCCACAGCATGTTGGAGAAAAGGTTTTATTTTTAAAAGAAATAATTTGTAAAAACAACAACAACAACAACAGTTCTACAAAAAAGTTAGCAGTTTTTAGCAGTTATAAATTGCATTTTACCTATGGCCATTGTGGCACAGAAATGCCTAGACCTTAGGAGTATACTGGCATATATAAAATAAGCAGAAAGGCAGGCAGATAAAAGATAATGAAGACAATATATGTACTGCTGTCATTTAAACGTCATTCTGCTTTCAACCATATATTTGCAGCAATGAGACATGTTGATGTTTCATATTGTAAGCGCTGCTCCTTTTATGACTTGCATGTCATGTTTGCTTAGTCAAACCAATTTTTCTGTTCCACTGAGTTTTGTAGTGTCAGCCTCCTCTGAGACAAAATCAAATTTCCCTGCTTCTCCTTCATACATCATCATTTAGAGTTGCCAGCAATCCTTGTTCGGGAACCTGTGCTTCTTGGGGGCTACAATGTTCATTTATTGCTGTGATGAGTGTGAAAGTGTGAAGGAGAAATAAGTAAAGTTATTTTTTTTCTTCCTCTTTGGGGGACAGGAGGAGAAATAAGCAAAGGAAGAACTGTTCTACATAATTTTATTTTGAAGAATAAAAACAGTGTCGATAGAAGTAAATTCTTATATCAAGATGATCTGAGGACTGTGATGAAAATTACCTTACATTAATGAAGAATAGCTGTTGAAAAGAAGCATTTAAAAGTTTTTTAAAATAGAATCGTTACCAACCATCAACCAATGGGGATGATACTATTGGGACACAATAGTATCATCCTTCTATTACTAATACTACTATTACTACTTCTCCTCCTCCTCCTCCTTTTCCTCCTCCTCCTCCTCCTCCTCCTCCTTCTATCTTCTTCTGCCATATCCATCATCAGATGTTGGCGATCATGTTGGCAATCCTATTTTTATCAACAGCCGCACAAAAAAGTGCTGTTGAGTTTTGTCCAAACCAGCCCCTTAGAGTTTGAAGCCATGATGTTTTTCTTCTGCCTGGACCTATTTGCCTTCAACCTTTCCTTGGAGGATTAAGTGAAGTAGGCCGTATTTTTCTGAGTTTTGCATCACATGTCCAAAATATTCTAACTTTTGTTCTTTTATGCTTTTGATGATTTTCCTTGGTTTTCCCAGGGGGCTTATCACCTCCTCATTTCTCATTTTGTCAACCCAATTTATATGTAACAGCTGCCTGTAAATCCACATTTCAAATGCTTCCAGTCTCTTCAAGTGGCTTTCTGTCAGAAACCAACTCTCCACTCCGTAGGATTATATTGAATCAATCATCCCTATTATTATATTTAGGATTATATAAGGATTGTATTTATATAATTATTTATATTTATATAATTTATATATTTATAAATATAAGGATAATATTTAACCAATCATTCCTATTGGTTAAATATAACCCTTCCTATTTTTTAAAGCAGAGCTTTTTTCGCTTACTAACTTCCTGTTAAATTGCCTCTTCTTCTTGTCTTGTCTCCATCTAGTTTTACCCTCTTTTCTTTTTCTTTCTTTCCAGTGCACTCATCCTTTTTTTGTAGCTAATCTCCAGTTGGGGGTTTTATTTTGTTTTTGCATTGTTGCTGCAGGAAGGATAAAACGTCTCTGTTTACTTGTCCATTAATAGAATAGAATAGAATAGAATAGATTTTTTTATTGGCCAAGTGTGATTGGACACACAAGGAATTTGTCTTGGTGCATATGCTCTCAGTGTACATAAAAGAAAAGATACGTTCATCAAGGTACAACATTTACAACACAATTGATGGTCAATATATCAATATAAATCATAAGGATTGCCAGCAACAAGTTATAGTCATACAGTCATAAGTGGAAAGAGATTGGTGATGGGAACTATGAGAAGATTAATAGTAGTGCAGATTCAGTAAATAGTTTGACAGTGTTGATGGAATTATTTGTTTAGCAGAGTGATGGCCTTCGGGGAAAAACTGTTCTTGTGTCTAGTTGTTCTGGTGTGCAGTGCTCTATAGCGTCGTTTTGAGGGTAGGAGTTGAAACAGTTTATGTCCAGGATGCGAGGGGTCTGTAAATATTTTCACGGCCCTCTTCTTGATTCGTGCAGTATACAGGTCCTCAATGGAAGGCAGGTTGGTAGCAATTATTTTTTCTGCAGTTCTAATTATCCTCTGAAGTCTGTGTTTTTCTTGTTGGGTTGCAGAACCGAACCAGACAGTTATAGAGGTGCAAATGACAGACTCAATAATTCCTCTGTAGAACTGGATCAGCAGCTCCTTGGGCAGTTTGAGCTTACTGAGTTGGCGCAGAAAGAACATTCTTTGTTGTCCTTTTTTAATGATGTTTTTGATGTTAGCTGTCCATTTTAGATCTTGCGATATGATAGAATATATCTATATAATGTATATATAGATGGAGGCTCGAGTCATTTTATAAATGGACTGCCTTATTTTGCTGACAATTATTTTTAATCATTTGTTATAAAACTTTTTGTGCTGGTCTGATGCTGTTTTGGAGAGTGGCTTCTGATAGAACAGCACAGAAACTTTATTTCAGTCATTGACTAATAAAAATACATTCTATAAAAAACAGACCAAACTTACCCCCTAACACAGAGCGTATGTATTTTTATTGGTCAATGACTGGAATGAAGTTTCTGTTCTGTTTTGATCTGATGCTGTTTAGAAGTCATGTGTCTTCACTGATGCTGGTTTATTACATACCTGAACAGCCAATGGCTTAATGGAAGATTACACTACATAGAGATAGAGAATGAGGGACTCCCATCCATCTTCCTCATGGACTGTCCCATTGAATGAAACTAATTTTTTCCTTCCAAAAGCTGTACTATACTCGAATAGGAGACTGTTAATAAGCTAGGAATATACTGAAACACATTGGAAACTGAGATTGATATTTTGAAATAGTAGAAAATACTTGTAGCTCCGGTTTTAGCTTTGGCAGTGGTTTGCTCTCCATGCTTGTTTCAATTTAGTTTCTGAACATTTCATACCAGACCAGGTAACATCAGCGGGATTAGAAATCGCTGGAGGGTTTCAAGAAGAGACCGGACTGCTATCTGTCAGAAATGGTGTAGGGTCTCCTGCTTGGGTGGAGGGTTGGACTAGATGACCTACAAGGTACCAACTCTGTTAATCTGTTAATGTCTTGTGTGCCAGTGTGGTCAGTTGGTTGTGTGATTGGTTGTTCATTTGGAACTACCCTGTTTCCCCGAAAATAAGACATCCCCTGATAATAAGCCGAATCAAGCTTTTGAGCGCATGCACTAAAATAAGAGCTCCCCTGAAAATAAGCCTTCCCTAAAAATAAGCCATCTCCAAAAATATTTAAATGCATGAACAGCCAATCCCCACCGTTTCCTCTGGTCAGGGTTAGGGAGGCAGAGCTGGAAATCAGGTTAGATTGGCAAAAGAAGCCCCGTCTTGTTCCACATGGCCCAAAATAATAAGACCTCCCTGAAAAGGAGGTCAAGGCCGAGCACATATTTTGGGGTTCAAAAAATATAAGACAGGTCTTATTTTCAGAGAAACACGGTATATTTAAATTCTGAGCAGCTGATTGGTTCTCTTGTTGATTGGTCATTCGAATAGTCTGCTTTCTTATATATTCATATGCTGAATATAGATATTTCCCTTACATCCCCATTTCTGAGATTTTAAGAATGTGTGGCTTGTACATGAAAATTGTTCAGTTTATCCTTACGGTTTTCTAGGAAAATAAAGAATTCAGACACAGGAATATAAATTTAGGGTGACACATTTGGTTTGCCTGGAGATATATATTTTTTTAACTCAGTGATAAGAATGAATCCTTTTATGAAGGATTACTTTTAGTACAGCAGTACTGCTGCTTCATCCTCATTTTCATCCTAGGACAGCACACAGGCTAGAAGTAGCCACAATATAGTGTCCTCGTGAGGTATTATATTACCATTGATTTTTGCAGTTATGGAGCATCTCACAAGAGCAGTTCATAAAAAAGAAAGCATTCTTTGAAAAATTAGGTATGAAGTCTACCTCTGTTTCCATGAAGGCACTGCTAGCTCAACAAAGCTGCCAAAGGACTGTTCGGACTGCTAGCTTTTCAAAAATTGGAAGTATTTCTTCGCCCAAGAGAAAAAAAATACCCTTGTCATCAGGAAGCTACAAGGTATATCAGAAACCCTCTGGAACGAACTCCCTCCAGGATTTCGTCAACTTCCGGACCTCCGAACCTTCCGTCGCGAGCTTAAAACACACTTATTCATCTGCGCGGGACTGGATTAGATTTTAAATTTATTGGTTTTAAATGGGTTTTATTATTTATATGGTTTTAACAATTTGGCTATGGAATAAGTTTTTTACTTGTTATTTTAATTTGTATTTATATGTATTTTTAAGTGCCTGTGAACCGCCCTGAGTCCCTAGGGAGATAGGGCGGTATATAAATGTGAAAAATAAATAAAATAAAATAATAAATAAAAGTCAAAAGTCAAAAGTCTGGATTTTGTGCTTGAGATGGAAAAAAATGAAACTTTGATTTTGGATTTTACTGATTAGATAAATCTGTTGTTATAGAAATGGTTAGTTTATATTACTTTGGAAAAGTAAAAAGTTGAGGTTCGATGTTAATGCTTTATTTTACCGCAACAAAGAGAGTCGGAAGTCAATGCTTTTCTTTTCTCCCTCTCCTCTCACTTTTCTTTCCCCTTGCCCTTCACATAGTGTCTTCCTATTTGCTTTTGTATTTTATTCTATAATCTAATAAAATGTTTAAAATTGTAAATTGTAAAAAACATCCCCTCTTTCTCCTCCCCGCCCCCCTCATTTTGGGTCGCCAACCTGAAAGGTTGGGAAACGGATCTAGGCCATGCTGTAATATGAAATACAACAGTTTTTGTAACAGGTTCTTTTCTAGCTCTCACTTTGGTATCAAAAGAAGAAAAAAAATATCCCGCTGGCTTGCTTTACAATCTTATCATTTCTGCAGATTTTGGGTTTATTGGATGCCCTGCTGCTGGCTCAGCATTTTATTTTTATTCTTTAAAAAGTGGCTGAAGAGCCTTGCCGTGTATGCCGAGTAGAGCAAGGAGGTCACATTGGGCCTTCTCTCAGCCTAGAAAATTAATCCTGACAGATGAGATCTGGCCTTTGTTTTTGGGGTTTTTTTTAAACAGGATTCAATCACTAAATATGTTTTGCTATGAGGGTTATTAAGGCTGAGCTAGCAAAACTGCAGAAGTCTATCCAGTTTGCCATTCTGAGCCAGGAAACAGACATGGATGCTAAGAGACCTATTAACAGCACAAAGAAAAAAATGACCCAGAGCCACAACCCTATTCCCACCCCCACTCACACACACACACACACACACACACACACACACGGAGGGAAACAGTTTTCAGAAGAGTTCTGTTAGCAACTGTAATACTTTTACAAGGCTCCACCAAAGTAATTGATGCAACTCCTTGGTAAAAGTTCTAGTCTTAATTCTATAACTATCTAGGGGACAAAGAACCCCGATAAACAGTGACTGTCAATCAGAATAAAGCTGGAAAGAACCTTGGAGGTCTTTTAGTCAGTGGTGGGATTCAAAAACGTTAGCAACCGGTTCTCTGCCCAGTTGCTAGGTGGGCTTGACCATGGTGGGCGTGGCCTGCTTGGCCTCCTGCACCATGGTGGGGGGTGTTTTTGCCCTCCCCAGGGTCTGAAGGCTTCCCCGAGCCTCCAGGAAGGCAAAATCGGCCTCCCCAGGCTCCAGGCTGGAAACAGGCCTCTTTATAAACTTCCAGTACTTCCAGTAGGCCCATTTTTCACCCTCCCAGACCCTCTGTGTGGGCTTCGTACTTACCTGGTATGATGAACAGGCCATATGGAGACTCCTGGGAGGGGAGGGGCGATGTGGGCAGATCAAGCCAGTCTTGCAACAACCGATTCGGCGAACTAGATGCAAAATTAGCATCTGGTTCGCCCGAATCAGTCTGAACCGGCTGAATCCCACCCCTGCTTCTAGTCCAACCCCCTGTTCAAGCAGGAGACCCTATATCATTTCAGACAGGTGGCTGTCGGGTTTTTCCTTAAAAACCTCCAGCGATGAAGCACCAACGACTTCTGAAGGCAAGCTGTTCCACTGGTTAATTGTTCTCACTGTTAGGCAGTTGCTGATTAATTCTAGGTTGCTTCTCTCTTTGATTAGTTTTCATCCATTTTTTTCTTGTCCTGCCCTCTGGTACTTTGGAAAATAAGTTGACCCCCTCTTCTTTGTGGCAGCCCTTCAAATATTGAAATACTGCTATCATGTCACCCCTAGTCCTTCTTTTCTGGCCATACCCAATTCTGCAACCATTCTTCATATGTTTTTGTCTCCAGGCCTTTAATCATCTTAGTTGCCCTTCTTTTGCACTTTTTCCAAAATCTCAACAACTCTTTTGTAATGTGGTGAGAAAAACTGGACACAGTATTCCAGATGTGGTCTTACTAAGGATTTATAAAGTAATACTGACACTTCACGTGATTTTGATTCTGTGCCTCTGTTTATACAACCAAGGATAAACTATCATACCAAGGATAGATTATCACAGAGTCATTTGATCCTTGATCAAGACATTAAAAAGTATTTGTTAAGGTACTGAGATTTAAGAGCTGACCAACTGTAAAGCTGATGCAAGGTATAAAGCTGATGAAATGTAAGGCTGATGTAATGAAGATGAATCAGCATTGGTATTGCCTGTTGTAGACTAGTAAAGGGGTGTTTATAAAGGCAGCCAGGAGAGGGTGTATTCTCTCTCCTTGTGTCCGGTATTCATTGCTGAGTTCTCTGTGTAGAGTTAAAAAGAAGATTGATTGCTTGCCAGGTATTTGCCAACCACGTATATTTCTGTATATGTCTTGTATATAAACCACTGTTAAATGTCTAAGTCTCTGCGTGCTGTGTTTTGCTCCTGGGTTGTCTCCTAATAGTAGTCATGCTGCAAATGCTCTGACAGGTTATGGGCCCAGCATAGTGAGAAGGCCAGAATGACTAGAGAGACTAGAGGGCAAACGCTCTGACAGAATTCCTGTCTCTGTGTGCATGTATGTATGAGTAAAAGACCTGCTCTAAATCTTTTGGTGGCCCATGTGCTGGGTCACCTCCCTGGGGGGAGGGGGAAGAGTTGCATTCCTCTTGTCCTGACCAATATCTAATCCCAAACCAGTGGTGGGTTGCCCCTGATTCGGATCAGTTCTTGTGAACCGATAGTAAAACTGGGGGTAGGTTCTGCCCACTGACCCTGACATCATCAGAAAGCTTCTGCGCATGCACAGAAGCAAGCACGCACATATCCCACTGCGAACCGGTAGTAAAGGTAAGTAGAACCCACCTCTGTCCCAAACATCTCTACTTTAAGGGCTGTCCAAAGTTACGATGTGCCAACTTAGTTACTTTATTGATTTTCAAAAAGAGAAAATTTAAAAAGATGAGAAAAAAGATTTAAAGAAAGCGAAAAAGTAAAAGTTTAAGAAAGAGGGAAAAATAAGGAAGAAAGAAGATAGAAGTAAAAAGAAAATAACAAGGAAAAAATAAGAAAAGCAGAAAAAAGAATGACTTCTGACTTTCTTTGGTAGAAATATGAATTAAAAAATATATGCAGGTGAGGGTTTGTTCTACCAGCTTGCAGTTTGGTTGCAGTTTGGTTTCCAAACCAGGTGACATCTTCAGCGGATCCCCTAAACTCCACTGAAGATGTTACCTAGCCTGGTAATGAAATATTCTGAAACCAACCTGCAATCTTGGAGATCAAACCCTCACCCTCATCCTACACTTGAGCTACAGATATTCACCATATTGAAAAAAAATACATTTCCCAAATTTTGCCTACATTATTTCTATAATCTTGTTTAATTTTAATCATCAAATCCCCAAATCAACATTTTATTTCTTTCAGTTTCTTTCTCAAAAAAGCCAAAGGCAGCTTCCAAGTAGAAATAAAATTGGTCAAAGTCTTTTCTTTAATCAAAGCTATCAGTTTCACCATCTCTATCCATTCCATCCACTTTACCATCCATTCTTCCTTTGTAGGTATTTGTGAGTCCTTCCACCTTTGTGGATATAAAAGTCTTGCTGCTGTTAATTATATATAAAAGCAAAGTCCCATAAGATGTTTCCATTTATGTGTCCAATAAACCCAAAAGTGTCAAGATGTGCAAGGTTAGAAATGAGCAACCACAGGTGCAAAATTTGAAAAACCACTATTAAACTTTATGCACCAAGGCCAAAGTCCTTTTTCAAACCAAAGGGAGAAAACTAATCTTACAACCCTGGAAATGTTTCCCTTGGGCCACGTTTCCCTTAGTTTCTTCCCCAAACCCCCAAAACTTTAAGCTTAAACTGTCTACCGTTGACCTTACCCCATTCCTAAGAGGTCTGTAAGGGGTGTGCATAAGTGCACCCGCGTGCCTACCGTCCCTGTCCTAATATTCCTTTTTTACTTACTCTTCCCATGTATCCAAATTATATTTATACTTTTACCTATTATCTTATATATGATTGACAAATAAATAAATAAAAAATAAGGTTTCATCCAAAATATTAAGCAGATTCAAGATAGGAGGTGTTCATCAATATTATTAAGCTTTGCTAAGCACCTTTCTCCAGCCCCAATGATCTGAAATTATATTACTAATTCAGTTCCAGTCCATGAAGCAAAATAATTCTGTTCTTCAAATATCAATATTTCATCATTTGACTAGTTTGGAGACGGTATTATCTGGTCAAATGGATGAAAATCCCATTCTGTTACTCTGGCATTTCAAAGCATTATCTCTTGCATTCAGAACAGCAAATCTTTATGTTTTTGAAAAGAGCTGAAGAGCCTATTTTGGTTTTACAGATGCTTTCCCCAAATTTAAAACCTTATTTAACTAGACTCTAGTAGACATTACAGCTGCTTCTCATCACCTTTCCATCCAATATTAATAATTGCCTATTCTCATTTACAGTGCAAAAGATGATTGCATCTTTTACAAAGTAGTTCAAAAGTTTAATTGTAAAAATGCCTTTTGCTATATCCCTCTTTTCTGTATTTCACACTGGCATTATTTATGTACCCAATACAATAATTAAATAAACAAGTTTTACTGGTGGAACAAATTATTTTCGACCTGTGCTTTGCAAAGCATAAAAAAAGTATTAGAAATGGATTTTATGGACCACAAACAACATTGGAAAGGTCACTCAAAATAATTAACATTCTTTATAATAGTTTATATTCTAAATGTTAGAATAATGAAGTCTACATGACTTACTGGCCTAGCAACATATGACTGCATTTATTTTATACAGGGGGGGAAAGTTTTAGAAATATAAGTTTATGCAGTCCAAATAATATGGGAAGTTTCACACAGATGACTATTCCTTGCTGAGAAATTGGTAGGTTGACATGAAACTGGGGTGATAATGTGGTTCATCATAGTAGTAGTGATAGAAGATCAAAATAAAATATAGCTTGTTCTAGATGCAAATTCTTATCCCAGTGGAAATATTTAATGTGACTGAACAATGACAGCACCCAACATACAAAGAGAGGAAGCTTGGAACTCTGCGTAATAAAAATATATGAATGCAATGATCATTTTATATCAAGAGCCGTGGTGGCGCAGTGGTTAGAATGCAGTATTGCAGGCTAATTCTGCTGACTGCCAGCAGTTCAATCCTGACTGACTCAAGGATGACTCAGCCTTCCATCCTTCCAAGGTGAAGTAAAATGAGGACCCGGATTTTTGGGGCAATGTGCTGATTCTGTAAACCACTTAGAGAGGGTTGTGAAGCATTGTGAAGCAGTATGTAAGTCTGCCATTGCTATTACTATTTGTGAAAAACTTTCTTGCACCTCCCTGCTTCAAACACCTATATACGTGACCAGGGCATCCAGCCTATTAGTGTCTAGTCCTTAGAAAATAAGGTCTGGCAGAATAAAATGGCAAAGCTGCTATAGAAACCAGTGGGGAACTCCAGCCATTCATTTACTTCTTAGTGGCTTTTTATGGCTTTCTCAAGCTTTCAATAATGCAATCAAGATTGATTCAGTGCCTGGATGTCCATGTATTTTTTTCCCCATAACTGACTCTTTGAAGGATGTACCTGTAATTTAGGAGCCCGTCATTTTCCCCCATACCTTTCATCCAATCTCTATCATCAAAGAACTGTGAGTACCGAACTGGTAGGGGCAGAAAAGAGAATGTATATTTTCTTTCAAAAATAATCCCTCCTGTTGTGAGCAATCAGAATTAATTTAAAAGCTGACCTACATTTCTCCTTCAACCCCACCCCCATTGGGGGCGCTGGAGGACTGGAAGATATTAGGATCTTTTGTATTTCCTCAACATGTTCCCTGTGCAAGCTTTACCACAACCTCAGGAGAGATGGGAAGCATCTGACTTACTCTCTCTGACTTGAAATCATCTCTCTGCTTTTGGGACATGAATCCCAAATATTCCTACCCTGTTTCCCGCAAAATAAGACATCCCCTGATAATAAGCCCAAATTGGGCTTTTGGGCACATTGCAATAAGGCCAAGCACTTATTTCAGGGCTCAAAAAAATATAAGACAGGATCTTATTTTTGGGGAAACACAATATGGGAAGGAACGCGGCCTTCCTTTCAGTTGGGAAATCTTTTTATCACTACAGAGTTATCCCAAAACTCTAGACTCAGCCATCCTGGTACTATCTATTCCCATCAGAAGAAGGTCCATTTGTTTTTCTCTTAATTTAAATTTATTGTTTTACCATAGGAAAAATAAAGCAAAACAGTAAAACAAACAAGCAAAACAGAAACAAAACAGAAACATACCTTCAACTCTAACAACAAAAAGAAAAAATAGGGTACAAAAAAGGAGGAAAAAATGGTCTATTAAATTTAACATTTAACATTAGCAGAGATGGCAAAATGAACTGCTTTGATTAGAGATAATGAACTAGACAGCTTTATAACAGACTGGAAACCATTTATGGACTTTCTATGTGCTAAATAGAATAACAGATGGTTAACAGAGGGATTTGAAAATTAGTGTAATGTTTAGCTCAACCTGCTGGCTGCTTTTTCTTCTTTCTTCGTGTGTGTGTGTGTGTGTGTGTGTGTGTGTGTGTGTGTGTGTGTGCATGTGTAAAATGGGAGGAGAATTTATTGCCTTTTTCTTTTCTTCAGCACCCAGCCAGGGTGGATCTTACATGTTAAATGAAAGTCCATTTGTTTTTGAGCTCCTCCTCACCAACTGGGCTTTGACGCATTTGTCCCTCTCTCAACTTCTGCTCTGATAGGCCTTCAAACATGCAAAAGAATGGCCACTTTAAACAAACCCTGAGCAATACCCAGGCATGCCAAATCTGTTACAGTGATGGGGTGTTTGAGGGCTCTGGGAATTAATTGGACACCGGCACTTAGCCATCCTTAAAGCTGCATTTTCATACCCGAGAAAGAAAATGAGGCAAAATAAAAGCCGGAATCCTGATTCAAGCAGGCCTGACAGAGCTATTTAAAGGATTCCAACCATTAGCTGTCACCTCAATAGTCTCTCTTAATGCTGAGAGGAAAGGTGGTGATGGAACAATTTAGTCTGATTTCTGCTTTTTCTCTAAAAGAAATGGAGGCAGAGCTCCTTCAACTGAAACACACTGCACAGATGGAAGCTTTTGTCTCCATTTAAGTTCTTCCAGCACATTTCTTTCACTTGTTATTTCTCAGTGTATGAATAGGTATTAATAAGAAGATTGTGCAGACACATCAAAACTGATGAAGATACAGTCAGATAATGACTAAATGATACAATCTCTTTAAGCAATTATATTGTGGTCCTTTCATTTCCACTTATGGGGTCCTTTTGATCTTTCTGTTGTTGAACAATGATCTTTGCAGTATTAAGAACTATTGCCACAACGCTGGCTATGCAGAAATATCTCAGGGACCTATATCACATTAGCAGTGTGCCCCTGTGGAATGCAGTCAAAAGAAATTTAAGCATTTAGGTTGCAATCAAATCCTCAGTTATCTGGGAGCAGGTCTTACGAAACTGGTTAGGCTTTAGGATTGAGTTGTAAGACCTGCCAATGATTGTCTTTGACTATGCCACCATCTTTGTTGCTCTGGATAATTGTTGGTTCTCATATTCTTATGAAATAATTATAGAAATGCATTCGCTTACTTGATGAACCAAATTTGCACAGGAGAAATGAGCTATGTTCTGTAGATTTCTATCCTGCCTTTATTTTATACAACTCATGGCAGCATACAGAAAGCTCTGCTTTCTATTTTCCCTATGACAATAGCCCAATGAGATGGATTGGGCTGAGAGAGCAACTAACTCAAAGTCACCCTGCCATCTTTCACATCTAAGGGGGGACTAGAACTCATGGTTCTCCTGTTTATAGTTCAGCACCTTAGCTACTATGCGAACTGGTTCTCAGTTTGTCAGTACAGATAGTCCTCAATTTGCAACCCGAATTAAGCCTGGAATTATGGTCATAAATCATTGCAGCTAAGTGGGTTACCATATGATGGGACCCAATTTTACCTCCTTTTTTGCAACAGTCATTAAATTTTAGCCATTGGGCTTTTTTTTTTGCTAAAACTTGTAGGGGATGAGCAGGCTGAGCTGGAGGGTAGGGTTAAATGCATCATCAGTTTGGAGTCATTACGCAGCTGCAAGAGACCCAAGTCCAGCCTCTCGGTAACTCCAAACTGATGACACGTTTAGCCCTGCCCTCTAGTTCAGCCTCTGCTCAACTTACAAAATTCGAAGTAAACATCGGAAATTGGCCAAAAAAAAATGTTAAAAATCATGGTCCCTTGAGCACGGATAGTACAAATAGCCATAAAGGTAAGCCAGTTGCTAATGGCCCAAAATGTGATCATGTGACTGCAAGATGTGCAGCTGTTGTAGCTTTGAAATTAGTTTGTAGGTTGCTAAGCAACCAATCGTAAGTCAAGGTTAACATGTAACTTCCATCACCATGCTGATAACTGGGTAAGAAGATGGGAGGAAGTAACCAGAACTCTTGTTCCACAAATGAATGCTCTTTTTTTTATTATTACCATTTCTAAAAAATAACCTTAGAAATATCCACTTCCACATTCTGGTTTTTTCACAAAGTTTTTATTGCTTCACCAAGAGAGAGTGGTGTTAAGATCATAGTGCGGAAGGAAGTAAATAACTTCACTGTTGCACTGCCAAAACTAGGTGTCTTTAGTTCCTTTTTCTTTTCCAATATTCTATGCCCAAATTTATAGGGTAGAGTAAGAGACTATCAAACTTAAAAAAAAAAATTTTTTTTTTCTATATCCTCGGTACAAAAGTCAAAGGAATCATGTCACATGCACGGGTCAAGTCCAATTTTCTTGATTCTTTTTCACCCTCTCCAAATTTCTTGGCAAGTTCCTGTTTCCAAATGCTATAAACCTATCCAAAGGAAATCAGATTGGTGCCAAATTTTAGTGATATGGTTCTGGGGATCTTCTGAAAAAGGAGTAAAAGAGGTTCAGGGTCAGAGGCAACTCCTTGGTTGCCAGTCACATTTTAATGCGTTAAGAAGGGGAATCATGACAAAAATCAGAAGGACTTGGGAAGGTTATCAATTTCACGCATGACTGGTTTAACCTTTTTTCCCCTGGTTGAATGTGAATCGTGGCATTTAATCCTTCTACCCATCTTGAGAAATCATTCCCACCCTCGCCAATTGTTCCTAAGCTGTAGCAGCATGCCAAACTCACTGCATAGTATTACCTCTGCCAGAATGTCTGCTGGGAAAAGGGAAAGAACTGATTCAGAGACAGGCCTATGATAGGCATAACTTCTTGTGCCAGAATGATCACAGTGCATCCTCTTAATTGTTACTTTCATGTACAGGGTGGGGGGGGGGAACCACCCTTCCATTTCCTACAAGAGACATATCCAGTGTTCTTGCCATATCAGCTGCCATCTGGCAGTGGCATTCATTAATTTTCAAGGGAGAAAAAAAAATCTGGTTCCTGGTCACTTTGCATAATGAGATTTTTAGGTTTCATGCATTTCAGATATACTTGGACATAATTGTCTTTTCCTCCCAGAATTTTTTCCGGTTGTCTTTTCCTGCCGAATTTTCTCACATTCCCAGAAGAGAAGGGAATCAACAGGCCAGCTACACAATGAATTCATTCCTTTCTCACAGGATCTCCTGACTCAGGTGCAGCTATTTTGCCACATTAGTGGTGTTTGGAAGTCAGGCAGGAGGGTTCATCATGACACCTGTTAAAAAAGGGGTTGAGGGTTTGATTACATGGTTGTGACATCTTGACATTTCATTCCTTCAACCTGACATCGCTCCATTTGCTCTTACCCACTTTCCCACTTCTATGCTTAAAGGGAGTGAGTCCATTATGTGATAGACCTATTACACAATGGGCAATGTAGATCTGTTCTGAAGAGAAATGAAATCTTCTGGTATGTTGTGTCCAGGCATCTGAAATGCATTTATGAAGCAGACTGTGGTTGTTGTGCCTCGTCCTCCCTCCTCTCCTCAGCCGGGCCCCTCCCGTCTACACCGGAGCCTGTTATCAGACTCTGAGTCTGATAATGAAGATGAATGGCCTGTCATGCCTCCAGCCCCCGGCCCTGGCCCCATGCCTGGAGAGGATTCCAGGAACGAACAAACAAATCTGATAAACCTCACTCCTACAGCGTGTGAGCAGGAAGCCAGCCACGTGCTGGAATTACTGACAGCAGATCCAGCTGAAGAGAATTCAAAGTGGGAGGATCCTCACTTCCGGAGATCTGAGAGGCGATGCCAGCAGAAGGAAGGGAGGAGCAGGCCTGGATAAATGCTGAGTCATGGAGCCACACCCCACAGCCTATATAAAGGACCTGCTTTTGGCATTCCAACCTTGAGTCAAGCAAAGTCTCATCTAGTTTGCTGCTATCGGACTCTATCGCTGAAGTCACAACTTGGACTCCTGCCTGCCCTGATAAACCTCGAAGGAATTTGACGCAGAGGCTTTGTTGCCACGTTTGATATGGACTTCCTAGACCCGGTCATCGGAGGGGGAGGGGGACACAACAGTGGTGGGCTGTCGGCTGCTGGCAGAACTAGCCGTAGAGTCAGATGAGGAAGAGGTGGAGGGAGAGCTTGGGCCAGCTTCGGAGTCTTTGATGCATTGAAAAAGCATCAGAGTCAGAGCTGAGGCCCAGGTGCAGAGGCAACTGTCTTTAGGGCCTGAGCTGAGTGAGGGGGAGGAACAGATGGGGCCCAGCCCAGATGCGCGTATGCGCAGAGAGGAAAAGAGAGGAGAGCAAAGGAAATCAGTAAGCCAGGTCTCAGGGAGAGACAGACGCAGATGACAGCCAGCCCCTCCCTGGCTGGGAAATAAATAGTAGGGGTTTGGGAGTGGCCTGTTGTTGCGGACGTTTCTAGTATACAGCAAGCAAGTCAGATTTCTTGGCTAAACCCAGGTTTGTTGGGACTAATTACGTTTGATTTTTTGTTTATCCACGTGAATGAAAGACTGTTACTGCCCTATTATAAAAGGGGGTTGTTTTACTCGCAAGTAAACATCTTATCACTACTTGCGAAGGCTGGATCAGAACACAGACAGAGAGAAATGTTCACAGTTACAAAAGAAGGGATTTAAATAGAAGTAGATTGGATTTTAGGAAGGAATTCTTAATGGTGAGAGTTATTCAACAGCAGAAGAGGTGGTAGACTCCCTCTCATTGGAGGTTATTTGAACATAGTTTAGATGGCTATCTGTCAGAGGTCTGTAAATCTGTAGATTTCTTCCCTGAAAGAGTTAGACTAGACGATCTTTAAGATCTGCTCCTATCTTCACAACCTATGAAATCATCTTGCTTGGCTTTCTCCTCCGTCCTTAAAGACCCTTGTCAAAAAAGTAGTCCAGCCAAAAGTATTTATGAAGATCCATCCCCCAATTCCCTGACTAAATTGAAAAGTTTGACTTGGTTGTTCAGTACAGGATTTGGTTATTAAATGTTCTCTCTAGGACGCCTTATATATATATATATATATATATATATATATATATATATATATATATATATATATATATATATATATATATATATATATATATATATATATATATATATATATATATATATATATATATATATATATATATATATATATATATATATATATATATATATATATATATATATATATATATATATATATATATATATATATATATATATATATATATATATATATATATATATATATATATATATATATATATATATATATATATATATATATATATATATATATATATATATATATATATATATATATATATATATATATATATATATATATATATATATATATATATATATATATATATATATATATATATATATATATATATATATATATATATATATATATATATATATATATATATATATATATATATATATATATATATATATATATATATATATATATATATATATATATATATATATATATATATATATATATATATATATATATATATATATATATATATATATATATATATATATATATATATATATATATATATATATATATATATATATATATATATATATATATATATATATATATATATATATATATATATATATATATATATATATATATATATATATATATATATATATATATATATATATATATATATATATATATATATATATATATATATATATATATATATATATATATATATATATATATATATATATATATATATATATATATATATATATATATATATATATATATATATATATATATATATATATATATATATATATATATATATATATATATATATATATATATATATATATATATATATATATATATATATATATATATATATATATATATATATATATATATATATATATATATATATATATATATATATATATATATATATATATATATATATATATATATATATATATATATATATATATATATATATATATATATATATATATATATATATATATATATATATATATATATATATATATATATATATATATATATATATATATATATATATATATATATATATATATATATATATATATATATATATATATATATATATATATATATATATATATATATATATATATATATATATATATATATATATATATATATATATATATATATATATATATATATATATATATATATATATATATATATATATATATATATATATATATATATATATATATATATATATATATATATATATATATATATATATATATATATATATATATATATATATATATATATATATATATATATATATATATATATATATATATATATATATATAACTCAGGGGTCAGCAACCTTAAACACTCAAAGAGCCACAAAGGTCCTAACTGGAAGCCCCCCGGAAACCCAATTCTGGAGCTGACTGGAAGTCCAGTTCCCCCACCATAGAATCTCCTCCTAGCATGGCGTCCTTTTTCCTCTACCTGTCCTAACCGAAAGCCCTATCAATTGTGGAGCCAATCGGCGACAGAAAGCCGCAGCAGAGGGATGGAAGAGCTACATGAGGCTCCAGTGACGTCACCCTCCTGCTGGGTGCTCAAACAGAGCACTCCGTGTTAGAAGATTGTAAAAGTCAGTGAAACAGAAAATAAATCACTGTTCACTGAGCTTAGCATAATCTCTGGGTGAAAGAGGTTATCAGAATTGTGGAAGAGTGGCAGGTCTGACAGGGGTTTGCTCAAGAGCGAATTTTCCTGGATTTATGACCCCACCGAATTCCACTCCTTCCAACTTCAGCACGCCCCTGTTTTTATCAGGGAAAAGGAGAGGAATGTCGCTTCTGCTCTAGAGAACTTATTAAATTGATTGATATTCCAAGCAGACGGGAATTTCACAAGCGTTCAATCTTTGATGCAGAATCAGCACGGCAAGTACCGACTCCCTTTTTGAAATTTGAAACCTTTCTTTGTCTTTGATTAATTGACTTTTAAAATGGCGTCCTTTTCCTCTACCTGTCCTAACCGAAAGCCCTATCAATTGTGGAGCCAATCGGCAACAGAGAGCCGCAGCAGAGGGATGGAAGAGCTACATGAGGCTCCAGTGACGTCACCCTCCTGCTGGGTGCTCAAACAGAGCACTCCGTGTTAGAAGATTGTAAAAGTCAGTGAAACAGAAAATAAATCACTGTTCACTGAGCTTAGCATAATCTCTGGGTGAAAGAGGTTATCAGAATTGTGGAAGAGTGGCAGGTCTGACAGGGGGTTTGCTCAAGAGCGAATTTTCCTGGATTTATGACCCCACTGAATTCCACTCCTTCCAACTCCAGCACGCCCCTGTTTTTACCAGGGAAAAGGAGAGGAATGTCGCTTCTGCTCTAGAGAACTTATTAAATTGATTGATATTCCAAGCAGACGGGAATTTCACAAGCGTTCAATCTTTGATGCAGAATCAGCACGGCAAGTACCGACTCCTTTTGAAATTTGAAACCTTTCTTTGTCTTTGATTAATTGACTTTTAAAATGGCGTCCTTTTTCCTCTACCTGTCCTAACCGAAAGCCCTATCAATTGTGGAGCCAATCGGCAACAGAGAGCCGCAGCAGAGGGATGGAAGAGCTACATGAGGCTCCAGTGACGTCACCCTCCTGCTGGGTGCTCAAACAGAGCACTCCGTGTTAGAAGATTGTAAAAGTCAGTGAAACAGAAAATAAATCACTGTTCACTGAGCTTAGCATAATCTCTGGGTGAAAGAGGTTATCAGAATTGTGGAAGAGTGGCAGGTCTGACAGGGGGTTTGCTCTCAAGAGCGAATTTTCCTGGATTTATGACCCCACCGAATTCCACTCCTTCCAACTTCAGCACGCCCCTGTTTTTATCAGGGAAAAGGAGAGGAATGTCGCTTCTGCTCTAGAGGACTTATTAAATTGATTGATATTCCAAGCAGACGGGAATTTCACAAGCGTTCAATCTTTGATGCAGAATCAGCACGGCAAGTACCGACTCCTTTAATACAATTCCCCATGATGTGGCGACCCCAACCGTAAAATTATTTTCGTTTTGAATTTATCGCACCTGAAACCGTATTGGCTAGCGATCTGAACTGCTTGTGATTGCCTTGAGGACGGAGGCATTAAAGTGGAGACTCCTCTCCTATTAAGTTTATCGTGCCTGGGGGCTCCAGTGACGTCACCCTCCTGCTGGGTGCTCAAACAGAGCACTCCGTGTTAGAAGATTGTAAAAGTCAGTGAAACAGAAAATAAATCACTGTTCACTGAGCTTAGCATAATCTCTGGGTGAAAGAGGTTATCAGAATTGTGGAAGAGTGGCAGGTCTGACAGGGGGTTTGCTCTCAAGAGCGAATTTTCCTGGATTTATGACCCCACCGAATTCCACTCCTTCCAACTTCAGCACGCCCCTGTTTTTATCAGGGAAAAGGAGAGGAATGTCGCTTCTGCTCTAGAGAACTTATTAAATTGATTGATATTCCAAGCAGACGGGAATTTCACAAGCGTTCAATCTTTGATGCAGAATCAGCACGGCAAGTACCGACTCCCTTTTTGAAATTTGAAACCTTTCTTTGTCTTTGATTAATTGACTTTTAAAATGGCGTCTAAAAGTGAAAGTAAAATTTTTAGTACGATGAAGCAGCGTTATTTGTGGATTGTTACAAACGGAGTTTTTATACTGAAAGGAGGGAAGGAGAGTTATTAAGTTTGAATTCCTGATTCTTTTGAAGACAGAATGGCAGCTAAACCTTTAAAGCCTTCTGGAAGAAGGGATCTGAACCAAGTCTTGAGGAAAATATTGAAAGAACAATTAAAACTTTCTGAAGATAGGCAAAAGAGATGATGGAGAATTTTAATGCAAAAATAAGAGAAGATATTCTTATGGCAGTTCAAGGACTGAGTAAAAAATTGAAGGATTGGAAGTGGAAATGCAACAGATCTCTCAGTCAAATAAGTATTTAGAAGATGAAATGAAAGGTGTTCAGAAAAAAGTGGATCAAAATGAAGATCAGGTTGTGATATTACAATATAAACTTATGGAAGGAGCTCTTAGAATTGTGGTATGCGAGAAGAGCGTGAGAAGACTTAAGAAAAATTATATCAGAAGCATTGGCTGAATTTATTGAAGCGGACCCCAAGAGGTAGCTTACCAAATTGATAAAATATATAGAGTTAATTCTTGGATTGCAAGACAGAGAAAGCTTCCTCGGGACATTGTGGTTTATTTTGTGAAAAGGACTATGAGAAATCAAATTCTGCAAGTTTCATATCAGACAACTTTAAAAATTGGAGAACAGGAGTTGAAGGTGTTGAAAGAGATTCCTTCAAAGATGTTAAGAGACAGGAAGGAATTTGCTTTTTACACAAGAACTTAAAAAACATCAGATTCAATTCAGATGGGAGGTGCCAGTTGGACTGACACTATTCTATCAAGGAAGGAGATATAGAATTGACACTGTTTTAAAGGCAAAGGATTTTCTTTCTACAGTTTTGAAAGTCGAAATAGAAGTGATAGAAAACTTCAAGAGACTCAAGAAGGCGTGGTGACCCAAGAGCCTTTATTGCTGCCAGTATTAGAGGAACCACAAGAGCAAAGGGTGACAAGAGGAGCCCTTAAGCGTAAAGAAGAGCAACAGTCTCAAAGTAAAAGTCAGGATCCCATTATGGAAGCTGTGGGAGGAGCTAGACGGAAGATACCGGAGGAGGAGCTTCCGTTGTCTGCTTCAAAGCTTCAGGAGGCCAGTAATGGCAAATAGAATCTTGTCATGGAATGTTAATGGCTTGAATTCAGCTCAGAAAAGAAGGAAAATATTTCACTACTTGAAACAATTTAAAATGATGTGATTTGTTTGCAAGAGACACATATAAAATTATCAGACCAAAAATATTTAATTAATTCAAAATTGGGTAACCATTTTGTTGCATCAGCTTTGGAAAAGAAGCATGGAATTGTTGTATATATCAGGAAGGATATACCAGCTAAGCTAATTGAGGCAGATATTCAAGGAAGATTTATTGCTATTGAACTGGTGATAGATGCAAAAAAGACTTTGTTGATAGGTATTTATGCACCTAATCAGCAACAAGAAAAGTTTTACAAAATGTTACATGAGAGGTTGACCCTCTGGGATTATAGTTCGTTTATTTTATTAGGAGACTGGAATGGAGTAATTGATACAAGAAGGATAAGAGAACCTCCTCCAAGAAGATACCTATACATGCAAAATTACCAAAATCCTTTTTGAAATGATGGAAGACTTTGAGTTTAGAGATATATGGAGGTTACGGAATCCAGATGAGAGAGATTTTACTTTTTTCTGATAGGCATCAATCTTTTCACGCATTGATTTTATTTTAATTTCTAATGACTTGCTTTCTAGGGTGAAGAAAACGAAGATATTTCGAGGTGTTTAACTGACCATAGCCCAGTATGGATGGAATTATTACAAGGGAAAAAAGGTGGTAGAACATGGAGGTTGAATGAAAATCTGTTTAGATATGAGGATAATGTAACTTATTGTAAGAAACAGTTAAAAGAATTTTTTGATTTTAATATGTACAAAGGGACACCTATAGGAACTGTGTGGGAAGCGAGCAAAGCGTTTATTAGAGGATATTGATTTTATTTGGACAACAGGCAAAGGAATAATAAACAAAGGCAGCGTAGATATTTGGAAGAAGAAATTCAAAGGAAGCAACAGTTATTAATTCAAAACCCACAAGATCATAAACTTAAAGAGGCTATAAAAATATTACAGAGTCAATTTAATATGTTAATGGCAGACCAGGTGGCAACGAATATACAATATGCTAAACATAATACCTTTTGTAATGCAAATAAACCTGGGAGATGGTTGGCATATAATTTAAGGAAGAAACAGAAAGCACGTGTCATACAAAAAATAGAATATAAAGGTAAAGAGATATACCAACAGGATAAAATTAAAAGGGCATTCTCAGAATTTTATACTGCACTATATGCAAAAGACAAAATATTGGATAGGGACATTTATGATTATTTGAAAGATTATAAGGTGAATATTCTAACATTAGAACAGAGGAGGAGCTGAACCGGCCGATAGCTACTGGAGAAATAGTGGAGGCAATTAAACAATTAAAATGGGAAAACCCTGGTACAGATGGTCTTACAGCAACTTATTATAAAAACACAGGATGAAATATTAGGCCCACTTAAAGAATTATTTAATCAGATACAATTAGGAGTGGAATACCCCCGTCATGGAAAACATCTTTTATTTCACTGATACCGAAAGAGGAGCAAGACTGCTCTAAACCTGGTAACTATAGGCCGATTTCACTTTTAAATAATGATTATAAGATTTTTGTAAAAATAATAGCAAATAGATTAATGTTAGTTTTACAACAAAGAATTCATACTGATCAATCTGGTTTTATAAAAGGGAGGCAGATGAGGAATAATGTTAGACAGATTATTAATATATTGGAATATTTGGAAAAGAAGAATACTTCAGCGGCACTTATTTTTTTGGATGCAGAGAAAGCCTTTGATCGATTGCATTGGGATTTTTTATTTAAATTAATAGAGAAAATGCAATTTGGAGACTGTTTTATTAGAATAATTAAAGCGATTTATGGAGAGCAAACAGCACAGATTATAGTAAATGGTAGTTTGACAGAAGTTATTAAGATTGCGAAAGGAACAAGACAGGGATGTCCCTTATCACCATTATTGTTTGTTTTGACTCTGGAACCATTATTAGATAAAATACGAGAATTAATGAAAATAGAGGAATTAAGATTAGACAATATGAGTACAAAGTTAGAGCTTTTGCAGATGATGTAGTGGTTACGTTAACGAATCCTATAAATTCAAGTAGATTTTGTTGGAAGTAATTGATAAATATGGAAAGGTATCAGGATTTAAAATAAATCAGAATAAAACAAAAGTGATAATTAAAAATATGTCTATACAACAGAAACAAAAACTAGAGGAAATGACAGGATTTGAGGTAGTAAAAAGGTTAAATATTTAGGGTCTATATTAGCTCATCGAACAAGAAACTTTATAAGAATAATTATGACTTGCTATGGCAAAAGTTCAGAATGATATGAGTGGCTGGAAGAAATTGCAGTTATCCCTATTGGGAAGGATTGCTATTAAAATGAATGTGTTACCTAGATTTTGTTTCTGTTCCAGATGATACCTATAATTAAAAAGGATAAAAATTTGGAAGATTGGCAGAGTGGGATTAATAAATTTATATGGCAGGGTAAAAAGGCGAGGGTTAAAATGAAAATAATACAGGATTCACGGGAAAGAGGTGGTTTAAGAATGCCTAACTTTAAACTATATTATGAAGCAGTAACCCTTTCAGTAATAAGTGACTGGTTTAACTTAACAGAGGAAAGAATTTTGAATATAGAAGGTTATGACTTGTTATATGGATGGCATGCGTACTTATTTTATGGAAAAAGTGGATAGGGCTTTTAAGAATCATGTGTTGAGAAGTGCTCTTTATGGTCTGGAATAAATATTCCTATAAATTAGATTACAAGATTCCTATATGGGCGAGCCCTAGACATGCAATAGAGAATATAAATATAGAACAGAAACAGGAAATGATTACATATAAAGAACTTTTGTATGCTGAAGGAGGTAGATTGCAATTAAAATCATTACAGGTATTAAAATGAAGAAGGAGGAATTATACTTGGTTTCAATATGGGCAAATAAGTGCTAGATGGAAAGAAGATCAAAAATTGGTATAATGCAAAGGAGGAAAATTTAATAAAGCAAATTAGAAATCAGACCCAGGAGCATATAAAGAGATTGTATAATGTGTTGCTTGAAATAGATTCGGAAAAGGATTTGGTAAAGGATTGTATGATAAAATGGGCACAGAATATTCAGGAACCAATAATGTTGGAAACATGGGAGAAAATCTGGGTTAGAAATGTTAAGTTTACACAAGCACAGAATTTAAGGAAAATTTTTATAAGATGTTTTATAGATGGCATTTAGATCCCAAAAATTATCATGTATGTATCCTAATATCCAAGCGAAATGTTGGAGGTGTGATTGTGATGATGCTACATATTTTCATATTTGGTGGACTTGCAAGAAAATTAAGGTCTTTTGGATAAGAATTTGGTGGATTATTCAAAATGTACTGAAGAAGAAGATAAAGTTCCTGCCACAATTTTTCCTTTTGGGAATTATAATGGATTGTACAGGGATTGAGACTAAATTGATTTTGAACTTAATAACAGCAGCAAGACTGTTGATTGGACAATACTGGAAGAAAGAAGAGATACCTACAATAGAAGAATGGATATTGAAAGTTATTAATTTGGCTGAGATGGCTAAAATCTCAGCGCTTTTAAAAGACAATACGCAGGAAAGATATTTAATTGAATGGAAAAATGGATTGATTATCTACAAAACAGATATCAGATTAAGAAATATCAGATTGCCTTTGAATAATTAGAAAGTTATTTTATGTAATGGGAGGGGTTGGGAGACGAAAAGCTTTGGATGTGGTTATTTGGATTGGACTTTACCTTGTGATTGACCCGGGAAGCCGGGGTGGGGAGGAGGGGGTGTTTTGTTTTGTTTTGGGAGGAGGGGAAAAAGGGGAAAATGTTTTGTTTTGTTTTGGGAGGAGGGGAAAAAGGGGAAAATGTTTTGTTTTTAAAAGAATAAATATTCCTATAAATTAGATTACAAGATTCCTATATGGGCGAGCCCTAGACATGCAATAGAGAATATAAATATAGAACAGAAACAGGAAATGATTACATATAAAGAACTTTTGTATGCTGAAGGAGGTAGATTGCAATTAAAATCATTACAGGTATTAAATGAAGAAGGAGGAATTATACTTGGTTTCAATATGGGCAAATAAGTGCTAGATGGAAAGAAGATCAAAAATTGGTATAATGCAAAGGAGGAAAATTTAATAAAGCAAATTAGAAATCAGACCCAGGAGCATATAAAGAGATTGTATAATGTGTTGCTTGAAATAGATTCGAAAAGGATTTGGTAAAGGATTGTATGATAAAATGGGCACAGAATATTCAGGAACCAATAATGTTGGAAACATGGGAGAAAATCTGGGTTAGAAATGTTAAGTTTACACAAGCACAGAATTTAAGGAAAATTTTTATAAGATGTTTTATAGATGGCATTTAGATCCCAAAAATTATCATGTATGTATCCTAATATCCAAGCGAAATGTTGGAGGTGTGATTGTGATGATGCTACATATTTTCATATTTGGTGGACTTGCAAGAAAATTAAGGTCTTTTGGATAAGAATTTGGTGGATTATTCAAAATGTACTGAAGAAGAAGATAAAGTTCCTGCCACAATTTTTCCTTTTGGGAATTATAATGGATTGTACAGGGATTGAGACTAAATTGATTTTGAACTTAATAACAGCAGCAAGACTGTTGATTGGTCAATACTGGAAGAAAGAAGAGATACCTACAATAGTAGAATGGATATTGAAAGTTATTAATTTGGCTGAGATGGCTAAAATCTCAGCGTTTTAAAAGACAATACGCAGGAAAGATATTTAATTGAATGGAAAAATGGATTGATTATCTACAAAACAGATATCAGATTAAGAAATATCAGATTGCCTTTGAATAATTAGAAAGTTATTTTATGTAATGGGAGGGGTTGGGAGACGAAAAGCTTTGGATGTGGTTATTTGGATTGGACTTTACCTTGTGATTGACCCGGGAAGCCGGGGTGGGGAGGAGGGGAAAAAGGGGAAAATGTTTTGTTTTGTTTTTAAAACTCTTTCAATAAAAAAAAAAAATAGTACAGAGGTGAGAAATCTAATTTTTTACAATTAGATATGAAAAACTAGGTGTGCAGACACAAGTTAAACAGCAAATGTCTCAGCAGTAATACTTGTGAGAAGGATCAGGTTGTCCTGGTAAACCACAGATTAAGCATGAGCCAGCAAAACTGCCAAGAGAGACAATGCAGTCTTGGTCTGCATCAAGAAAGGTATAATATTGAGATCACGGGAAGGGAGTTCCACTCTGTGCCTCATTATTCAGACTGCACACTGAATATTGTCCAGTTTAGATTACCATAATATAAGAAGGATGCTGAGAAACTGGAAAAAGCATAGAGAAGAGTAACAAAGAGTGAAAGTCTTGGAGAGCAATCTCATGAAGGAACATTGAAGGAACTGTATATATTTAGCCTGAAGAAGAGAAGGCTGCAGAAAGATATGATAGCAGTCTCCCAATACTTGAAGGGCTTTGTGGGAAAGGAGGTATGGATTTATTCTCCTTAGTGTCCAAGGGTAAGACAAGAATTAATAGAGGGAAGCAGGATCCAATCTGGGTCGGTCAACGGGACCAGAGGTTTAGTCTTCCAAGCTTTTGGACTCATGTTGGAGCCCATCATCAGGGAACTTCTCCATAGCAGAGTGTGTGCTTTGGGCTATTCTCAGTCAGACAATACAGTCAGACAATTCAGCAGGATTCAAATTATATAAGAAACTTCTTTGTATACAATACCACACATCAGAAGTCAGCATACAAAATCAGGAACACAGAAGCAATATTCATAGAAGCAAGTCATTACAGAGTAGAGAGATACAGAGGCTAATATGTTGTACAGAGGCACCCATTACAGAGGCCAAACCAACTCTTATATCCAGTTCAGCAAGTCTAAGCCACGCCCAGACTCCAAACTGTCTCTTATGGCCCCATACAAACAAATATTATGTTTCAGTTTTCAAACAGTCCCCATTGGCTGACCTGTTACCATGTCTAGCCAAACAATCCCCATTGGCTGATCTGTTGCTATGCCCATTCCAGTCTATGAATATTCATACTCTGTCAAAATATCTGGTCCTGGTGACCAATCCAGATTGGATCCTGTAATATCCTGGGACCACAGGTGAAATGCTCCCGGTTCGGACTGGATCGCCCGATCTGGTAGTAATGGCAGTGGGTGGTTTGGAGAACTGGTAGCAAAAATCCCTGCCCCCCCCACAACATGCCCAGCTGAGCCGCGTGATCATCAGAGGTTGTTGTTTTTTACTTTTAAAAGTATTTTTTCTTGCTTTTAAAAGTTAAAAAAAAGCCTCTGATGATGGCGCGGCTCAGCTGGGATCATCAGAGGCTTTTAAAAGCATTTTTTTACAACCTCTTCAGCTGAAGAGGTTGTAGAAAAAATGCTTTTAAAAGACTCTTCTGGTGATCCCAGCTGAGTTGCCTGATCATCAGAGGCTTTTAAAAGCATTTTTTTACAATCTCTTCAGCCAAAGAGGTTGTAGAAAAAATGCTTTTAAAAGTAAAAAAAAAAGGTGGCCACGCCTACCCAGTCACATTAACCCCCCCCCACCAAGCCACGCCCACAGAACCAGTAGTAACAAATTTTACATTTCATCCCTGCCTGGGACATGTATATTCATCTTTATTCATAATGGAGGAAAGTTTTATAGAGGGAGAATCAAGCTGGAAATAAAAGAATTATCCTGATGACAAGAGCTATTAAGCAAGAGAACAGCTGGAGTTGAGCGTGATGATTTCAAGCAAACTTTTCATTGAATGTTTCAAACAATGATTGGACTATCAGTTGTCTGGAATGGGATAAGGGTGGTCTTAAAGAAGACCTCTTTGATCCCTTCTAACTCTATGAATCTGACAGTTGGCCAATATATTTCTGGATTCAATCACTATTTAATTCACATGTGAAATGACTCCCTGACTTATGGCATTCATATGCCAATGAAAACATAATTATTCTTTAGATGTCACACTTTTCTGAATTTATCAATACTCATAACAAACCAAATGTGTTCAAAATCTGTGATATATATATATATATAGAGAGAGAGAGATATACATATTTTAAACACAGTTATTTGGTTACATTGTTCTCTAAGTACCGTAACCTTCAGTTCTCTGGACTGATTACAGTGATTTAAAGCATGTGCAACAAAGAGACCCAGTAATTTTTTTATATTCTGCATTTTGTATTTTTTATAATGTTAATAGCTTTTACCACTATGAAATTGCTAACTATTGCCAAATAGTTGTACGTCTTAGTTGTTCCTTGCAGATAAATTTCAATTCTCTTTGGTGGAAAAGTGGAATGTACAGTAAATCAAAACATTTCATAGTTGAAATTCAATGGTGTCATGTGAATCAGCCCAGCTTAAAGGTCAACCAGGGTTGGTGTTTTCCCAAGATTAGCCATCCAGTCTATCAAGCGTCAAGAAGCATTTTGTGTTCTCAGAAAACATTTTTTTCACACTTGCTGTCTCGGTGAGCCGAGATTCACATCAGATTTGATTTCTGAGATTAGCAGAAGAGCATCATATTTCATGGTCCGGGGTTTGTAAAGCACAGGCTAATAATGCATGTAGGCATAATAAGTACCCACATTTTTCTCTTCCTGTTGGCAGAAATTCTGTTGTTCAAAGGCCAGATCGCAAATAGCCATGATAATCAGATATGCTTTATATTGCTTTTCTTTTCTTATCACACAATAAGCATATAATGTGGCGAAATGTTGTGTCACAGCTATTAAAGCATGCAAACACATTAGTATGGAATTAGATCTGCAGTGGCAAAGAATAAATATTATGCCTGGGGTGAGTTATGTTATAGCTGTATCATTAGAATTTTCCATACGATTGTAAGTAGATTTTTATTAAGCTATATTTCTGTAATGCACTCTGCTGTCCTACTCTTTTATTCATTTGATCATTGATTGAATAATTTTCAGTCGTTTTCAAGAAGAGACCAGACAACCATTTGTCAGGAATGGCATAGTGCACGTGCATTCCAATGGCATAGGACCTCCAAGATCCCATCCAAATTTTTTGTTCTAGTCTAATCTAATTTCAAATCTCATGAAGTATAATAATGATGGGTTGCTATGAATTTGATTTTATAATATAAAAACCTTCATTGAAGAGGTAACATTGAATTAAACACCTTCTATTTGGTCAAGACACAGACCCCCTAAAACTGCAAGGCAAGAATTATCAGGTTGGAATGGATGGCAAGGTCATGAATGGATGGTTGGGAACAAGGAAATACAGTATAGAAAAAAATGACTGGGTCATTCAGATATCCAAGAAATAATGAATGAGAATGATGACTGTTAACTATCAATGTAAAAAAAGATCTGGTTGCTTCAAAAACATGCTTGAATCATGATGTTAATTGTGTTTGACAAAGGCATGAACATACATTTAAAAATATGACTGGTTTGTTTGTTTATTATATAAGAAGAAAATAGGTAATGGAAGATACACCAATTTTGAGCTAGAATTCAGAATGGATTGTGCTTAAAAACTGACATGAATGAAAAGCAAAGAAGTGAAAGGAAGGAGAAGGAGAGGAGAAGAATCTCAAAAACATGAAAAAAACAAGTGCTGCATGAAAAAGTATCAGGAGTCAGATTTGTCTTTGAACAGAAAGAATGGAAAATGTATGTCATGAAAGAAGGTGTGAAAGCTACTTAAAAAAAGATTGCAAAGTACTAAAGCAGAGCTAAGTGAGAAGCATGAAAAAGGAAGCATTTTGGAAAGATAATGATGGAGGCTGTGATTGGAAAAAAATACCTATACTAGGACAATTGCTGCAAAATGTGGAATGGGATAAGTCTATTATATAATGTACATATAGAAAAAGAATTGTAGTTAAAACCGCAAGGCATTGTAAAGAATAAATAGGAAAGAGAGAAAATGGCAAAATGTCTGATCTGTTTTGGAAGGGCAGGAAGATTAGAGAAAGCTTCTCTCTAAATCAGTGGAATGAAAGATAAACATGATGAAATTTTTTGGGATGAAACTAATGTTAGGAAATACTGGGGGAAAATACTTTAGGGATCTGAATGGAATGCTGGTGTGGAAATAGCATTTTTTGCTATATCAGAAAGTGATGCTATACGTAATAGTATGCAAGAAAAAGTTGATTTAAAAAGCTGTAAATGCTCTTAACAAATTGAGAATGTTGTAGGGTCGGGTCTGCCCAGTTACCATTTTAGAACGGTGGGGAGGGAGAAAAGAGAGAGTAGGAGGTAGGAAAGAGGAGAAGAGGAAGGAAGAGGGGTAGAAGAGGGAGAAGGAGTGGAGGGTGGAGGGAGGAGAGGATGTAGATAAGAGAAGGAGAGGAAGGTTTGGAAAGAAGGCAGAAGGTAGAAGAGGGAAGAGAGTTAAAAAGGGGGGTGGTGACTGGGCAAGCCCGACTAATTGTATATAATTATACATTGGATGAATTATTTGATATGATTGTAAAAATAAAACTTTTTTATAAAAAAAAACAAAAAAAACAAATTGAGAATGTTGATAAATCGTAAAGTTTAGGTGGTATAACTGGAGACATGTTAAAAAGGTTTGTCTGCAGTGACACTGTGTAACTTGTGAATGTGTACATGAAGGTTGCCTTTGTGCTTGACAATTGGAAGAATCTTATTATTGTTTCCCTTTACAATGGGAGGAGTAGCAAGAATGAATGCAAAAGTCAAAGAATGATAAGAATGTTAAATATGCTTGGCACATGTTCAGAGAATTATTATCAAAAGTATACAAGAGATGCTAGTGGGGAAAAAACTGGGGAAGTACAGCAATTCCCTGAGCAGGAAATTTGCAAACCTGATTTTTTTATCTTCAGAAGGTTAGTGAGAAGTGTATGAATGTGAAAATCAAAGTTTATTTTATCTATATTCACTTAGAAAAGGCATACAATAAAATCAATATGCAAGAGTTATGAAAAGTTTTGTATAAACATGAAATTGTAGGTTGGTTCCTGTCTGAGATAAGTACAATACATAAAGGAAGTAAAGCATTTGTGAGAATAAATGGAATCCTTAGCAAATCATTCATCACTGGTCATGGAGTAAAAATATAAGAACATGCTATGATTCCGTGATTGTTATTTATGGATAAATATATAAGGAATATTTGTGGTGAGAATGTTGGTTGGGAAAGTGAACATAAATTTCATTTGTGTGCAGAAGATGCTGCAACGCAAATTATTTGTAAATATTGTTAGATAGTATAGCAAAAATGAAGAGTAAGTAGATGAATTTGGGTAGCTTAACATTGCATTTCCTAAAGATAAGAACATGGATGGAGAAAATTTAAGATATGCAGATATTTAAAGAACAATTTATGAACTAATGTATAGTTCATTGGAAGCAATGATTTTCAAGAACAGAAAGATGTGGAAATGGTGCCAGTTCATATATATTTAATTAAATTTATTTATAAATTTCCTCTCCTACCTCTTTTACTTTTTAGCCTTTAAATAAACAGAAAAAGGGAAAAATAGATTATACATTAATGAGAGTATCTGGTGCATTTACATATATATAAATGACACAACGACTCTGTGGTCTCTTCCCAAAATCCCAAGAGCTTTATCCAAAGACTATCTACAGTTGACCTCACCCCTTTCCTAAGAGGTTTGTAAGGGGCGTGCATAAGAGCACCAGCGTGCCTACCATTCCTGTCCTAATGTTCCCTTTGATTGTATCTAATTCTTATGGTTATTTCATGTTTATACTTATATATATTGTTGTGTTTGACAAATAAATAAATAAATAAATAAATAAAATATGTGATAATTATACCTTCTACTGTATTTAGAATTTTACACAAAATTTTCAGTAAAAGATTATCATATTTCACCATAGTTTATAACAATCCCTTCATAATTCACACATAACATTAGATCTTCAGTGAGTTGAGTAACTGGGTTGATAAATTTACCTTTTCAGCGTTAAATAACACATTTCTTAGAAATAAGAGCAAATTCAGTATGTCCAATAAGTTCCAAATATTATTTTTGTTTGAATAATTCATAATTGAAAATTGATTAAATGTTTTGGTGTAGAGGTTATGACAGTCTTTAGACAAAATGGAAATCTCCAATTCCTTATTTCATTTAGTGTTTAAAATCTGCATATTGAATTCATTTATCAACATTTTTAGTCTCAAGGTTTTGTAATAATTTCTAATAATTTAGGTGACTTTGAAGCTGAAAGTGCTTCTGGTCCAAATCAAGATATCAACATATGCTGTGTTACCAATATTGTCAGTAGGTGGCAAAAGATTAATGACAAATGTCCCTTTAATATTGAAAATGATCATTCAATAATTGGTCTTAAATAAAAATAGCAGCATCCACCCAAATTTCTATAAAACTTAATTTTAATTAATTTTAAGATCTGATTTATCCCGTAACATCATATAAACATGAGAACAAGAATTAAAATGCTATTTTCCAGTGTGTTTAGTGTCCACAGCATTCAAACTGATATAACAGTGATAGGTCTTATATATAATCTTTTATATTATAAATACCAAATAGTTCAATTAACCAAAGGTGCTACCTGCAAATATTAAGAAAAAACAAACAAACAAACCCAAGAAGGATAATATTGAATGAAGTCAACCAAAATTTTATACCAATCAAAAATATGCATAAGGGTATAATTTGGATATAATTCAGGATTCAGGGAGCCAAAATCCCCATATTTAACTGCTAAGTTTTTCAATGATATTTTTGGAGTGAAACAAAAACTCATAGAAATTTAGAGAACAATGTGTTGTGATTTTTAAAAAGTTTTCCAGATATATGTATAGAAATGTGATGCATAATTTAAAGAATCCTGGAAATTAGACTGATTTTTAGAACATTTACCCTATTTAAAAGGGTAAAAGAGTTTCACCTACTGTATCAATATCCACAGAAACCTCTTTCTTATTCACATTTAATATAATTTGAGAAAGATCACATGGGAAAGGATTCCTAAATAATTAATAAATCCAATATACTGTAAATGCAGAACATATAATTACTTAAAACTCTACCCATCAATTCCAATTTACAGCAATTAATAGAGTGCCTTGCAACTCACCCAAAACTCATTAATCAAGTTCAACAAGGCCAACATTGAAGCATGATGCTCCAATATATTTATATCCTTCTTTAATGTCTTTGCCTTACAGTTTCTGCATTTGGTATATTGCTTATCCCGAAGAAAACAGTGTGATGGGTATTAGAATGCAACCATTTAAGTGTGCAGGCCACCTAGAGAGCAAATCTAGCCCAGCTCTTCCAAATTCCAGTGCAGCAATTTGAGATGCACAGGCTCAGGGACAGGGTTGGTGTGGAAGTCACCTTCTCCAAATGTAAATCAACAAATGGGAGGTGTATTGATTTCTTCTGAAGGAATATTGAAGTGGTGAAAAAGCTGTAAAATTAAGAAAGTCCAGCATGGTGTTGTTCGTTCACTATTAGTGAATCCGTGTCCATCAAGAACGGTGAAGATAGCGATGGTAACACTCCTGTTTGCATGTGTTCTTAGCAATCAGCCTTTGAAAAATTGCCTAACACGAGTGCCCATATCATTTGTGGTAGTCCCGTCATGGATCCAGAATCCTAGCATGCTCCTAATCCTTCTTAATCAGATAAAACAGATTAAGTGACTTGAAGAACCAAGAGAGGCTTAATTTACCCTATAGGCAGGGGTGAAATGCTCCCGGTTCAGACCAGATCGCCCGATCCAGTAGAGATCTTGGCTGGTGGTTCAGAGAACCGGAAGCAGTCACGGTGTGAGGCTCCGCCCACCCGCCCAGCTGCCGTTACTTCCTGGTTTTAACCAGGAAATAATGTGTTTTGTACCCTCTGCGCATGCGCAGAAAGGTTTTGTGCATGCACAGAGGGTGTGCGCGCGCATGTGATGCATGCACATGTGCAAATGCGTGTAAGGGGCGTGTCCACTTCCGAACCGGTAAGGAAGGTAAGTAGATTTTACCCCTGCCTATAGGTATCTTGTTTTGAGGCTTGGTTTCTGAGTCTAAACAGCTGAGGGAATACTAAATAAATTCTGCCTCTAGCCCTATAGGCTATTCTGTGCCTGCTCCCTAACCTAATATTGAGCCTAATTGACCACATCTCCTTATGTTTATTTTCCTTATTGGTCCCCAAGCAGTTCAGCTGCAGATATATCGGCCCTTATATTTTGGGAATGTTAGTATTGCTGATCTGAATGCTGATTGTCTCAAACGGATTTCAAGAATGACCAAAAATAAATACTCATTTCCCACATCTCAGACTGACACCAACGAACGTTGACAATCACATTTAGGTGTCCATCACTGCTTGCTGGTTTGGAAGAATATCCAGAAAATTTGTCTTGCACTTTCAACATTCATATGTGCACAAAGGCGTGCATCAAAATTTTGAGAAAGGAAGGAATTTACTGAGGGGTTAATCTATAAAATTGCCTTCATGAACCCTGCACTGCACCTATGAACGTGACGTAACTTATTAATTGCCATTTAATTAGGATGATTTTTTTAAAAAAAATATCACTTTTAAAATGCGGAATTGATGGAGAATTATACTGCTGCAATTAAATGAGTGTGGGAACTGACTACTGTATTCTGTGGGTTCTAGTTACCTGAGTATTTACTATTCGCTTTCACTTTATTGAAAAGATTAATGTTTGTGCCTTCAGTGTTAGCACTTAGAGAAAGAAGTGGTATAGAAAACACTCCCAGCTCTTTATCTTTAAGATGCTAGTGTGTTTCCGTCACCACTTTTATATTCAACTGTGTAATAAAATGTGTATGTTCAGAATGCTTTTGATGTTGTTGAATGAGATTTACAACTTAACTTTTTAATACTCTTCTCTAGTGTTCGAAAAGTAAGTCCTCCAGGAAAAGGAAAGCCATTTTTCATTTTATGTATTGTATTTTTGTATCACCTGGGTCCAAAAGGAACCCTGACAGTTTGTACCAGGTATGTCCATCCGTGGACAGTTAATAATGCGGCACTATGAGATTGTAAACGTTTAACATAATTATGTGATTTTATATATACATTAAGTATATTATATATTTTATATGCAGCCCCAAATAATTCCTCTTTACTCAATGCAGCCAAGTCAAGTGAAAAGTTGGACACCCATGGCTTATATCATAAAATTTAATATGTTATCAAAAACAGCATAAAAATAATACTGTTATCAAATGAAAATTACAATTAGTGCAAATAACTATACTGGCTTTCTAAATAAGCCATGTTTGTGAGACTGCCTGAGTCCCTACTTTACAGCAGAGATTCCCCAATCCGTCGGTCATGGCCCACTACCAGGCCTCGGCCTATTTGCAACCAGGCTCTATGAGTGGCTGGCGGGTGTGCACACATGCCCACATGAGCACAGTCTCATTTGTACGAGTTTCATGGGGGCTCGCAGTCCCCCTCATGCAAACATCTTGGGAGCTCACAGCCCCACTCATGAGAGCAACAGTTGCTCGCTCATGCACACATGCGCCTTCCCCTCCCACAAAACCATCCCTTTACAATGGGAGGAACTCTGCTTTACAGGTGCAATAATAGGAATTTCTGTTTCAGTAGCAAAATGTGTCCCTAGTCTTGAAATTCATGCCTAAAGGAAGTATGTGTGTTATGAGACAAGTGAAGCCATAGAAAAATATGGACGTAAAGGTTCTGCAGAAATTGAAATATCCAATAGATGGCAGCAAAGATGCACAACTATTTGCTTCCATCTAGTGTTAAATTTATGTTTTACCAACAAAGAAATAAAGGGAGACTAGTATAGATCTGTTTCAAGCTATTTAGTTCTCATCAGCTAGCCATACCCTTCTGGGATTCGAATCCAGCCAGCTGATGAGAACTAAATAGCTTTAAATAGACCTATACTAGTTTCCCTTTATTTCTTTGTCGGTAAAACATAAATTTAACACAAAAATAGTTTGTCGCAGAAGTGACTGCCTGGAAGCAGCTGGCTCCATCCCATAATTGGTTAGACCAGGTTGCCCTGATAGACTGGTCTCACCAGAAAAAAATACTTCCATCTAGTGGTTGTCTGGATTTTGCATCTCAGGTATGATATACCTGCTATACCCACCTTTAATTGGCACAATACAGGATATATTTTCCTTATTTGTAATACATTAAAAATACATTAAAAATGTGAACAGATCTTACCATGAAACAGTTGAAATACTACTTATTTATAAATCTGTTGTGTTATCAAAAAATGCTTCCCAAATCTCGAACCCAGTATCATATGTACAGTAGATATTTCAGCTCCCCAAATTCAAGAACTACCATAGCACTTGTTGATCTTTCTAGAAGTATTAATTAGGAATGAAGCAATTTAGTCAAGTATGATTTAGGGCCTCAGTGGAGATAATGAAATCATTGCCCCTCTAAAAAATTTTTATCTTAGATTTACTCTCTAAAAATGTGTTAGCATCAGCACTATTTTGTAATTAAGTATTGATTTATTTATTCAAACAGGCAAACATTATTGTAATTATCACTTAAGAGTTGTAATGTGAAAGTTATTGAAGTTGGAGGCTTTTACATTTTATTTCTGTTTGACCTCTGTATTTACATTTTTTCCCCGTACACCAATATGGATTAAAAAAATCTGCCAAATTAAGATAACACTATACAGATATGATGAAATAGTCCCTGTAAGCATACATTCCATAATATATTTGATCATGTAAGTGCTATGTCTCTCTGTGTTATTTTGGCTGGAAAAATCTGTCTAAGACAGGGAACCTCAATTCCCAGGCCTTAAACCATTCAGATCCAGGCCATGAGGTGGTGGGCAAGCACATGTGCCTACATTCCCATTTGTATGAGGAGCAGGCAAGCACACATGTGTTCCATTTGCACTGAGCCCTGGTGGCACTGTGGTTAGAATGCAATTCTGCTGACTGTCAACTGCCAGCAGTTTGGCAGCTCAAGGCTGACTCAGCCTTCCATCATTTTGAGGTTGGTAAGATGAAGACCCAGATTGTTGGGGGCAACAGGCTGACTCTTAAAGAGGGCTGTAAATCATTGTGAAGTGGTATGTAAATCTAAGTGCTACTGTTATTGAACAAGTGGAGTGCACACATGCAAATGGAGCTACGCCTGTGTGCACTTGCCCACCACTCATGCAGAATCATCTTAACAAGGCCCCCCTGATCTGCGATCTTATTCAGGCGGGGTCCGCGGACCTTATGGGCATTACGGAGACCTGGTTGGGCCCAGAGGGGGGGGTTCCCCTCGTTGAGATGTGTCCTCCAGGTTTCCGAGCATTTCATCAGCCGAGGGCCCAAGGTAGGGGTGGGGGGGTGGCGGTTGTCATTAAGGAAGATCTAGAGCCGAGGGAGGCCACTGTTCCTCAGATTGCCGGCTGTGAATCCCTCTATGTGCGGTGGGGCCATAGGAGCCAGTTGGGCTTGTTGGTCGCGTACCTGGCTCCTTGCTGCGTGACCACAGCCCTGCCAGAGCTGTTGGAGGTGCTTGCCGCTGTGGCGGTTGAGACCCCCAGACTTATAGTTATGGGGGATTTCAACCTGCCGTCAGTTGGCTTGTCATCAACGGCAGCTCGGGAGTTTGAGGCTTCCATGACGGCCTTAGACCTGACTCGAGTAAATGATGGCCCTACGCACATGGGGGGAGGCACGCTGGACTTGATTTATATCTCTGGTCAGTGGTTAAATGATCTGGTACTAGATGATTTAGTAACAGAACCAATGTCATGGTCCGATCATTTTCTCCTTCGCCTAGACTTCCGAACCGCCATTCACCATCGCAGGGAGACGGAACCTATACGTTGGTTCCGTCCCAGGCGCCTGATGGACCCTGAGAGGTTCCTGACGGAGCTTGGGCCTTTCCCTGAGGATCTGGCCCACGGCACGACTGAGGAACTCGTCGCGGCCTGGGAACAGGCCGCGGCGGGGGCCTTGGACCGTGTCGCGCCTTTGCGGCCTCTGACCCGGCGTAGGTCTCGTCTGGCCCCTTGGTTCTCCGAGGGGCTGAGGGAGATGAAACGCCGGCGAAGACGCCTAGAGAGCACCTGGAGGTCCAGTCGCTCCGAAGCTGATCGGACACTAGTTAGGTCCTATACTAGGACCTACCTAGTGGCAATGGGGGAGGCGAGGCGTACCTACGCCTCCACCCTCATTGCGTCGGCAGATAACCGCCCGGCCGCCCTGTTTCGGGTGACCCGCTCCCTCCTTCATCAGGAGGTGCGGGATGACCCTTTGCAGGGACGTGCCGAGGAGTTTAGTGGTTATCTATACGATAAAATCGCTCAGCTCCGGGACGATCTGGACCGAATTTGGGATGATCCAAGCGGGGGAGAGGAGGCACGTCTTGTTGAGTCTGTTTGGGATCAGTTTGATCCTGTGGCTCCCGAGGACGTGGACAGGTTATTGGGGAGGCTCCATGCCACGACATGTTTACTGGACCCGTGCCCTTCCTGGCTGGTACTGGCTACTCAGGAGGTGACACGAGGCTGGCTCCAGAGGATTATCAATGCTTCTTTGTTGGAGGGAGTTTTCCCCGCCGCCTTGAAAGAGGCGGTGGTGAGACCCCTCCTTAAGAAGCCTTCTCTGGACCCAGCTATTTTAAGTAACTATCGTCCGATCTCCAATCTTCGCTTTGTTGCGAAGGTTGTAGAGAGTGCTGTGGCTCGACAGCTACCCCAGTACCTGGATGAAGATGTCTATCTGGACCCGTTCCAGTCCGGTTTCCGACCCGGATACAGCACAGAGACGGCTTTGGTCGCATTGGTGGATGATCTCTGGAGGGCCAGGGACAGGGGTTATTCCTCTGCTCTGGTCCTGTTAGACCTCTCAGCGGCTTTTGATACCATCGACCATGGTATCCTGCTGCGCCGGTTGGAGGGATTGGGAGTGGGAGGCACCGTATATCGGTGGTTCTCCTCCTATCTCTCCGACCGGTCGCAGACGGTGTTGACGGGGGGGCAGAGGTCGACCGCGAGGGGCCTCACTTGTGGGGTCCCGCAGGGGTCGATCCTCTCGCCCCTGCTGTTCAACATCTATATGAAGCCGCTGGGTGAGATCATCAGTGGCTTTGGGGTGAGATACCAGCAGTACGCTGACGACACCCAGCTGTACTTTTCCACCCCGGGCCACCCCAATGAAGCTGTTGAAGTGCTGTCCCGGTGTTTGGAGGCCGTACGGGTCTGGATGGGGAGAAACAGGCTCAAGCTTAATCCCTCCAAGACGGAGTGGCTGTGGATGCCGGCATCCCGATTCAGCCAGCTGCAACCGCGGCTGGCTGTTGGGGGCGAGTTATTGGCCCCAAAGGATAGGGTGCGCAACTTGGGTGTCCTCCTGGATGATCGGCTGTCGTTTGAAGATCATTTGACGGCCGTCTCCAGGAGGGCCTTCCACCAGGTTCGCCTGGTTCGGCAGTTGCGCCCCTTCCTTGATCGGGATGCCTTATGCACGGTCACTCATGCGCTCGTTACCTCTCGCTTGGATTATTGTAATGCTCTCTACATGGGGCTCCCCTTGAAGTGCGTCCGGAGGCTTCAGTTAGTCCAGAACGCAGCCGCGCGGGTGATAGAGGGAGCTGCACGCAGCTCCCATGTAACACCTCTCCTGCGCAGGCTGCACTGGCTACCTGTGGCCCCTCGGGTGCACTTTAAGGTGTTAGTCACGACCTTTAAGGCGCTCCATGGCTTAGGACCTGGGTACTTACGGGACCGCCTGCTGCTACCACATGCCTCCCACCGACCCGTACGCTCTCACAGAGAGGGACTCCTCAGGGTGCCGTCCGCCAAACAATGTCGGCTGGCGGCCCCCAGGGGACGGGCCTTCTCTGTGGGGGCTCCCACACTCTGGAACGAACTCCCCCCAGGCTTACGCCAGATATCTGACCTTCGGACATTCCGTCGCGAACTGAAAACATATCTCTTTATTCGCGCGGGGCTGGCTTGAATGGAATTTTAAACTCAAATTTTTAGCAATTTTAATGGGGTTTTTGGTTTTATGGTAAATTTCTTAAATTTTTCAGGCTCATTTAATAAGTTTTTAATAGATATTTTAACTTTGTATATTGTATATTGTTCTTTGTTGGTTTTATTCTGCCTGTACACCGCCCTGAGTCCTTCGGGAGAAGGGCGGTATAAAAATCAAATAAATAAATAAATAAATAAATAAATCTCTTCCCTCCTCCCGCCAGTCCACAAAGCCACAAAAGGTTGGGAAACTCTGGTCTAAGAGAGATGGATAGAAAATGAATATCATCACTGACAGCCTTATAATGCAATAATTTTCTTTTCTTTCCGGACCCTTTCTTAAACGTTTCATAGTCTAGAATTTCCTGTGTTTGTATAAAAATTGCAGAGAGTTAACTTGTTCATTGCCTTACTAAGCATGTGCAATTCTGATTTATTTATATACATACAGGGAATACCCTGTTAACAACAGCAATTAGAACTGGAATTGCTGTTGTTAAGCACAACATCATGTGATCATGCTACTTAGCAACAGCGACTTTAGTACTCCCTGTTGCCATCATTAAGCAAATCACTGCACATTACTAAGTGATGATGTCATGTGGTTGCCATTTTACAATCTCCCGCTGAATTTCCAATTAAATTTTGCTTACTGAAACTTGGCAAATGTGACTCTGTGTCCACCAGGACTCTGATGATCCATCTTAAGTACCACGTGTTCAGCGTTGTTGCAAGTTCAAGCGGTCAATGATCGAGTAATTGTTAATCAAGGAACACTTACTGTCATGGTTTCTTTAGTCAGCTTACAAATCTTTTTTTTTTTAATCTTAAAATACTTTTAAAACGTACATGCTAAATGAGCACCATCAAAAGAAAACAAACACGTTAATTTCAGGTCTATCCATAGTTTTCTGACTTGTAGAAGGAGAACATTGCCATGCTATCTGCTAACTAGTTGCAGAGAGAATTCCAGGAGCGTAAACATAGCTAAGAGCGTTGCTCCTTTAAATGGAATTTATTGGGAGCTCTGTGGTTTTGAAATGTAGAGGTAGGTGCATGCATACCCAAGATATTATATTCTGTGGGTTCCGTAATAATTGAGGCTCCACAGATGTTCACACATAACGTTTATTTTGACTCACAGAGACCAGCAACAACCAGCAGACCAGGCCTGCTTTGACAGCCCTCTTTATATTCAGCTCCAAAAGCGGGGGCCAATCAGAACAGAACAAGAAACCATCTCCACCACTAGGGGCCGCCACTGCCGGTGCAGGACATAACACTTCTTTCCCCCTAGCTTGCACAATCGTAATCCTGGAGATACGCTGGGCGCCGCTTGATTCGGCTGGACCTTCGTGGCTCCGTTGTAGCCATGGTCATTGGCTGACCCAACTCCTCAGCCTCTTCTGTGGGGGACGTCTCCGGCCCAGGGACCCCTAGCCCCTCCACCGGCAGAGCCGACAAGGCTTCCTCTCGGTTATCAGGTACAGGGGCTGGGCGTCTTATTCCCTTGTAGCTTAGCTCCTCTGCCCGGGATGATTGGGTCGGGCTACCTCCTGGCTCTTCCTGAGTGCCCCACTCTGGCAGCTGCCCATCCCCAACCTGACGCCGGGCCCTGAGCTGGTCACAATGTCTGCGCCACACTCTACCCTCATCTAACTCGACCCTGTATGAGCACGGGCCGGTGATTCCCACGATCTTTCCTGGGAACCATAGGGGATGGCCGCTGTAATTGGGGCATACACCGCCTCCCCCAAATCAAATCTCCTGTTTGCCCCCATGGAGTCCAATGGCTGACTAGGTGAGTATTGGGGGTGCAATCTATCAAGTGTGGTCCTCAAACGCCTGCCCATGAGTAACTCTGCTGGGCTCTTATTCGTAAGTGGGCACGGTGTGGAATGCTGCCCCAGGAGGTACTCATCCAACCTCTCCTGCCAGCCCCCTGGGCCCGACCTGGCCAATGCCTCTTTCACTGACCGGACTGCTCGTTCTGCCCGGCCATTACTGGCCGGATGAAATGGGGAAATGAGAGCATGGCGTATTCCTAGGCCCACTAAGAATGACTCAAACTGGGTGGACGTTAGCTGTGGCCCGTTGTCCGAGACCACAAGGTCGGGTAACCCATGGGTTACAAACAACCGTCGCAAAGTTCTAATGACGGCTTCTGAAGTGGTGGAATGCATTAGTGCGATTTCCACCCACTTGAAAGCATCGGCGACCACTAAGAATACTTGCCCTGGTGCGGCCCGCAAAATCTATATGGATGCGGGACCAAGGACCCCTAGGCTCCTCCCACTCTCTAGGGGGAGACTTAGGTGGCAGCGGTCTTGTCTCCTGACACCGGTGACAGGCCGACACACAGGCCTCTATGTCTTTATCTAGTCCTGGCCACCACAGGTAGCTCCTACCCAGGGCCTTCATCCTAACAATGCCCGGGTGACGCCGGTGAAGTGTCCCTAGAATGGACTGTCGGAGGGGGGGTGGAACTACAACCCTATGCCCCCAGAGGAGGCAACCCTGTTGGGTAGAGAGCTCGTGCTGCCTTCGCTTATAAGGCTGCAATTCAGGGCTGACAGGACCCTGGGGCCATCCACGGAGAACCCAATCAAGAACTTTTGAGATGACTCTGTCCAAGCCAGACATTCTAGCAATGTCACAAGCAGTAACAGGAAAGGCGGAACCGTCAATCAGAAAAACATGGGACGCTGGAGCCGGGTCTTCCACCTTGGTCATCAATGGGCAACGGCTCAGCGCGTCAGCATGGCCCAAATGTTTCCCAGGCCTATAGACCAGGGAATAGGAATAAGCTGCCAGGAACACCGACCATCTGGTCATTCTTGGTGATAGTACTTGCGGAGTCTGTCTATCCCCAGCCAAAATCCCCAACAGCGGCTTGTGATCTGTAACAAGTTCAAACGGGCGACCGTAGAGATACTCATGGAACCGCTTGACCCCCGCAACCAACGCCAATGCTTCTTTATCCAACTGTGAGTAGTTGCGTTCGCGGCAGCCAAGGTTCGAGAAAAGAATGCAATCGGGCTTCCGGCCCGAGGGGCAGCCGATGACTCAACACAGCGCCAACCCCATACTGAGACGCATCGCAGGAGAGGACAAGCGGCAGGTTTTCGTTGAACTGTGTAAGAACTGCGTTAGACACCAAGAGTTGCTTGACAGCCTGGAAAGCAGCAGCAGCATTCGCATTCCAAACCCACGGGGACCTGCTATCCAACAGGCGGTGGAGAGGCTCTGCAACCAAGCCTTGTGTGGCAGAAAGATTGCGTAAAGTTTAAGAGCCCCAGGAATGCCTGTAACTCTGACTTGTTGCGGGTTGTCGGCGCATCAAGGATTGCCTTGGTCTTGGCCGTAGTGGGGTGTAAACCCGACCTATCCACTAGGAACCCTAGGAATTCTACCTGGGGCACAGCAACTACACACTTGCTTTTCTTAACTTTGAGCCCCACATCCCTGAACTTAACTAGCACCTGGCGTAGTCTGGACATCAGTTCCGGAGTGCTTGCTGCCGAAACCAACACGTCATCGAAATACGGCACCACCCCGGGTATTCCGTGGAGTAGGCGTTCCATGAGGCATTGGAACAACCCTGGGGCCACACTGACGCCAAATTGAGGCGGCGGCACTTGAACGCCTCGGGGAGTGACAATCGTCTGTGCTGCTGCTGTGGACTCATCCACAGGCAATTGTTGGTATGCCTGTGCTAAGTCAAGCCTCGCGAAGATGGATCCTTGCCCCAAGGAGTGCAGCAGATGCTGCACCACTGGCACTGGATATGCATGGGCTTGTAATGCTCGATTAATGGTTGCCCTATAGTCCGCGCAGATGCGGATTGAACCATCCGCCTTAATGGGAGTCACAATGGGGGTCTCCCATTGGGCATAATCTACTGGTTCTAAAACGCCCTGGGCAATGAGTTTGTCCAATTCTGCATCCACCCTAGGCTTCAGGGCAAATGGCACCCGGCGCGGTTTTAATCTGCGGCACCACCCTAGGGTCTAAGTTAAATGAAACAGGCATTCCGGTATATTTTCCCAACTGGCCATCGAACACAGTGGGAAATTCCCTGACCAGTGTATCCAGCTGACTAGCTCCAATCGAGTTAACACCCTGAATAGTCAAACCCAGGGCTTCGAACCAATTAAGCCCCAGAAGACTAGGCAATGAGCCATCTACAACTACCAGTGATAGGCGGCCTACAAATTTCTTGAATTGTACCCTGAATTTCCCACTACCCACAATGGGAATTGGCCGTCCCTGATAGTCTTTTAATAACAGCGCACAAGGCTTCAGACGCTTCTTAGCGATAGTAGGCACCAGACGCTTTATCATGCTCCAGGAGACAATGGAAGTTGCAGATCCGGTATCAACTTCCATCAGGCATGGCTGCCCTTCGATCAGGATGGAAATTCGGATTTTCTGCTGGACCGGTTCCTCAGATCGCCACCTGATCCCTGTCCCTCCCATCTCATCACGGAAAATGGAATAGCAGTAATCCTGCGGCCTCCTGGATCTCAGGTGAGGTCGTCTTCCAAGAGAAAGGCCGGCTGACGGACCCTTTTGTGGAACCCTCTCAGGCTGGACCGATCGGCAAACCTGGGCAATATGGCCCCGTCGGCCGCAACGGCGGCAAATTGCATCTTTGAAATTACAGGCGGCTCGCATATGATTTCCCCCACACCCAAAACAGCCAGTCAGAGGGAGGCTATCTCCCGCATGAGTATTTGGTTTCTTAACCTCTTTAAGGCGATGGACAGCGTCTTCCTCCTCCTCCTCCTCATATAGTGGATCAGCTTTGTTGAAATGAATTGTTGCTCCTTTTGCTATCTGTGGGCTCTGCCCTCGAGGCATATCAGCTAATGAGAGGGTGGCCAGCTCTGAGGCACATGCCTCATCTAATGCCATCTGAAATGTGAGGTCCTGCTTAGCGATGAGACGCCGCTTGAGGCGTTCATCCCGGACACCGCTGACGAGCCGGTCCAAAAGGTAATCATCCAGATCAACAAATTCGCAATGGCGCGCCACTTTACGTAAAGCGGCTACATACTGGTTTATCGATTCCCCCTCAGCCTGATCCCTATGGTAAAACAGCTGCCGCCGGGCGATTCTGGAGGGTGTCGGGGCGTAATGTCTTTTTAATTTAGCCATGAAGTCATCCCAAGTCCCTGCATGAATTGACTGGGGGGCCATCAATGTCATGGCTGTCTCGAACATTTCTGCCCCACAGAAACCCAGGAAATAAGCACGCTTCCTTTCACTAGATAGGTTTGTATATTCATTGGCAATAAGAAAGCATTCAAAACGGGCTACAAATGCCTCCCACGATTCGGTCACTGGGTTAAAAGGCACAAAGTTCTGAGGCGATGCCATGGTTTGCTCTGTAGGCCAGGGATCTGAATAGCTCTGAGGAGAAATTCACACTTTGGCTCGCTCAGCAGCTCAGCAACTCACGTACTTTCCTCAGTCCTCGTCGCCAGTATTATATTCTGTGGGTTCCGTAATAATTGAGGCTCCACAGATGTTCACACATAACGTTTATTTTGACTCACAGAGACCAGCAACAACCAGCAGACCAGGCCTGCTTTGACAGCCCTCTTTATATTCAGCTCCAAAAGCGGGAGCCAATCAGAACAGAACAAGAAACCATCTCCACCACTAGGGGCCGCCACTGCCGGTGCAGGACATAACACAAGACAAATTAAGTATAAACAAGAATTCCTAGCATAAGAGCGTTCCTGCAATGAAATCATGATTATCAAGCCCTTCTCAGAGGTATTTGGATGGCTGATGTAGAAACAGAAAAATTGACTCAGTCTATCTTTGATCTGGCCCAACGTGGCTCTTACTGTGTTAATACCCTAATTGATATTAGTAAGCTAACTGCTTCCACATCAGAGCTCTTAAGTAAAGTATGAGGTTACTATCAATTTAAAATATATATTTTGTTGATTGTATTTCATTTCAGGGTTTTTTTTTAATTACAAAAGAAAAGCCTCTTTAGAATAAATGTTTGTTTAATGTTATTGTAACCGCTACAATGCAATACTCATTTGTAAATTACCCATGCTGTGTTATTATTGTTGTTTTTTAAAAAAAAAAGAATAAAATGAAATTTGTTTAAAGTTATACTTTTAAAAAAAGCCTCAAAAGGCATGAGTTTGCAAAACACATTCACCATTGCAATTTTGAGAACCCTGTCAAGATATCACTAGGCGTAATGTTCTTCCTTCACTTGCTGCGAATTGAGGTCTTAACATTTTGTAATGAACGAAGGTTTTGGTTAACCTTGGCTCTGGCAGACCTCATTAAAATAGCAGCCTGTCAGTTTCAAGTTTTAAAATATCAGTCCTGTCAGTTTTATACTCAATAGAATAATCTACAATTTTATTTAGGATATATTTTGTATGGAGTTCGTGTGTCCCAAGTAGTGAGGAAAGAAAGCATTAGTCAATATTGCCATCTAGAGGACAAGAAACTCTCAAGTTTTGTCATACATGAAGGGAGCAGTAGCAATTCTTGAAATATCACACACACACACACACACACACACACACACACACACACACACACACAAACTCACACACACAACTTGGATTAGCAGAACAGAAGAGTAAGGTATTTTTATACTAGAATTATTTCATGTAATTATGGTTAGTCACATACAGTTAGGATTTTTAACCGCAGTTTCTGTTTTGTTGTTTAGTTTTGTTGTCTAACTTTCTGTCTTCATGATGGGCTTTATATACAGACCATTATCCAGCAGTCCCAGCAATGCCTAATGTTGAAGATCTATATATTTATTTATTAGATTATTATCCCGCCTTTATTACTTTATAAGTAACTCAAGGCAGCGAACATTATTATTTTTTAAACAAGATATGAAATAAAATTTATTTAAAGTTATTATACTTTAAAAAATTCAAAAGGCATGAGTTTGCAAAATGCATTCACAATGCAATTCATGATGTAATCCTCCTTCCTCCTCCTATTTTCCCCACAACAAGAACCCCGTGAGGTGGGTTGGGCTGAGAGAAAGTAACAAGCCCAAAATTACCCAGCCGGTTTTCATGCCTAGGTCAGAACTAGAATTCTTGCCTGATTTTTCTAATCTGATACATTAATCTCTAGAGCAAACTGGTTCGCATCACATATTACAGAAACGTCAGTAATAATAAGTAAGGCAACTTCACAATTTCTGCATTAATCACTGCTTTCAATGTAGTTAAACCGGTGGTAGAATTCATTTTTTTTACTACCCGTTCTGTGAGTGTGGCTTAATGGATGTGGTGTGGTGTGGCTTGGTGGGCGTGGCTTGATGGGCATGGTAGGGTGAGGATACTTCAAAATCTCCATTCCCACTCCACTCCAGGGGAAGGATATTGCAAAATCTCCATTCCCACCCTACTCCTGGGGGAAGGATATTGCAAAATCTCCATTCCCACCCCATTCTGGGGCCAGCCAGAGGTGGTATTTGCCAGTTCTCCAAACCACTCAAAATTTCCATTACCGGTTCTCCAGAACCTGTCAGAAGCTGCTGAATAGCATCCCTGAGTTAAATCCAGTAAATGTATCTTGGAGAGCGAAGCAAAGTTCTTGATCAAACTTTGAATGCTACCATGGTTTCTATTTGTATTTTTTTGTGCCTTGCAAGTGAAAAGATAGATAAGAATCAGCAAGCAATGATATGTGTTAAAAAGATACCGAGGTCCTTCTAATAGCTCGATTCTAGAGCTACTAGAGTAGTTGTGGGTGTGGTAATTTCACGATGGTAACCTAAATCCATTTCTGGAAAGAATAAGAGCAAAAATGTTGCCTCGTAGAGATGACAATGCTTTAGTGAAGTCACAATCACAGCTCAGGAGTTGCTGCGTGTTTTTAGATACAATATATGTAGGGTGATGTTACAGTTTTGGTGCCCAATGATGCCCCCCAGCCTGAGTGGGAATACCATGCATTTCACAAGTGTTTAATCTCTACCTACGTGGGGCTTAATATCAGCAAATACCAGATTGTGGATATTTATCTTATACTCAAATTTATTGGTAAAGATTGGGACAGTCAGCTATTGAAGATGTAGAGTTAATATTTCTTAAAAGAAACAGAAGAAGTCTTCCTAAAAAATGTAAGTTCAAGAAGAGAGAAAGATGGTGTTCCACATGTAGAGAGATGAATCCTAAAGCATCGGCCTCCAAACCTTGGCAACTTTAAGACTTGTGGACTTCAACTCCCAGAATTCCTCAGCCAGAGGAATTCTGGGAATTGAAGTCCACAAGTTTTAAAGTTGCCAAGGTTGGAGACCCCTGTCCTAAAGCAATGGTCTCCAACCTTTGCGGCTTGGTGTCCCCAGTGGGAGGGGTACAGGGGAACCGGACCACACAAGCAGCAAGCCAGTGCACACATGTGCGCAGCTCGACTTGCACGAGCGATGGGTTCATATGCATGCAGACATTGCTCTACTTGCACAAGTCAAGTTGCGTGTGCACAAGTGTTTGCTAACATTCCCATATTTCAAAGCCTGTGATTGTCCATCAGCCTGGATCCAGCCAACCTAGCATATCATGGGTTGTTGCAGCTTGGCCACTGGGATATGTCACTCAAGGATCCCAGCCTGCATGGCCACAGGCCTTTATCCTGTAGCTTGACCCTGATCCTAGTACATATGCCATATGTATTGAATTCTTTGAATGTTTTTCAGAAACAGGCTTCACTGGGTTTTTTTATAACCAAATACCTTCCCTTTGTCTTGCGATTAGGTAATTGACATTAAAGAAAAACTAAAGCTTTCCAAAAAGTTCTGGTCTACATTACCCTACACCATCTGCAAGGAAGAAACAGTGACTGCTGGCATGTCTAATGAAGAGGATTGTTGGAATGGACACACCAAAGCTAAGTAAGTGAGAAAAAAACCAATAAAAACAGTATTTACAGATGAAACTCGCATGTAGTGTCTAGAAGGCTTTGCTCTGCTTTGCAACAGTTTGTCAATTGAACACAAGGAACACTGGCATTCTTTGTCCATAACGAATGAAAGCTATCTCTTTCACTAGGTCCCTTCCAACTCTGTTATTAATTATGTTCTATTCTATTCTATATACAGGTATTGCATGAAAATATTGTCTCCCATCTATCTTCCTCTGTAAAATAGTCCATTTAGTAATTTTCAAATTTTGAGCCATAGTTACTCAGAAAATACAGTGATTTTTTTATTATTAGTATTTTGGAAAAGGGAACTATTTGTTTGCATCCATTCTAGGAAGACACTCCTCCCCGAAACATAAGACACCATAGAATGAGTGAATGATCCTTTAAGCATATTTATCACAAAAGATGAATGTATAAGTCATGGATGAATGTCCTTGTCTCGGTGAATAATGCCATTGAAGTGCAATCATTACAATGATGTGTCTTAATTCTCCATTCTGCTGTACAGGTATCTACCTGAGATCATGAATGATGGACTCACCAATCAGATAAACAATCCTGAGGTTGATGTGGACATCACCCGGCCTGATACCTACATAAGACAGCAAATTATGGCACTAAGAGTAATGACCAACAAACTAAAAAATGCATACAATGGGAATGATGTGAACTTTCAGGACACAAGTAAGACATTATGTAGGCAATTTTCTCTGCTGCAACCTTGCTTTTTTACTTCTAAAACTAGTAGCAATCTGCATTGAAATTAATGTCTGTCTTCTTCCTGTATCCAGTGCTGTAATTTTGGTGGCTAGACACCGCTGTGGGTGGGCCTTTGGACAGAGTAAGTAAGGTTATATCATAAATGGAGACAGGAATCAGGTTTTCCATGTTAATCTAATCAGGGTACAGTGCTCCAGTTTTTTAACGGTATTAAGCCAACTTCAGTGCTTACAGTACTGTTGAGTTTGTTTCCCACTTCTGAATGAAGTGGAAAGGCATCGCTAATTTTTCAGCAATCATAGAGAGCAAGCTGAGAGCTGAAAAAGATGTTCTGAAGACTCTGTGTGGTCTTGAAACTGTTGCTTTTTGGTTGACTTATAAATAACAGTCTTACACATAGGAATCAAACGGTGGAGATCCATCCACTCTATCGCCATCCAAGCCTTACTTTTACTTTCAGTGGTTTTATGAGTTTTCACAAGCTAAGGTCTTCCATGTCTACCAGTAGGAGGTCCTACAGCAGGGGTGTCAAACTCGATTTCATTGTGGGCCACATCAGGGTTGTGTTTGACCCCTGGGTGGCTGGAGGGTCGTGGCTGGGTATGTGTGGCCAGTTCCATGTCACTTGAGGCTCCGTTTTCAGAGGTGATGGGCTCTTGCAGCCCACTGCCAGTAACAACGGAGTTTGGGGAGGCTGTGTGCGGGTTCCGTTTTCACTGGCAGGGGGCTGCATGAGGCTGTCACAGCTGAAAACAGAGTAGGAGGGTTGCACATGGCCCTCCGGAGCTCCGTTTTCTCTGGCAGAGGCACCATGGGCCGGTCCTTCACTGTTTCCAGGGTGGCCCCACAGGCCAGATCTAACCACCCCATGGGCCGGATGTGGCCCACAGCCTTGAGTTTGACATCCCTGTCCTACAGTATAAAATAAAACCAGTCTATTTATTCCACCCAGAAAGTTTCTACCATACGATGAGCAGAGACTGGACACCATCTAGCTGCTCTGCTTCTAGATTAAATCGTAGAGTCATAGAGCTGGAAGGGATCTTGGAGGTCTTTTATTCCAAGTGCCCTGCTCAAGACAGGAAGCTATACCATTCCCATTCAAATGGTTGTCCAATCTGTTTCTGAAAACCTCCAGTAAGATGCCCACCTAAGCCACCACCTACCCCTAAATCAGAAGATGATAAATGGTACCCAACTGCAGAGTTTTCTTTCAGAGAGCAAGAGATTATATCTCTCTTACAAAAAACAGAAAGGCTGTGTGGGTATGTGCACATGCTTAACATGTGCACATACCCCAGCCATCTTTCTTCTCCCACAAAGGTTGCTCCAGGCCTGTGCTGATGCAGCTTAACTCTACACTTGTCTTGAAAACCCGTCATGACTCTTTAGCAGCACCATGCAAAGGATTCAATCCAGAGTGCAGGCCCCAAAAGTTCATTTCCTGGACAGCCCCCCTGCTGTTGTATGCTTCCAATTTTCTGTTCCAGGAAAACAGTCTTCCGTTGTTTTCCTTTGGGGGTGGGGGCATTTTATTGCATTGACATATTTTATACGTCTGTGGGTGTGTACACACACACACAAAAACCGTGTGTAAGCACAGCAACCAGCTTTGAAATAAAAATTCCTTTCTTCCCTGCATTTTTTTCTATTAACATAACATAACATAACAACAGAGTTGGAAGGGACCTTGGAGGCCTTTTAGTCCAACCCTCTGCCCAGGCAGGAAATCCTACACCATCTCAGTCAGATGGTTATCCAACATTTTCTTAAAAATTTCCAGTGTTGGAGCATTCACAACTTCTGAAGGCAAGTCGTTCCACTTATTAATTGTTCTAACTGTCAGGAAATTTCTCCTTAGTTCTAAGTTGCTTCTTTCTTTTATCAGTTTCCACCCATTGCTTCTTGTTCTACCCTCAGGTGCTTTGGAGAACAGCCCGACTCCCTCTTCTTTGTGGCAGCCCCTGAGATATTGGAACACAGCTATCATGTCTCCCCTAGTCCTTCTTTTTGTTAAACTAGACATACCCAGTTCCTGCAACCGTTCTTCATATGTTTTATCCTCCAGTCCCCTAATCATCTTTGTTGCTCTTCTCTGCACTCTTTCTAGAGTCTGAGAAGAGCAACAAAGATGATTAAGGGACTGTAGGCTAAAATATATGAAAAACGGTTGGAGAGACTGGGTATGTCTAGTTTAACAAAGAAGGACTATATAACACCTGGTTGATTGGCAGAATATCCCTGGTTTGATCAATCAATTTTTAGTTTTATTTGGTGATTGACCAGCAAGAAAATTACATTTAGGATAAAACAGTTCTAAAATACCTAAAAAGGATTAGAAGAAATACTATGGCATATTTTAAAGATACTGCAGAACAATACTTAGATGTGGTCAAAGAAGTAAAATTAGATTGATCTGATAACAACTTAAAATAAACCAATCAGGATATTAAATAAAGAACAGAGGTAATAATTCCTGATGAGTATCTGCATAAAGAGGACAATATAAAACAACATGTTCCATTATTTCAATTATTCCTCTACCACATGGACTCTGTGCAAAGGGGATATTTTGGAATCTCCTTGCAGTCACAGCTGTTAGAAAAGGATTAAACCTGGCCAAGGATAAAGCCCATCTACATCTTGGAAGCATTAGGGTGGGTTTCAGTTACCTTTGCTACCAATTCTCTCTTGCACATGTGCCACTTCTGTGCATGCACAGATCATATTTGATGACGTCCGGGCGGGTGGACAGAGCCTTCCGCTGCCACTGATGCTGGTTCGTGCGAATCGGTAGCAACCCATCACTGGGAAGCATTCTGCAACTAAAGTATCTGGCTGGTTGGAGAAGATGTGCAGAGGGGTCTATGACAACTCACCATGGCCATCTCGCCACAGCCAACTTGATACAGCCAACTTGCCATAGCCAATTCACTACAGGACATTTTACCCTGGCCAACTTGCCACGGGATAACTCACCACAGACAAGTGTTACACTAATATGGAAGAAATAGTGGGACAGAATTATTGAAGAAAGGATGCCAAAGGAGGGACAAAATAGTATGTGAATGACAAGAATTAAAATAATGTTTAACTCAGGGGTGAAATGCTCCCGGTTCGGACTGGATCTCCTGATCCGGTAGCGATGGTGGCAGGTGATTCGGAGAACCAGTAGCAAAAATCCCTGCCCTTCCCCATGCCCAACTGAGCTGCACAATCATCAGAGGGTTGTGTTTTTTTTACTTTTAAAAGCATTTTTTCTTTGGCTGAAAAAATGCTTTTAAAAGTTAAAAAAAAGCCTCTGATGATCGCACAGCTCAGCTGGGATCGTCAAAGGCTATTAAAATCTCTTCGGCCAAAGAGGTTGTAGAAAAAATTCTTTTAAAAGGCTCCTCTGACAATCCCAGCTGAGTTGCCTGATTGTCAGAGGCTTTTATTTCTTTTAAAGGCAAAAAAAATTCTTTTAAAAGAAAAAAAAAGCTTCTGATGATCAGGCAACTCAGCTGGGATCATCAGAGCAGCCTTTTAAAAGCATTTTTTTAATAACCTCTTTGGCCGAAGAGGTTGTAGAAAAAAATGCTTTTAAAAGTAAAAAAAAAAAAAGCTGGCCACGCCCACCACAGCAAGTTGGCCTGTGGTGAGTTGGCCATAGTAAATTATCCGATTCCGGTGCAGTGTGACTTAGGAAAATATTTCTAAACAGAGCTGGTAAATCTGCTTGCAGCTCTAAATCAATGACCCGATCCCTAGGTTGAAATTTAGATTTAAGATTTAAGATTTTTTTCCCCCTTCTTTGTGCTACCTACTATTCTATTGAGCTGTTAATATTTTGATAATTCTACCTAACTTCCATTTTAATGTTTTTCCTGTCACTTGAGATAAAAGCATTTCACACACAGGTCCCGAGTACCTCTGTATGGTTATTCGAGAGATGGAGTGAAATCCTCTGATTTCCCGTGCCTGGAAAAATGACAGTAAAGAATATCACGACACATCTAAGCCCTGTGGACCTTCCTGCTTGCAAAGATTCTAATCCATTTAGAAGAAAGAAATGGAAGGGAACAATAAGCATTTCCCCCTGAAGTTTGGAAGCATGTTAAGATACTTCTGTGTAGCCAGAAGCATGCAAACCAGTGGTGGGATTCAGCCAGTTCTCTCTGGATTGGGTGAACCCGCAGTAGCCCCTGCAGGAGGCTCCGCCCACCCACCTAGATGTAATGTGTGAGCACTGCGCAGGCGCAGAAGGCCGTGCGCAGGCGCAGATGAGGCATGTGTGAGTGAAGCGAGCAAGCACATGCGCAGGCTCACATTTGCGAACCGGTAGGGAAGGTAAATGAATCCCACTGCTAATGCAAACATTTAAACCAGGGTTGTCCTGTCTACCCACATCCCCCAAAGCTAATGGCACGTCTCAGACTCCAACACTCTTTGCTTGGGACAGCATAGAGAAGCCCAGTCCAAGGGAAGCAAAGGTTGGGGTACTCCTTGGTTGGCTCTATATTTGTAGGCCATAGAGCAAAAGAGGAATGGACAACACTCAGTTATCTTGTGCTAACATAAAAGATTTGTTGAAAATTTCTGTAGAGAGAAGGTTAGATAGGGTGAGAAGAAGGGAGGAGTGGGGGAAAGGAAGGGGAAGTAAGGAAGAGGAAGGAGAGGAGGAAAAAAGAAAGTAGGAGAGGAGAGAAGAAGGTAGGGAAGGGAAAGAAAGAAGAAGGAGAAGAAAGTTTGTTGTAAAATGAGAGAAAAGAAAGGGTAGAAGAGCAACCCCGAATGTAATTAAAAATTAGTTTTTCTTTTTTTTCTTTCTTTATAAAAATATATGTATATATGTGATTAACCATGAATAAGAGAATGTACATTTACAATGTGTTTCTAAGAAATAAAATAAAAAACTGTTTTTTTTAATAAAAAAGAATGAACCTAAGGGGCTCCCATTGAGAGAATATTTTTAGAACTATGCTATTTTTTTTTCATTTTATACATAAACACACAAGAATGTGTTTGTGTTTATTGATTGATTCATTGGCTATAAACACGCACACATGTGTGTGTGCTACTTTAAGATTCTTTAATAGTTCAATACTTCAGTCATTTCATGGTATGTAGATGTTATGCTGATTTACCAAAAAGGCTTAAAATGAAACCTGTAGACATCTGTGTAAAATTAATGGGGTAAAAACTGAAGAGCTTTCTCTCTCACCAAATAAAGAATAGTTAACTACATTTTAAATGTGTTTGGGGTGGTTAAATTCAGCAGCATCAGGAGAAAAAAATAACTAAAATTAGCTTATCTTTATTCTGCTCAGGAAATTCTGTGGTTAAGAATGTGACTTGTACGTAAATACCAAGTACTATATGGATTTAAAAAAACAAAACAAAACATGGCAGCAGTTTCCTTTCTTTTTTCATATCTGCACACATGACATTTTTATTTTTGTACAATATCTACCTCAGAAACTAGCAACTCTACCTTGTCTTGCTCCGGGGGCGGGGGGGGGGGGGGAGAAAGGTGTGCCATGCCCAGATCAATAAATCTTTCAACATTAAGTGTCACCCAGGCAGAGCTGTTTCTCCTCAAATGTTCACATTATTTTATTTACAGCTAGTCTTCGACATACTACCTCAATTGAGCCCAAAATTTATGTTGCTAAGTGAGAAGTTTATTAAGCATGTTTTGCCCCATCTTACGACTTTTCTTGTCGTATTCATTATTATTATTTTATTATTTATTATTTATTCAATTTTTATACCGCCCTTCTCCCGAAGGACTCAGGGCGGTGTACAGCCAAGATAAAACAAAACGATACAAAAATATACAATTTAAAATACAAATTAAAAAACTTATTATATAGGTGGCCTAAAAACTTTAAAAATATATAAAACTAAAAACCCCATTAAAATTAGTAGTAAATTTAAAACCAATAAAATTTAGGCCAGCCCCGCACGAATAAATAGATGTGTTTTCAATTTGCGGCAGAAGGTCCGAAGGTCAGGTATTTGGCGTAAACCCAGGGGAAGTTCGTTCCAGAGGGTGGGAGCCCCCACAGAGAAAGATCTTCCCCTGTGGGCCGCCATTAACTGAATCACTGCAGTTGTTAAATTAGTAACACGGCTGTTAAGTGAATCTGGTTTCCCCATTGACTTTACTTGTCCGAAGGTCGCAAAGGTGATCATGACTGCAACCGTTGTAGTCAGTTGTCAAACATCCAAATATAAATTACGTGACCATGGGGATGCTGCAATGGTCATAACCGTGAAAAAGTCTTAGGTCACTTTTTTTTCAGTGCCATTATAACTTGAACAGTCACTAAATGAACTGTTTTAAGTCAAGGACTACCTGTATTATCTAGGAGGAATGCTGGCTTATTGTCATTGATTCTTAGATATTTTATTCATTTTTCCAGCATTATTACACCTGTTGAATTTTTTAATAGATAACCCTCCTATATGGAAAGACAAAATAACTTTTGTTTTAAATGAAATATTAATAAATAAATAAGTCCCACTTGGGGGGAAAAAGAGGTTATTTTTTTCAATTAATTTGGTTAAGAATATCCTGTAAAAACACTGCTATACCTCTCACTACGTTTATGGAAATATCCAGGTTGCAATTTGCTAACAGATTTTTGGTTTGCTATTTCAATTCTGTTATTTCTTTGAGCCCAAACTCATGGCTCAAGGGGGTATTTTAATAATTTTGTGTCAGCAGAACAGCTTTATTGACAGTTTTCCCACTGAAGTCTCTCAAAAAGGCAGCTATGTATTTTTCAAAAATTCAAATTAAATAATTCAGTCTTTATGGTTGCTTCAATGTATGGCCTTTTGAGAGTACCTTTGTGGGCTCTGCTGTGACCCCAGCAGATCCACAGGTAACACGCCTGCCTTATAGTCAATGTGGGACCTACTATGAGGTCCTGGGAAGGAGTTCTAAACCAGCCCTCCTGGAAGCTGATGGTCCACCAAGTGGTACACTCAGACCCATCAGGCAGGAGCTCTCAGACAACGAAAGTCACCTGGAGCTACTCCATTCTGTGTGTACATCTTGAGCAGTTGTCTAAAGCTCTGTTGTGGCCCACCAGCGGCCACAGAGCTGGCACCATATTCGGACAGTGAGGAGGTTGGGGAGGAACATGGGCCAGTCCTGGAGTCTGGGGAAGGCTCGGACAATTGCTCTGAGTCAGAGGCAGAATGGGGGCCAAGGCCATCTGGTAGTTCTTTGCTGCCTCTGGAGTCAACGAGACAGAAGAACAGCGTGAGCCTGTTCCCAGTGTGTGCATGCGCAAAGCTGCCAGGAGACAGGAACAATTAAGGAAACAGGGTTGACTTGGGAGTAAGGCTTGAAGATGATTGGCCCCTCTCATGAGACATAAAAGAGAAGCAAACGGGACGTGGGCTTTTGCAGGAAGCAATTAGTTCATCTGGCCGATTCAAGAGTTGAAAATTCTGTTTGTGACTCTGTGCCAAGTTTGGCCTTGCCCTGCTTCTGGAAATTAACTATTTGGCAGCATTCCACGTGAGATAGGTGGGTGTTGATAACCTTCCTCTGAAAAGCTGTTTATCAAGCCTTGGGGACTGTAAATGAAAGTAATTTACAGCCATATGAATTAAAGAGGTTTGACGGGACTAAGTTTGTGCTATTTACTTTCTAAGGAAGCCTAGGTGAGAACAAGCTCTTCCCTGATTTCTCTCTTTCTTTCCCTGATCCAACAGGTGAGGAAACCAGTGGCTCCGGTAGTGGAAGTGGCTGTACAGATGACATTTGTCCAACAGAATTTGAATTCATCACCACAGAAACTCCTCTCATTGACTCAGACAGGAGGGAAGTGGACTCTTCAGCCAGCCAGCCCAGCCCATCCGTCCTCACGGGCTTCCTCCTTCTTACAGTCTTTCTCCTGCAAAGACACTGTAGATAATCCTGGCTCCGGTCAGCCCTGACTGCCTTTTAGCTATTGCAAAAAGAACAGAACAGCCAATTTGCTCCTTTTCTGATGCCCTCACAACAACGGACCACACCACCAACCCTTACGGTTTTCTACCAGAAAAAAGCGGCCCTGCACCCTGCCCTGTTTGGCACTTTCACGGAGAGTGCTGGGGCCTAGAAGAGCCTTTTCTGGTTTCCATCTGGGGAAGGCGATGTCTGCTTCTCAGCGATCTCTTCTCTCACACTTTTATTCTAGAAGACTTTTCAGAATATGATTTGCTTTTATGCTTCAGAAAGTGGGGGGAGGTGTAGGGGATCCGACATGGGCTTTTATTTTTATTTCTTTTTTCCCCATTAGAAAGAAAGAACGGGAAGAAGAAACACATTGAAAATAAAGCTATTCCAAGGCCGAATAATAAGCACGTACATATGCACACACAGGAAAACCAAGCCTTCTTACCTAGGACACTTCTGTATTGCACTTCAAATCACCAAAATGATGTTAGTCACTGAGAGAATATCTTGGAGTTTGGTGTTTTGTTTTGTTTTGTTTTTTTGTAACACAGGTGTAACTATGTTTATTCTTAACTGTCAATGGAAGAGTTGGGGGAGAGTTTTGAAGCAAAAATAGGACACTTTCTGAGAACAAGAGTAGCACCTTCCTGCCCCTTTGCTCTCACCAGTTTGTGTTTGCCAACTAAGGATTTTTTTGCAGTTGGTTTGAGCCATGTTACAACATGGACATTATGGGGGCATCTGCAGGACGGTGTCAAAAAAGAAGTCAAAATGGCAGCCATGATCATGTTAAACAAAGCCCCTCCTCTTTTTAGAGGCCTACTGTGTTCATAGATTGAACATAAAAAAGGGTGGGGCCAGAGGTAGGTTGCTACTGATTCATCCCGGCTCGGGCAAACTAGTAGCGGCGTGAGGCTCCGCCCACCCACCCGGACGCTTCTGCACATGCGCAGAAGCATTGCGCATGCACCCACGAATGAACCAGTATAGACGGGTTTTGAAACCCGCCCCGGGGTGGGGCTTCAATCACATGCCTGTACCACAATCTTGGCATTTTTAACAAACCTCTGCAGACACTCCCCCCCCTTGTCCCCAATCACCACCCATCTGTAGCATTTTTTTTAACAATTCTTGAATTTAAAACATTAGACAGACCGTCCATCCCACACACAAACAAATCTCTTATGATATACAGTAATCTTTCTTTCTTTCTTACTTTCACTCTTGATCTCGAACAAAATTTTCTGAATCCGTGCTATTCAACATACCCAAATGGCCAATTTAAAAGCAGCCAACCATAGTAATTGGGTCAATGTCTTAACTTTTCATAGAAACTACTTTCTTCCTATTGTTTGTTGTATCAAAAGGGAATTCTCTCGCTGAACTATTGACACTCCTACATGTGCACGCACTCACACAAATATCTCTCTATATACATATATAATATATATATAGTACTGACACTCCGAATTTATTTCACTTTTTTAGTCTTAGTACGGCCATCTATTTTTATATATATGAATATAAATATAAATATATATATAAAAATCACAGATTTTAACTTCTTAATTACAAGCTCAGGGTTGACATATCTTTGTAGGGGGAAAATGTTTTGTCAACCAGCTTTTTGTGCGTATGTGTTGCTTGGGTAAATGTCATCCTTTCATTATTGACAAGTGCAAAAGTCAAAACAGGAGACTTTTGACTGCATTTGGGAATTAGAAACTCTGCCTATTTCTTTATAGCAGGAATACGCAATCATTTTTTTTCCCCAGGCCTGCAATCTGCATTTGGTCTTTGAATGGTATGATGTCATGGAACGGCATACACGGAGGACATATAATAACAGTAACAGAGTTGGAAGGGACCTTGGAGGTCATCTGCTCCAACCCCCTGCTCATGCAGGAGACCTATACTAAGGATTTGAACCGCCAGACTGCCAACCTTTCTGATCGACAAGCTCAGCGTCTTAGCCACTGAGCAACCTAGCCAGGCGGAGCCCAGGAAATAGTTTTAATCACATTTTCATTAAAATAAGTTAATTAAATAAAATTCAAATACAGGGAGTTGTTGCTTAGCATCTGCCTTGTACAGCAACTGCTGTTACTCTGATAAAAAAGTAACATTGCAGTTAATTCTGTTTAACATCTTTGCAGGTCTGTAAAGCAAAGGAAGCTGGAATAAGATCATAAGCGCAATTGCGGTTTCACTGAGTGATCGCTTCACTTAATTGCCAGTCTCAGTTGTGGTTGCTAAACTAGGATTACCTGTATTCCCCATACATTTGATCATTTCCACCTTTGGTCCTGTTAAGGTATCAATCTGGAGTAATTCTGGAGACTCACTGATAGTCCCGTCCAATATTTGTGGGTTTGCATAAGTTCCCCAAAAAGGATGTAGTGGCTCAGTGGCTAAGATGCTAAGCTTGTCGATCAAAAGGTCGGCAGTTTAGCAGTTTGAATCCCTAGTGCCGCGTAATTCCTGTTACTTGTCCCAGCTTCTGCCAACCTAGCAGTTCAAAAGCACATAAAAAATGCAAGCAGAAAAATAGGGACCACCTTTGGAACAGCATTCCATGCGCCTTTGGCATTTAGTCATGCTGGCCCGCATGACCGCAGAGACATCTTCAGACAGTGCTGGCTCTTCAGCTTTGTAACGGAGATGAGCACTGACCCCTAGAGTTGGGAATAACTAGCACATGTGCGAGGGGAAACTTTACCTATAAGTTCCACATGGAAAGGGAAGGTGTCCAAAAAGTCAAATATGCTCTTTTTTTTGATATCACATGCATAATTCATGCAAAAAAAAAGGGACTTTGACAACACGGTTGCAGTCGCTACCTTGATTTTTTGACAACTGTCCAAGGAAGCCCCTTGCAGGGTTAACTCCAAACTCACGCATTTGTGAAAATCTGTCGGATATAGACATGAGAATACGTAGAACAGCTTGATTTGGTAATGATAATTGTACTCTTATGTGCTTTCCTTTAAAGTTAATTAACTGCAAAAGAGTTAAAATATCTGCAGGATGCGTCTGGATAACAGGATCTGTAGTCTACTCTTATGTGATCCTGATGGGCATATTTCAGGTTTGTTCCATGAGATCCATTAGCCAAACCACTTAGAGATGCACTTTGATTTTCTTTAAATAATCAGAACTGTACTGGTCTCATTTCCCTTCTACTCAAAATTTCACTCTAGGTTCCTCCCGGCTTTCTTCCTTTGGGCAATAGAATCTATAGCGGAGTAAGGAGCGATGTAATTGCTACGTTCCAAACATTTGGGAATTAGAAACCAGTCTCTTGTAAACCTCCTAGGGAATAATTAGTAAGTCTACAGCTGATTTCTGCCCAGCCGGCCATACAAGAGAACAAAAACCTTCCTGCCACAGTCCACAACTTTCAGCTTTTCAAAAGCTGTACCCTCCAGTCAAGCTAGACATCACAAAGTTTTCTAGGGAAAAAGACAGAAGTAGTTTGCTGTTGTTCTCTTCTATGCTGTCCTTGTGACAGTCCTGTGGCCATAGCAGAGGTGGGTTTCAGCAGGTTCTGACCAGTTCTGCAGAACCAGTAGTGGAAATTTTGAGTAGTTCAGAGGACTGGTAGTAAAAATTCTGACTGGCTCCCGCCCCCATCTATTCTCTGCCTCCCAATTTCCAGCTGATCGGGAGGAAATGGGGATTTTGCAGTAACCTTCCCCTGGAGTAGGGTAGGAATGGAGATTTTGCAGTATCCTTCCCCTACCACGCCTACCTAGCCATGCCACACCCATCAAGCTACACCCATAGAACCGGTAGTAAAAAAAAATTGAAACCCACCACTGGGCCATAGTGATCTCCCATCTGAGTTCTAATCGGGGCCAGCCACACAAAGTTTCTGATTTCAGACAGTGGCAGCCACTTGCAAAGACCCAGATACTGGTGAACCAACCTCGTGTTGGAGAGAAAATGTCGATCACGTAGCTGTCTTGAATTCTGCTGACTGTGAAATTCTGGGAATTGAAGTCCACAGACCTTAACATAAGTGAAACGCTGATCTAAAAGATGCTGAAAGTCAACTGGTGGAAAATAATTGCAAACATGTGGAATCTGCCCATTGTAGCACCCTCTATTCACATCTGTACAGATGATTTACTGACATTTTCTGAATAGGTGTCTCCTCTGGTAAATTAGCCACATTCACTTTTCTCAAGATTAAGGAAAACATTAAGTCTCTACATTCCAAGATTTCTTGCAATACTTTTTGTTTTCTGATGTTACCCAATATATACTTCACCCTTCCTCAAGCTATTTTCTCCTGAAATGTAGCTCTTCTGATTCCTAGCAGGCATATTAAACATGTCTGAAAAACAGCTGCTTGAACAGCTGTTTTTATATTGATTGAACATTAAAGGTGAACACCTGGAAGATGGGGTGTGAGGAAGTGCTCTGGTTTGGATCCATCCTGAGCTGTATCTGGTTATGCAGTTATATGATTACTCTTTGTACCCCAAGTACCATTCTGTCCTCATTGTCACTGATGCGTTTTAATTGGGGGTCCAGCTATGCCAAAATGGCTGTTGTGTCTCTCCATTAGCAAAGATTTGGCCCAAATTTGAAGAAAACATGTGATCTCATTGTATGCTTGGTTTCCCATGGCTGATTTAACTTGAGGGTAGCAGGCACAGCCTGAGCTTCTCAAAAGAAATATTTGATTCTGAGCAGGATCAGCCCAAAGACAGCTCTGATGAAAATGCAGAGAGCTATGCAGTAATCATGATTCCATCTCCAAAACCAGAGCTGATGCCGATGGATGTTGTTAAATAACACCAAACTCAGATAGCATGTCTCCATTTAATCGTCTTGACTGTGTGAATTATCATGTGAGTTAAAATCAGGAATGAATTTGTCCTGTCATATTTCTCTGTTTACTTCTTCACAGTAGGTATTATGACTGCTTTGTGTAAGATGTGCACAAGGCTCTCAAATATACCCCCTTAGAGGTTAAATTGTCTTTTTTCTCATATGTCACATTGCCTTGGAATGTGAAAGAGCTATTAAATCTACCAAGTGTGTTGAATTTCAGAATTAGGAAATAAAAATGTAAAAACCTGGTGCTTCTTAAACACAAGTATTCTATATCATTTGATGTGCTTTTCTTTACCTGGCTTATAACTGTATTTCAGAAATACTTAGCTATTGCTGGGTTACAATGCAAAAAAGCAAGACCCTTGTCGATAAATAATACAACAAAATAACACCTACATTGGTTTCCAGTGAATGTGCCCTAAGAAAGCTTGCTGTAGTCGGTGTAGCAGATTTGAAGTCTTGAACAGGTAGCATGGATGTGGTAAGGTAGCAGCAGGTATCAAACTAAAACCACAGCTTCCCTTATCATTTTAAAGAAGTAACAACAACAAATGTTCTGAAAATGAACAGTCATGCAAAAAAGAAAGTACACCCTCTTTGAGTTCCATGGTTCTACATATCAGGACATACAGTAATAAAAATCATCTGTCCTTAACAAAAGTAGGTACATACAACCTCAGATGAACAACATATGATATATAGTACGGTACATCATCATTTATTTCACAAAAAGAAAGCCAAAAAAGGAGAAGCCATGTATGATAAACTAAATACACCTTACTTATTCAATAGGTTGTAGAACCATCTTTAGCAGGAAGGTAATCGTCTTCTGTATGATTTTATCAATCTCTCACATCGTTGTGGACGAATTTTGTTCCACTCTTCTTCACAAAATCACTTTAGTTCATTGAGTTTTGTGGGCATTTGTTTATGCACAACTCTTTTGAGGTTCCCCTTAGCATTTCAATTGGGTTGAGGTCTGGACTTTGACTGGGCCATTGCAACACCTTGATTCTTTTCTTTTCCAGCCATTCTGCAATAGATTTGTTGGTGTGTGTGGGATCATTGTCTTGTTGCATGACCCAATAAGCTTTAACTGTCAGACAGATGGCCTCATTTAAATACTTTGCTATATAGAGGAATTCATGGTTAATTCAATGACTGCAAATTGCCTAGGTCCTATGGCTGCAAAACAAGCCCAAATCATCACTCCTTCACCACCATGCTTGACGGTTGATATATTTGTGTTGATGTGCTGTGTTTAGTTTTTGCCAAATGTGGCACTGAGCATTATGACCAAACATCTTCACTTTGGTCTTGTCTAGGGGTGAAATACAGCAGGTTTTGACAGGTTCTGGAGAACCGGTAGCGGAAATTTTGAGCAGTTCGGAGAACCGGCAAATGTGCTGGCTGAGGAATTCTGGGACTTGAAGTCCTTAAGTCATCAAGATTGGAGATCCCTGGACTAGACAACTTCCAGGATACTTCCACCCCTATGATTCTATGTTCTATATTCTAATCTGTTCTAGGGGAAGATGGTTGCCACAGAGAACACCCACCTACCATTGGATTCTCTCACATTGTGGCTCCTGGTAAGGGGAGATGCTCAGCAGATGCTCTTAGGTATTTCAGGCTCAACAGGCAAAATCTCTTGGGAAAAGGAGGTCTCCAAGATATATTTTTAGGGAATCTTAAAATCTAAATTTTTTTTAAACAGATTAGTAGGAGAACATGGTTCTCAGTGAGAAATTGATGTTGTCATTGGGGAATTTTCAGGTTTATTTCTTCAGAGAGTTTGGTGTCTGTTGTCCATGCGGTGACTATTCACATTCACACTTCCAGGAAAATAAATGTAAACCAGCCTGCAATTTGTTATATCTCTTTGCTGTGCGGTGCTATCACTTTGTTAAATAAAGAACTAGAACAGCTTCTAAAACATTGGAGACAACCAAAGAGTTCTGAGGAACATATCCAAAGAAATGGGAAGTCTTCTAAGCTTAGCTTTCCCCAACTTAGTCACATTCTGATCCAAGAGAATTCAATTCAATTAATTAATTTCTGCTGGGGAATGGGTTGGACTAAAGACCTCCAAAGTTCCTTCCAACCCTGTTATTCTACGTTCTATTGTTCTTTTTTTTAATTCCCAGCCTACTTGACAACCTGCACAGCTGGAGAAAGCAAGTCCCATTTTTGAGAAGGGGTTCTTTTTTTTTTAATCAATGATCAGAGTAAGCAAACTATGCCTTCTCTCATAGCCTTTTCATTGATAAAAAGGTGGCTATGTGTCCCAGAAAGAAATTGTCCCTAGATGAACAGACACTAAAGAACCTCACTTCCCTGCAATCCCAACCATAATTTTTTTTTTGTCACAACAGTATACACAAACGTCGTAGATAAAACAGCATATCTTGAAGAATATATATATATATATAGTTAAAATTATGCATCAACTATATTAATTGGATATAATGAAGGGAACAATAGGACAGGAACGGTAGGCACATTTGTGCTCTTATGCACGCCCCTTATAGTCCTCTCAGGAATGGGGTGAGGTCAATAGTAGACAGCTTTTGGTTGAAGATTTTGGGATTTTGAGTAGAGACTATGGAGTCAGGTAATGAGTTCCAAGCATTAACAACTCTGTTACAGAAGTCATATTTTCTGCAATCAAGTTTGAAGCGATTGACATTTAGCTTGAATCTATTTTTTGCTCTTGTAATATTGCGATTGAAGCTGAAGTTGTCTTTCATAGGAAGGATATTGCAATAGATGATTAAAGTTGTCCTATAGAGATACACATAAGCAGGGGTGGGCTGCTGGAGGTTTGCAGGGGTTCGGGACAACCTCTAGCTAAGATTTTGTGCAGTTCGGAGAACCCCCAAATCCCATACCTGGCTGGCCCTGCCCACCCCACCCCGCCCCTCCCAGGAGTCCCCACACAGCCTGTTTTGGTTACAAGTAAAAGCAAGGCGCGCACAGAGGCTCATGGAGGGCGGAAAACGCACCTACCAGAAGATTGGGAAGGGCCGAAAATGGGCCTGTTTCCGGTCTCCAGGCCTCCGGAGCCTGGGGAGGCCATTTTCGTCTTCCCGGAGGCTCAAGGAAAGCCTCTGGAGCCCGGGGAGGGCAAAAACTGCCCCTCCACCATGCTGCAAGAAGCCAACTAGGGCACACCCACCATGGCCATGCCCATCCAGCAACCGGGCAGAGAACCCCTTGCTAAAATTTTTGAAGCCCACCCTTGCACATAAGCAAGATATCGTTTAGTTATGGGATTGCTTGCATAGTTCTCCTTGCCTCGGCTACAAGTCTCATTCAAAGAGTACAAAATTGTTCAGGGAATCATTACTCTCCCCCCCACACTTTTTTTTTATAGTGCATCTAATAAGCAGGAGATCTTTCATTTTCACTTAAGAAGTATCATGATACCCACTGGCTGAATCATACATCACTGTCGTAAGACTTGAGTGTGCAAACAACATTGCTAAAAGCTAACTATAACAAAGGCAATCCTTTGTTATAAATCTTTCTTTATGAGTCACTCTGCTCTAGGATGATATGAGTAAAAGAAGTAGCTTTGCATGTTTTACAGCTTTAGTTCTAATAGACCAAACCAGCCTACAATTCTTTTCTGTTCACATATATATATGTTGTCACCCAGCATTGACTCTGTTCTCTGTTTGCAAAGGACTCAGGAAAGATGCAGACTCACAAACTGGGACTGAGTCCCCAATGAACATAAAGTAGCTGATATAGATATTTGCTTATTTTTATTTGACTGGTTGGTTGGTTGATATCCAGTAATTTCTCCAAGAGCTCAGGACACTTTACGTGGAGATTCCCCTTCATTTTATCCCTACAAAAACAATCCTGTGGGGCTGAATCAAAATTATTCAGTGAATTATCATGGCTGAAGATATTCTAGACCTACCCCTGGAGTGGGGTGGAAATTTTGCAGTAACCTTCCCCTGCCATGCCCACCAAACCATGCCACAACTACCAAGCCACACCCACAGAACCAGTAGTAAAAAAGTTTGAAACCCACCACTTCATCATTTGGGTGAAGTTTTGTACTTGCAGTGAGTATAAAAACATGTTTTCAAGATACTTTATTTTATTTATGTATTTGTCATAACAATATATATAAGCATCACACAAAAGATTATATAGTATATAAACATATATATAAGGAAATATAAGGAGGTATAAGTATATATATATATATAAGAAGAAAAAAGAAAAACAACAGGACAGGAACGGTAGGCACGTTTGTGCTCTTATGCACGCCCCTTATGGTTCTCTTAGGAATGGGGTTAGGTCAATAGTGGAAAGTTTTTGGTTAAAGCTTTTGGGATTATGGGAAGAGACCACAGAGTCAGGTAAAGTGTTCCAAGCACTGATGATTCTGTTACAGAAGTCATATTTTCTGCAATCTAGATTAAAGCGGTTAACATTAAGTTTAAATCTATTGGTTGCTCTTGTATTATTGCAATTAAAGCTGAAGTAGTCTTTAAAAGAAAGGACATTACAGTAGATGATTCTATGAGTTAAACTTAGGTCTTGTCGAAGGCGACGGAGTTCTAAGTTTTCTAAACCCAGGATTTCAAGTCTGGTGGCATAAGGTATTTTGTTGTTTTCAGAGGAATGGAGAACTCTTCTTGTAAAATATTTCTGGACACGTTCAATTGTATTGATGTCAAAAATGTGGTATGGGTTCCAGACAGGCGAGCCATAACACAGTAAGCTGCAAAGTTTTTAAATGGCAGGGTGGGGTGTTCATTAAATCAATAACTATTTTTTGTCAATATGAGTTGTGCAAGCTTTGCTAAAGCAGCTCTAATGGGACTTATTTCCATGAAAATATCTCTACCTGCAGCCTAACAGAGTTACAATCTGAATCTTACTTTTAGCCATCAAAATGCCAACTCTGTTCCTCATACCCTGTAGAGATGATGATAACAGCAGACTACTATCTCCATATAATTTTTTATGATGTAAAAAGAATGTGGAGACTCTAGAAAGAGTGCAGAGAAGAACAGCAAAGATGGTTAGGGGGCTGAAGGCTAAAACATATGAAGAATGGTTGCAGGAACTGGGTGTGTCCAGTTTAATGAAAAGAAGGACTATGGGAGACATGATAGCAGTGTTCCAATAATATCTCAGGGGTTGCCACAAAGAAGAGTGAGTCAAACTATTCTCCAAAGCAACTGAGGGTAGGACAAGAAGCAATGGGTGGAAACTAATCAAGGAGAGAAGCAACTTAGAACTAAGGAGAAATTTCCTGACAGTTAGAACAATTAAACAGGAATGACTTGCCTTCAGAAGTTGTAAATGCTCCAACATTGGAAGTTTTAAAGAAGAGGTTGGATAATCCTTTGTCTGAAGTGGTGTAGGGTTTCCTGCCTAAGCAGGGGGTTGGACTAGAAGACCTCCAAGGTCCCTTCCAACTCTGTTATTCTATTCTATTATTCTATTCTATTCATATGGTAAATTCCAATTGATTTGGAATGAAGATACCCCAAAAATGGTGCATTCCTTGAATAACCACCTATCAGCATCCAGCATCTATCCTTCCTTCATTACATTAATTACATAAAGGTTCAACTCTAACTGACTCTTGACTGCTTTACATAATAAAAAAATGAGAACCATAAAACAAAGAAACAAATACTATTTGTCCAGGAAAGGTTCCATACAAAACAAGTCTCCCAACCACCATTCTCTCCTGGGGTTTGGGCGGTGGTGGAATTCAAGTTTTTTTACTATCGGTTCTGTGGGCGTGGCTGGGTGGGCGTGGCTTGGTGGACATGGCAGGGAAAGGATACTGCAAAATTCCCATTCCCTTCCCACTCCAGGGAGGATACTTCAAAATCTCCATTCCCTCCCTACTCCTGGGGGAAGGATATTGCAAAATGTCCATTCCCTCTCCACTCTGGGGCCAGCCAGAGGGGGTATTTGCCAGTTCTCCAAACGACTTAAAATTCCCACTACCGGTTCTCCAGAGCCTGCTGAATTTCACTCCTGCGTCTGGGAGAATATCACTTTTTGGAACATTATCAGGATGGGAGCCATTTGGATCTCTGGAGGGTTGCTTGTTCTAGAGGGCCAGGCCAGAAGAAGAGAACAGCAAGTCTCTAAAACAGATACAAGTTCTGAAGCACCAGATGGAATTTACTTTTAAATGCATGCTTTGATTTGGTTTGGGGTTTGGTGGGGGTTTTTTGGGGGGGAGAGTTACTTGATATCTGGAATAACCTTTTTTTTTTTTTTTTTTTTTATAAAAAGTTTTTAAATGGCAGGGTGGGGTGTTCATTAAATCAATAACTATTTTTTGTCAATATGAGTTGTGCAAGCTTTGCTAAAGCAGCTCTAATGGGACTTATTTCCATGAAAATATCTCTACCTGCAGCCTAACAGAGTTACAATCTGAATCTTACTTTTAGCCATCAAAATGCCAACTCTGTTCCTCATACCCTGTAGAGATGATGATAACAGCAGACTACTATCTCCATATAATTTTTTATGATGTAAAAAGGATGTGGAGACTCTAGAAAGAGTGCAGAGAAGAGCAGCAAAGATGGTTAGGAGACTGAAGGCTAAAACATATGAAGAACGGTTGCAGGAACTGGGTGTGTCCAGTTTAATGAAAAGAAGGACTATGGGAGACATGATAGCAGTGTTCCAATAATATCTCAGGGGTTGCCACAAAGAACAGTGAGTCAAACTATTCTCCAGAGCCTGCTGAATTTCACTCCTGCGTCTGGGAGAATATCACTTTTTGGAACATTATCAGGATGGGAGCCATTTGGATCTCTGGAGGGTTGCTTGTTCTAGAGGGCCAGGCCAGAAGAAGAGAACAGCAAGTCTCTAAAACAGATACAAGTTCTGAAGCACCAGATGGAATTTACTTTTAAATGCATGCTTTGATTTGGTTTGGGGTTTGGTGGGGGTTTTTTGGGGGGGAGAGTTACTTGATATCTGGAATAACCTTTTTTTTTTTATAAAAAGTTTTTAAATGGCAGGGTGGGTGTTCATTAAATCAATAACTATTTTTGTCAATATGAGTTGTGCAAGCTTTGCTAAAGCAGCTCTAATGGGACTTATTTCCATGAAAATATCTCTACCTGCAGCCTAACAGAGTTACAATCTGAATCTTACTTTTAGCCATCAAAATGCCAACTCTGTTCCTCATACCCTGTAGAGATGATGATAACAGCAGACTACTATCTCCATATAATTTTTTATGATGTAAAAGAATGTGGAGTTCTAAGTTTTCTAAACCCAGGATTTCAAGTCTGGTGGCATAAGGTATTTTGTTGTTTTCAGAGGAATGGAGAACTCTTCTTGTAAAATATTTCTGGACACGTTCAATTGTATTGATGTCAAAAATGTGGTATGGGTTCCAGACAGGCGAGCCATAACACAGTAAGCTGCAAAGTTTTTAAATGGCAGGGTGGGGTGTTCATTAAATCAATAACTATTTTTTGTCAATATGAGTTGTGCAAGCTTTGCTAAAGCAGCTCTAATGGGACTTATTTCCATGAAAATATCTCTACCTGCAGCCTAACAGAGTTACAATCTGAATCTTACTTTTAGCCATCAAAATGCCAACTCTGTTCCTCATACCCTGTAGAGATGATGATAACAGCAGACTACTATCTCCATATAATTTTTATGATGTAAAAGAATGTGGAGTTCTAAGTTTTCTAAACCCAGGATTTCAAGTCTGGTGGCATAAGGTATTTTGTTGTTTTCAGAGGAATGGAGAACTCTTCTTGTAAAATATTTCTGGACACGTTCAATTGTATTGATGTCAGAAATGTGGTATGGGTTCCAGACATAACACGGTAAGCTGCAAAGTTTTTAAATGGCAGGGTGGGGTGTTCATTAAATCAATAACTATTTTTTGTCAATATGAGTTGTGCAAGCTTTGCTAAAGCAGCTCTAATGGGACTTATTTCCATGAAAATATCTCTACCTGCAGCCTAACAGAGTTACAATCTGAATCTTACTTTTAGCCATCAAAATGCCAACTCTGTTATTCTATTCTATTCATATGGTAAATTTTCATTTTTCTTATACATGATAAGAATTTTACTCAAAATTTTAAACACATACAACAGCCATATGGCAAGCAGGTGAAACAAGTAGCTAAGTTTCAATCTTACATACACAATAAAGAAGGGTCAAGAATAATCAGAATATCATACGAAGAGAATAAGGAAAACCAACACAATACCAAATATCTTTGTCATTTCCTAGTTTTGGATCTCAGAACTCTGGGTTCAGCCTGACCCAACTCCAGGGCCGCAACAGCGGCAGCCGGCTCCGCCCCATGGGCTATAACCTCCCTTCTTCATTCCTCAATTCTTCTCCGTTCCTGTTCACCACCAGGCTGCTGCAATTATAAATCCAAAGCCCGGTGTCACCGGGGCCCAGGCGACGACCAAAGTAATGGCCGCGGCCTGTGGCCTCCGATCCCCGCCGAGCCTAGGACGCGCCAGCATCGGTCCCCCCAGTCCTGTATATCGGCTGGGAGACCCCTGGCGAGCCGTCCGTGCGGCAGGTGTCCTTTTCGGAACACCTGGCCCCTAAGGGCCTCAGCGGCGGCCGGATTCGGACACTGGAGGCAGGAGAAGCCTTCCAGACGTCCGTTGCCACCGGACACCGGAAGTCGTCTCGATATCTGGAATAACCTTAAGTATTAATGGGGCAGGGAATTAGAACTAAGGAGAAATTTCCTCACAGTTAGAACAATTAAACAGGAATGACTTGCCTCCAGAAGTTGTAAATGTTCCAACATTGGAAGTTTTAAAGAAGAGGTTGGATAACCCTTTGTCTGAAGTGGTGTAGGGTTTCCTGCCTAAGCAGGGGGTTGGACTAGAAGACCTCCAAGGTCCCTTCCAACTCTGTTATTCTATTCTATTATTCTATTCTATTCATATGGTAAATTCCAATTGATTTGGAATGAAGATACCCCAAAAATGGTGCATTCCTTGAATAACCACCTATCAGCATCCAGCATCTATCCTTCCTTCATTACATTAATTACATAAAGGTTCAACTCTAACTGACTCTTGACTGCTTTACATAATAAAAAAATCAGAACCATAAAACAAAGAAACAAATACTATTTGTCCAGGAAAGGTTCCATACAAAACAAGTCTCCCAACCACCATTCTCTCCTGGGTCTGGGCGGTGTTGGAATTCAAGTTTTTTTACTATCGGTTCTGTGGGCGTGGCTGGGTGGGCGTGGCTTGGTGGACATGGCAGGGAAAGGATATTGCAAAATCCCCATTCCCTCCCCACTCCAGGGAGGATACTTCAAAATCTCCATTCCCTCCCTACTCCTGGGGGAAGGATATTGCAAAATGTCCATTCCCTCTCCACTCTGGGGCCAGCCAGAAGGGGGATTTGCCAGTTCTCCAAACGACTTAAAATTCCCACTACCGGTTCTCCAGAACCTGCTGAATTTCACTCCTGGGTCTGGGAGAATATCACTTTTTGGAACATTATCAGGATGGGAGCCATTTGGATCTCTGGAGGGTTGCTTGTTCTAGAGGGCCAGGCCAGAAGAAGAGAACAGCAAGTCTCTAAAACAGATACAAGTTCTGAAGCACCAGATGTAATTTACTTTTAAATGCATGCTTTGATTTGGTTTGGGGTTTGGTGGGGGGTTTTTGGGGGGGAGAGTTACTTGATATCTGGAATAACCTTAAGTATTAATGGGGCAGGGAATTAGAAGGTGTTAATGAAGTCACAATTAGGTTTCAATTAAATTAACAACAAGCTCTCTTAGAATGTATAATCTAATTTGTTAATCAGCCTGCACAGCATATTTTGATGGAGAGTGTAAGGAGGTGAAACCAAGTGTTACAAATCATGGAATATATTAAATTAAAGCAGAACTACTGGAGGATACAGCATGCTGCCATTTTTATACCAAAAAAGAAAAACCCTTTTAAAGTCTAATACAATATATAAAATTGCTCCTTCTGAGAACCTATGCTTGGTATCATATTAATGAGACATCCCCAAGTCCTCCTTGGCATTATTTCAGATAGTTCTCAGGAAGATTTCCTCAATGGCTTAAAGATCAAAATAAGCAAAATCAGGAATTGCAGAAAACTCAAAGGTAGGATCAGCGGTGGGTTCTGTGGGTGTGGCTTGGTGGGCATGGCATGGCTTGGTGGGCGTGGCTTGGTGGGCATGGCAAGGGAAGGATACTGTAAAATCTCCATTCCCACCCCACTCCTGGGGAAGCATACTCTAAAATCCCCATTTCCTACCGATCAGCTGGGACTTGGGAGGCAGAGAATAGATGGGGGCAGGGCCAGTCAGAATTTTTACTACCGGTTCTCCAAACTACTCAAAATTTCCGCTACCGGTTCTCCAGAACTGGTCAAAACCTGCTGAAACCCACCTCTGGGTAAGATGCATCTTTTAAAAAGTCGGAAGGAAACGTGTGAGAGAACAAGGAAAGGAGTAAGTTGATTTGCAGTCCAATATTATATCCCAACATGAAGGTAGGAATCTGTATAGACTTTAATGGGGGTAACTTCTCTTTATTAATCTACACGGTATTAAAGAAATGTACTCATTCCAGGCCTATCATTTGGAGCAGGTGTAGGCTGAAATCAAGAAAGAAGTGGAGAAGATGCTAATGCTCAGTTTCCCGCTGGAAATCTGATAGGAAGCAAAGATGGTTATTTTGCTATTGTTTCTCCCGAATTTATCAGTTTGAATTATAAACTTTATTCTTTCACTGACCTTTTTAAAATGAAAAAAGAAAACAACTTCTAATTATAAAACCCATCACAAAGTATTTTAGCAATAGTAGAGAAAAACTTAGCTACATTCAGGAAGAGACCATCATATCTATTGGGCAATAATATCTGCAGATAACATTAATTTGAATGGCCTAGATGGGGAGTTGTAACCAGACATCATTGTAATAAGGCTTGAAGTTTCAAGAATTTCTTCATAAAAAGGTTTGGGGGTTTTTTCAGATGGAATATCCTGAAATTTTCACTCAAGAAGAGAAATTGGAAGAGCATTAAATCTTTCCAGAGTTGGGTCTTTACTATCTCCTGCCACAGACCTCTCCTGCCTGCCTGCTGTCAATGACTACCCAGTTTCAAGGAGGAAAAAAACTTCAGCAATGCAGCTGCCCAGTTACTTTTCCCAGCAAATAACTAGGGGCTGGGAAGTGGGGGAATGAGACCGAGAGATCACTGCAAAAGTGATTCAATGCTTCGGAGCACTGCAAATCTAAACATTGCTGCATGTTGTCCCTGAGAAGGAAACACATTGGCTTAGCTGGCCCCTCCAAGACTGCTGATGTTATGAAATAAGAGAGAACTGCACCTGCTTTTTAACTTTTAATCTAATTCAGGGTTGTCAAACTCAAGGCCGGCAGGCTGGATCTGGCCTGTGGGGTGCTTAGATATTGCCCAGTGGACCACCCTGGAAACAGTGAAGGACTGGCCCGTGGCCTGCCTCGCCCGCCAGCTCTGTTTTTGGAGGCAGAGGGATGCAGGAGGCCATCCTGGCTGCAAACAGAGCTCATGAGGGCTGCACGCGGCCCCCGAGCTCCATTTTCGCTGGCAGAGGACTGCAGGAGGCCATCCCAGCCGAAAACAGAGCTCAGAAACCCGTTTTCACTGGCACAATGCTCGAGCCACCATAGGTGCCCCCCGCCAGCACAAGTGACATCAAGCTGGTCATACCTACTCTGGCCACACCCATCCCAGCCCCCAGCCCCCGAGGTCAAACATAACCCTGATGCAGCCCTCAATAAAATCAACTTTGACACCTGTGATCTAATTTACCGCAGATGATGAGGTTCCAAATCATATTACCAAATATAGAAGGCGCCTTCTTCACACAAGTAAAGGAGGCAAACATGTAAAATATAGGACAATGTCATGTTTTAGGGACAGAGAAGGATGTATTTCCCTGCACTTGTTCATCCATAATGTAACATCTAGAACAGCGTTTCTCAAACAATCAGAATAGAGCTGGAAGGGACCTTGAAGGCAGTGGTGGAATTCAAAGAATTTAACAACCGGTTCTCTGCCCTAATGATTTCTTCCAACAACCAGTTCGCCAAACTGCTGAGAAAGTTAACATCCAGTTCTCCCAAAGTGGTGGGAACTGAATCCCACCACTGCTTGGAGGTCTTCTAGTCGAGACCCCTGCTCAAGTAGGAGACTCTATACCATTTCAGACAAATGACTGTCCCGTCTCTTCTTAAAAACCTCCAGTGATGAAGCACCCACAACTTCTAAAGGCAAGCTGTTCCACTGGTTAATTGTCCTCACTGTAAGGAAGTTTCTCCTTAATTCCAGGTTACTTCTCTCCTTGTTTAGTTTCCACCCATTGCTCCTTGCCCTGCCCCTCTGGTGCTTTGGAAAATAAATTGACTACCTCCTCTTTGTGGCAGCTTCTTAAATATTGCTACCATGTCCACTAGGACTCCAAGGTTCCTCTCACAGTTACACTTGCTTTTCTCCATATTAAATTTCATGTTGTTGGATAGGGCCCATTTTTCAAGTTTTCAAGCCTTTCAAGATCTTTTTGGATCCTGAACTTGTCTTCAGGGGGGTTGGCTATTCCTGCCAGCTTAGTATCATTTACAAATTTGATGAATTCCCTTTTTATTCACTCATCTAAGTCATTTATGAAGATATTGAAGAGTATTGGGCCTAAGACCGAAGCTTGTGGTATCCCAATGCTTACTTTCCTCCATGTAGATGTAGTACCGTTAAGGACTACTTGTTGAGTACAGTTTGTCAGCCAGTTACAAATCCATCTGGTGGTGGTGATGCTGTCTATCCCACATATTTCTAGTTCACCAATTTTTACTAAAAAAAAAATCTCAGCAATTTTTAGAGGTATGCTGGTTGAGGAATTCTGGGAGTTGAAGTTCATACATTTTGAAATTGTTGAAACTGAGAAACCCTGATCTAGAATTCCACCCAGCATCACATTAGTGGTCTCTGGGGTTTCATAGTGAGTTGTTTTTTCTATCCACAAATGGGACCAAACTCTTTCAGGCAACACAAGGGCTGCATTTGGCTTTTGAAAGAAATGCCTGCAGCCATTTTTGCAAAAGTGAATCATTTAGATGAGAAAGGGACAAGACAAAAATGAAGTCACTGAAGTAGAATTTCAGGCAATTTAAATTCAAATCAAAATTCATTCATTAGTATTAATATGATTATTTCCCATGAAATTGGTCTGTTAATATTTAAATAGTGCAATTGATTAATTTTCTTCTCACATGCAACATATAATACTGTAATAATTTTGAGGGTCCACTTCCAAAGTTTCCAGGCTTGTGCAAACTGGGATTCCTAGCTTTTGACAGATCAGAAGCCAAGAACAAATCATAGTTTTTGGCTCTGATTTTTAGGGGGCGGAAACAACTCAGAATTCCCAACCCACCTGTCACTGAAAACAAATAGCAACAAAATGTTTTTGCAGTTTCTTTAGTTAAGCCAACTAAGAAGGCTTGCATTCTCCTTCACCTACAATTCTTCAGATTTCTGACATGCTGTAACATTGAACTGGCAGCTAAATCCAGCCTCTCTTGGAACCTTCAGGTGGTTATTGATATATCAAGGTGGATAATAGGAGTAGCTTTTAATGGATTCGAGCATCAACATCCATCAGCTTCAGTGGTGGGATTCAAATAATTTAACAACCGGTTCTCTGCCCTAATGACCAGCTGGGTGGGCGTGGCCAGGGTTGTGACAGGCAGCACTTGGCCTCCTGCACCCCCGTGGGAGCAAAAACAGGCCACAGAGGGGCTGTGCCACACACCTAGTAGGCCTCTCTGCAAGCTTCTGGGAGCAAAAATGGGCCATGGGGGGCATGGCGCATCCCCCGCGCCCTGTTTTGGGTCTAGTAGGCCTCCCTGCACTTACCTGGGTGCCAAAACAGGCTGTGTGGGGACTCCTGGAAGGGGCGGAGAGGGGAAGGGCGGGGCCAGCCAACAATTTAACAACCAGTTCAACCGAACCAGCCTGAAGCGGCTGAATCTCATCTCTGATCAGCTTCACAGAGACATGGATCTCTGGCTTAGAACTGGTGACTGGAGAACATTACATAGTCCTGTCAAATGCCACAGAATTTACTTCTAGAAAAATACAGGTAAAACCTTTATTTTCTGTTTTTGTTTACACATTGAGTAGAACAGAACAGATTAACAGAGTTGGAAGGGTCCTTGGAGGTCTTCTAGTCCAACCTCCCACTCAAGGAGAGATCCTACAGACGTACTCAGGTTCTGCCACCATTCCTCATGTTTTAGCCTCCGGATTCCTAATCATCTTTGTTGTTCTTTTGTGCACTCATTCTTTGGTTGATTTTCCTGGGATTTATTCCTGGAATTAGCTTCCAAAATGAATGAATGCATAGACTCAAGAGAAAATAGTTAAGGGAGCAATGCTGATGGTTTTTTCTCACAGAAGCGGTTATGGGTGCTCTCTTTATAAAACAGTGCAGTAAATACATACTAAAATAACAGAAACACTAAGCAGGAATGCAATCAAATTTGAGTAGCTCTGTGATTAGCTAGTAGATGATGGTGGTATAAAATATTATCCTAATGGCTTGGGTGTACAACCAGTCTTATGTCCCTCTTTGTGACCTCATATCTTTATTTACTCCTTCAAAATACATGGCCACCCCTCTCAAATTTATGACTCTGGTCTTGCCTATTTGCAGTTTTGGGGAACTTGTGCTGAGATCATTTCTCCAAAAGAATGATGAATAAGTACTTTTCCCAAAGATTCCATGCAGGTTAAAGCCACCAAGGTTGAGGGCGGGGGAGGAAATGCTATAACTAAATCCAAGATCTAACAGGAAGCGGGGAGAGAAAATGCTGTAAAGCAGCACTTCATTGCTATGGCTCATTCATGTACCGTTTTACATTGAACTGTGGATTTAATAGTGGCTCAAAGCCTTTCCGGTGTCTCCTGTGTTGTAAGAGGATAAGCAGAAGGACCACCGCAACTAAAACTAAGAGAGCTCCCAGAATAGTGGCTCTTATCACCAGACCCCAAGACTGGGATTCTTCAGATTCTGAAAAAGTAGAGAAACATTATGAGGTGTTAACAACGTTGTAGGTAAAAAGCACCACTTTTCAAAGATATATATATATTTGTTTTCTGAGGTTTTTAACCAAAGACCTACATATATATAAGTATATGTATATGTATATAAATGTGTGTGTGTGTGTGTGTGTGTGTGTGTGTGTGTATATATATGTAGGTCTTTGGTTATTCGGGTTTTCTCCCACGTAAAATTGGAAGTGTCTTGGCGACGTTTCGACGAAGTCTCATTCGTCATCTTCAGGCTTCAGCTTCGTGCTTCTGGGAGCAAGAAGCACGAAGCACGAAGCTGAAGCCTGAAGATGACGAATGAGACTTCGTCAAACGTCGCCAAGACACTTCCAATTTTACGCGGAGAAAACCTGAATAACCAAAGACCTACATACAAACACAAAACCTCAGAAAACAAATATATATATATATATATATATATATATATATATATATATATATATATATATATATATATATATATATAGCAAAATATGAAAAACATTAGGTACTCCATCGTAGCTCTTAAAAATAGGATTATATGTTTGCATTTAAAAACCAAAAAAGAGAGACCGTATTTTTCAGAGTATAAGATGCACCGGAGTATAAGACGCACCTTAGTTTTTGGGGAGGAAAATAAGAAAAAAGCTGATTGGCAGGTGGATGGCCCTCCAGGATGGTTCCCAGAGGTGAATTTTAGGAACAGGTTCCTTGGTTGTGAGCTCTGTGCCTTGCTTTTTTTTTTTTTTGCTTTCCCCCCCTCCCCCGCCTATGAAACTCCATTTCAGAAAAAAAACTTTTTCTGCCTCTGAAAGCCTCCAAAACAGAACTTCAGAAAAAAAACCTCTGCAGCTCTGTTTGGGGGCTTCTTTTCTGAAGCTTCTTTCAGCCTCCGAAACCTCCATTTGAGAAGCTGGGTTGGGCTACATTTGGAGTATAAGATGAACCCAGATTTTCACCCTCTTTTTTTGAGGGGGGAAGGTGCGTCTTATACTCCAAAAAATACAGTACATTGAACTGAAATTGGGAGAAGCAGAGACACTATGGATTTAATGTGGGGAGTATAAAAACCAGGGTCACAAGGGTTCCGATTTTCTTTTGGATTTAAAGCTTCTTCATGTTGACCTGGTGCTTGCTGCCATGGACAAGCGGGGAGGGGTCAGTGGAGAATCTTTCATTGCAGCTTTGCAACTACAGTCTGGGCTTTGCTCATCTCTCCAAGGTCATTTCTTCTAGCTTTGGTATGCAGCAGCCCTCTGGTTACCTAGCTACAAGGGGGTTGGGCTCTACAGTTTCTTTCAATTTGCTGTTTCACACTCTTTGTCTCAGATCTTGCCTAAAACGTGTTGCTTTCGGTTCATTCCTAGTAAAAGTACTTTTCTTTGAATCTGTGGAAACAAGGATTTTTCTTTCCTAGAAAATGGACAGAGGCAGCCCTGACACCTGGCTCAAAAAGTTACTGTGAGAACAGCTGGACCTTTAAAACCTGCAGACTAATTCCATGGCATCAACCACAAAGATCTTGCATCAACTACAGTAACATGGTGCCTGACTGTTGTGTAATTCAGAAAGAATAAATCAGTGGTGGGTTTCAAATTTTTTTATACTACTGGTTCTGTGGGTGTGGCTTGGTGGGCGTGGCATGGCTTGGTGGGTGTGGCTTGTAGGGCATGGCAGGGGAAGGATCTTGTAAAATCTCCATTCCCACCCCACTCCAGGGGACGGATCCTGTAAAATCTCCATTCCCTCCCGACTCCAGGGGAAGGATACTGTAAAATCCCCATTTCCTCCCAATCAGCTGGGACTTGGGAGGCAGAGAATAGATAGGGGCAGGACCAGTCAGAATTTTTACTACCGGTTCTCCGAACTACTCAAAATTTCCGCTACCGGTTCTCCAGAACTGGTCAGAACCTGCTGAAACCCACCTCTGGAAAGAATTCTGAAATTCAGGGGGTGGGGTAGATTAATATTACCTGGTAGATCAATGTCATAGCTATAGCCAAGTTGCTCAGCAGTTAGGAACATTTCCTTATTGGTAACAGGGGGGAAGAAGGGCACCATGTTAAACATCTGGTTGTGACCAATGGGTGCCAGTTCCTGGGGCCAGGCACTATCCAATGGGTTGAATCGTTTCATCCACTCATCAAATATAGCATCCGTGAAGGAATGAAGGACCTATAATACCAATTGATATTCATCTTAAATTATTAATATGGCTATGCAAATATAATGAAAACAAACGACTACCCATAACTACTTTCTGGCTATCCATATTCACCATGCGTCTTTGTCCATCATACTCAAGAGATCCTCTGTCCTGAAGAATGAAAGATATTCCAGAAGAAAAATGATAGAATTACCCATTTCTGTTCTGCAAAAGGTTCAACTAACCCATATTCTCTTCCAGGTAGTATCTGCAAACTGGTCTGTGCTTCAGGTTAAACCTCAGGGGTAAATATTGTTATAGTTGGGGGCCACAGGTTCATTTGGAGGGGGATATAACTACAGAAAGTAGAAATAATATTTTCAGGGGTTTTTTTTCCCCTTTTTTCTGAGATGGAGACACTGGAGCACCGTGAAAGAATCTGTCAACATTTAAAATGCATTAAGTCCATCAGAAGCTTCACTCATCCATTTCCTTTAGGTTCCTGCTACAAATTGGTGGGGAAATTGCTCTCTTGGTGTCTGGAAATTTACTACAGAACTAAAACATCAGGGTTGGGGGGGAGCTCAGAAATAGCATCTCAGCCAGTATCGTTCACCCGCTGCTGTAGGCTCTGTTCCAAGAACAATTTTGTACAAGCAAACAGACTTCAAGGAAGTTTTTTGGCAAAAGAACAAAGCTGTGTGTGAAAAACCTATCCACAAGTTTTTGACAAATTTAGCGCAGGCTCACCAGTCAAAAAAAAGTCTTTAAAACACAGTCTTCCTATAGTATCAACGTATAATCCCAGATGTTTGGAATTCCGAATTCAAGAAAAAGGTCTAAATGCTTATGAACAGAGGGTTCTATTGTTGTTTTGTTGTTGTTTTGTCCTCGTGTCCTTCTATAAAGAGAGAATCAATCTTTGAAAGACTCTCCATTTGAAGCAAATAGTATTGCCTTTTTCTTCATGATGGTTAAGATTCTTTATTACAACCGGGTCTCAGAGGATGCTTTGCTTCAGACACCAAACCACGATTTCAAACCTGCTGAGAAGAATCTTGGCATTCTTATTGAAATTTACTAAGAGTGAATTTTCAAGTCCTTCCTCTTTTGGTTACTTGTACTATATAGCTGCAGGGATCAAACTTTAATTTAACCAGCAGAGGGAGCTCACAGAAAATCAAAAGTACTCTGGTAAGCATCTTTTTGACTAACAGATTTTATTAAAAAGTTTAATTTTCCATATGCTGCAGCGTCATGCTTTTTAATAATATTTGTTGATTGGGGGGAAAAAATCTACCAGACCTACCCACCCCCCTCTGATTTTTTTTCCCACCACAGACTGACACAGCTGTCCTCCTACAACATCTTTAGCCCCCAGAATCCATAGGGTGGTGGTGAAGTACTGAAAAACACACTTTCAGGGTGTGTCCATATGCTATCTTTGCAGAATACCACTTTCTTTTCAGCTGTTTTTAATAATATAACAAGTAACGGATACTCTTGGCTTCAGAACAGCATAATAAATGTCACATTTTAAAATAACAATGAACCAGATTTTACTATCTCATTATAAGGCATTCTGTCTATTGCAAAGAGCTGGGATATTTATAATAATACTGATTAAATCTGGAGCAGGATTTGGAAAAGCATTTCAAATATTGTCCACTGATATGATTCACTCTTGGCTCCTAATCTATCAAATGTGGGGATTAAGCGCTTCTCAAATGTTTGAAACTCACTTTTAATCCACCAGATCTGTGAGCAACGTACATGAGATAAGTGATGGGGAAAAAAATACCACTGGATCTTTTAATTTTAATTATACCTTTTCTCTACCATTGGGAAGTAATTGTAACTGACTGTAACTAATTTGGGGTAACTGATAACCTGATTTGATTGTAAACTTCTGAGTGCTCCAGACTTCAGCACAGAATATATGAAATATAATAATGTTTCAATAATGGGCACAAGAACAACACGGTAAAGAAAAGTGAAAATTAACTGAATATTTTGAGTGGTCTGCAAGATAAATTAAATGCCTGAATTGCTTCCCAATAAATTTAAATAAAACGCAAAACATATATAACGTATATGGTCTATTTAAATTAAATTTTCATATGTTGATATATAACATGCATATTTTGTTCTGTGTCCCATTTATGTGTGCTCAAAGCAGTTCACTGTGTACAATAATGTCAAGAAAGCAGGGTTTTTTTTGTGTTGTTCATGAAATACTCATTTTTTAAAAGACTAATAGTCTATCATACTATTGCAACTGACCTCTTAACATTTTTGCCATATTTGCAGTTCCCTGCTTAGTGCTATTCCAAGCTAAAAGCATAATAGTCAACAGAGGTCAGATATATTAATCAGTAGAAAGTATTATTTCCATTTTGGGCATAAATCCATTTCCTGCTGGACATGGGGAAAAGTTCTTACTTAGCCATATTTAATTCTAAAAGTTTATGGAAATCAAAAGCAGAAGAATATACCACAAAAATAGGATCATTTGCTGCAGAATAGGGGAAAGCACCCGTTCCATTCAAAACGGAGTGAATCAAGTTATGGAGACCGATGATTGGCGGCTCAAGGTTTCCATCTGGTTCAGTAAAACCTTCCAATGCGTTCCTGTGGCAAAGACAAATAAAGAAGCATGGACACCTAACATCAAAAATGTCATCCAAAAAGTACAACAAAAAATGTTCTTCCTGCGCCAATCATAAAGCTCAGACTGCCCAAGGAGCTGTTGATACAGGTCTACAAATGAATTATTGAGTCTGTCATTTACATCTCTTTAACTGTCTGGTTTGGCATTGAAACCAAACAAGACAGACACAGATTTCAACGGATTGTTAGGACTGCAGAAAAAACAATTACAACCAGCCTGCCTCCCATTAAGGACCTGTATACCAGAGGTGGGTTTCAGCAGGTTCTGACCAGTTCTGGAGAACTGATAGCAGAAATTTTGAGTAGTTCGGAGAACCGGTAGTAAAAATTCAGACTGGCCCCACCCCCATCTATTCTCTGACCCCCAAGTCCCAGCTGATTGGGAGGAAATGGGGATTTTGCAGTAATCTTCCCCTGCCACACTCATCAAGTCAAGCCCTCCAAGCCACGCCCACAGAACATGTAGTAAAAAAAAATTGAAACCCACCACTGCTGTATACTGCATGAGCCAGAGAGAGGGTGAGAAAACATCTACAGACCCCTCGCATCCTGGACATAAACTGTTTCAACTTCTTCCGTCAAGACAACGCTACAGATCATTGCACACCAACACAATTAAATACAAGGACAGGGGTTTTTTCCCATACCATCACTCTGCTAAACAATTACTTCCCACAACACTGTCTATGCGCTGAGATGCCCTTCTTATAACCGTAACTTTGTTGTCTGTATTTTATGATTTATGTTGATTGTTTTTATTTAGTATCCTGCGCCAACTCAGTAAGCTCAAACTGCCCAAGGAGCTGCTGATTCAGTTCTACAGAGGAATTATTGAGTCTGTCATTTGCACCTCTATAACTGTCTGGTTCGGTTCTGCAACCCAACAAGAAAAACACAGACTTCAGAGGATAATTAGAACTGCAGAAAAAATAATTGCTACCAACCTGCCTTCCATTGAGGACCTGTATACTGCACGAATCAAGAAGAGGGCCGTGAAAATATTTACAGACCCCTCGCATCCTGGACATAAACTGTTTCAACTCCTACCCTCAAAACGACGCTATAGAGCACTGCACACCAGAACAACTAGACACAAGAACAGTTTTTTCCCGAAGGCCATCACTCTGCTAAACAAATAATTCCCTCAACACTGTCAACAAATAATTCCCTCAACACTATTTACTAAATCTGCACTACTATTAATATTCATAGTTCTCATCACCAATCTCTTTCCACTTATGACTGTATGACTATAACTTGTTGCTGGCAATCCTTATGATTTATATTGATATATTGACCATCAATTGTGTTGTAAATGTTGTACCTTGATGAACGTATCTTTTCTTTTATGTACACTGAGAGCATATGCACCAAGACAAATTCCTTGTGTGTCCAATCACACTTGGCCAATAAAAATTCTATTCTATTCTATTCTATTATGATTCATGTTGATTGCTTATTTAGGATCCTATGACTATCTTATGATTTCTGATGATGGTGTTTTATGATTGTGATCATGATTTATCACTTGTTGCTTGTATGCACACTGAGAGGTTATGAACCGGAGACAAATTCTTTATGTGTCCAATCACACTTAGCCAATAAAGAATTCTATTCTATGTCACATATAACTATCTCCAGCAAGAAGTAAAAGCCATTGTCAAGCAGCAAAACCCCTTCTGAAATTCAAAGGACTCACCTGAAACTGAATCTAGAATTCCAAAAGAAAGGAGGCTTATCAAAGTCCTGAAGAGAGAGACACTTCTGAATGTCCTCCAGGGTTGGCAGCTTATCACCGGCTTTGCTAAAAGGGTACCTCTGTAGAGGCCCCTCGTTGCTTCCATTACACAGCATGACCAGACGGTTATAATCATTCAAACTTAGGTTCAAAATAAGACAGATAGCAATAGTTAGATCTGTTAGTTAGATCTGGTTAGTAATGTCTGACCAACTTTGTTTCACTGACTTACACAGTAGAAAAGAATTAAAACTTTTATTGGTTACCCGAACAATTAATAGCACAAAGGATTTTTTTAAAAAAGTTAGCAGAATTTTGATAATCTATACCGTAAAATATTTGGTAATAATCACTCTATATCAATTTGGAACTTTCTATGTAGTGGATTAAAATTAATGTCATCCTCAATAAGCACAAATAACAGCTCTAGTGTGCAGGTTGAGGGTGATGAAAGCCAAAATACAAAAGACATCCAAGGTCAGGTTTACAATTACCGTGTTTCCCCCAAAATAAGCACCAGGTCTTATTTTAGGGGGATGTCTTTACCTGCTTCCCTTAGGACCACTGCAGCCAGTCCTCCCACACCCTGACACCTGTGAGGTGGCACCAGCACAACGTGCCATGGGGCCTGCTGTGAGTAACAGCACCAACATGATGCACCACATGGCATCCAGCCACAAGTGGCGGCAGAAGTCAGTCAGTGGCTCGACAGGTGTCAGGACATAGGAGGCCTGGATGCTGAGGTCCTAAGGTAAGCAGGTGCAGGGCACGTGGGGCAGCTCCACCACCACCACCCTAGTCTGATTTTTATGCATGCATCTCACCCCACCTTGTACAACCAGACAATGGGATGGAGTGGGCAGGGTTATTAACTAGGGCTTATTTTTGGAATAGGGTTTATATTAGGCACACACATAAAAAATCCAGCTAGGGCTTATTTTTGGGATAGGTCTTATTTTTGAGGAAACACAGTAAAATTGTTTACAGGATAACAACAGCCACTCTATGTAAAACTGGAAGATACTATTATGTAGAACAGGATTTCTGAAACTATTTGTTTATAGGACACCTTCTCATTTTAAAAATTATGCAGAATCCCAAAAGGGATTTTGTTTGTGCTATATTTATTAATATTTACTGTATTAAAACAGTAAAATTGCATATTTGTAGTAAGTTTACTTATTGAATCACATAAAAATAACAATATTAAACTGATTAGATATTAAAATATTTTTCTGAGAATACCTGGTCTTTTTTAACAAATAAAAATAATGATAAGGGTGACATTGTTTTACATTTTTGCCAAATACCTTAAACATTTGACAAATAAATCTGATTTTGCGAACCCCTGAGGAGGACTTGGGGGAGCCCCAGGGGGGTCCTTGGGCCATTCTTTAAGAAGCACATCTTTAAAATATTCATTTTACCAATTCTGAGGTAAAACAAACCGTAATGTTACTTCTTAAAATGGCTAAAGTGCTGTGGGGAAAAAAAATCAGATACTTGGCATTAACTGAACATGAGGTATTTGGGCCTTAACAATATTAACTTTAATCCTGTTAAAGTTTTGGCATCAGTAGCTTGGAGGCCCTGAGCAAAAGCAACCCATGGGGAAGAAATGGCTTTCCTTCTCATAATTTAGTGAAAATAATTGAGCGTTAGAGGAAGAGGGGAGAATTAGACAAGACATGATCATGGAATTTATTCACATAACATGGTTTAATGGTTTTAAGCTTTTGGGAGGCTTATATAATATTTGGAAAATATCTTGCAGAGAGTTCTTTTGCCCATTCACAAAATGGCTGTTATGGGAGACATAACCTAAGGCCGTGATGGCGATCCTATGGCACACGTGCCAAAAGCGGCACACGAAGCCACGTCGCCCATCACATGCTGCCTTGCCTGTTTGTCTTCCGGGTTTCTGGCATGCATGTGCACATAATGATCAGCTATCCTTCACATTATTATTATTATTATTATTATTATTATTATTATTATTATTATTATTATTATTATTATTATTATTATTAATTCGATTTTTATACCGCCCTTCTCACGAAGGACTCAGGGCGGTGTACAGCCAAGGTAAAACAAACAGTGCAATATACAATTAAAATACAAATTAAAAAACTTATTACATAATTGGCCTAAAACTTTCGAACATATAAAACTAAAACCCATTAAAAATTAATAATAAAAATTTAAAACCAATAAAATTTAAGCCAGCCCCGCGCGAATAAATAAATGTGTTTTCAATTCACGGCGGAAGGTCCGAAGGTCAGGTATTTGGCGTAAACCCAGGGGAAATTTGTTCCAGAGGGTAGGAGCCCCCACAGAGAAGGATCTTCCCCTGGGGGCCGCCAGCCGACATTGCTTGGCGGACGGCACCCTGAGAAGTCCCTCTCTGTGTGAGCGTACGGGTCGGTGGGAGGCATGAGGTAACAGCAGGCATGAGGTAACTGCATGAACGGCAGTGCCAAAAACTGGTGTGCGCATGTGCGCTGATCAGCTCATTTTCAGGTGCCCATGAACCCATAAGTTCAGCTTTTCCGAAGCGTGATCCCTTCACGCATGCGGCACTGCCAAAAACTGGCCTGCGTATGCATGCCAGCCAGCTGATTGTCAGGCACGCATGCACACTAGAACACGGAAGTTTGACTTTTCCAGAGCGCAGCCCTGATGAGCACACACACGTGCTATTTATGCTATCTTTTCGGCACCGAAAAGGTTCACTATCACTGACCTAAGGTAACGCTGATCTTTCTTCCTTTCAATCCATCCCAATTTACTTGAGATCAACTTACTGATCTCTTGCCATATTTCTGACTTTCTAAGAAGCCCCATGAAGCTTATTTGGGGTCCAGAGTCATCCTTGCATATACAAGTGATATTTTGGTTCAAACATAAGCATCAAGAAAGGGGTTCCTTACTACCTCGGTGGTGGCACCAGCTAAAGTTGTGCCTGAGCCAAGGATGTGTCAAATAGGTTTTTGTTACATAATCACCTTTTGTCAATCATAGAATTGGGAGTTGCCTTGGATATTGTCTCCTTTCCTCTTGTGTTACTTCACCAAGGCTACCTTCACTGAAGTATCATGAAGCTTAGGATTGTTTAGTAAAATGGAAAATTATTATATAAATCATTCAATGTTTAAAACAGAGGTGGGTTTCAGCAAAATTTCAAAACGAAATTTTGAGTGGTTTGGGGTAGTGGTAAATACCACTTCTTACTGGCCCTGCCCCCATCTATTCTCTGCCTCCCGAGTCCCAGCTGATCAGAAGGAAATGGGGTTTTTGCAGTAACCTTCCCCTGGAGTGGGGAGGGAATGGAGATTTTACAGTATCCTTTCCCTGCCATGCCCACCGAGCCATGCCCTCTCAAGCCCTGCCATGCCCACTAAGCCACACCCACAGAACCGGTAGTAAAAAAATTTGAATCCCACCACTAGTTTAAAAATATTGAGGGTTTCTCAAGAAGTATATTTACAGTATTTGAATTCAATCTCTATATTGATTAAATAGTTGAAAGATAGATAATTAACCATAGTCGCAATGGGAAATTAATATGGACAGGTTGAACATCAATGTTTCACTGGTATCAAAATGTTTGTTACCTATTGCAAATTATCTCCCATTCTGAGAATCTTGAATTGCGACTTATTAGGTTCGGCTCATCTGGCCTTGATGCTCCAAAAAGTTGATCCGTGCAAATATCGCATTCATTTTTGCCTGTAGCAAAATTCCAGAATGGCAATGTAAAGGACTCATTGCCAATCAGTCGCTAAAAACCGTGGGTGTGGAGAAGAGATGGAGAAAAGAGATCAATCACATCTTTATATTGGTCTTTGGCAATGATACATACATCATTAACAAATTTTCATACCTTTGCAGTATCTCTTGACTTTGTTCATGAAAATTATATATTCCATTAATAAGATCCATGCCATTTCATTTGCCAACTGACACATACCTTTTTTTAAAAAATTCAGAATTCATGCATTATCCTGATTAGCTACCCAACAGCAATAGAATGGTTAACCAGAATAGCAAAAAGTGCTTTAGAATAAGTTTATATTCCCTGTTTTCTTTTTCTGGTCTGCTCTCATTAACGAACCCCATCATCCAATCAATATTGCAACAACAACAAAATAAGCAGCACAGATGCATTTCAATATAGCTTTGCTTAGAGTGTTAAAGATGACTGTGACAACAAAATTAGATAGATTCTTCTTAGTGCTAATACATTGTTCTTCTACCTGCAAGCTATAAGAGGAATTCTAATAGTCTGTCTAGAATATCTGGAGACATTATGCATTCTCAGGGTGTTTATTTTTCTTAGCATTATACTTCTTTATTAGGAAAAGGCTGGTAAGATACAGAGAGCCTTGGGGAAATGTATACATGTTTTTACTAACATCAGTTAGTAACAGTGTATTTCAAAAATATGCCCACCAAGAAGAAGGTTTGAAAAATGGACATTTTATGGTTTGGGAATAAGAAGACAACTGTTACATATTTTATTGGTTCATGTCTATCTATTCAAACATGGAATGAACTAATTAAAAATGCTATAAAATACAAACCTGTTTAAAAAATAGCTATGTAGAAGGAAAATGTACATTTCTTGGTTTATCACAGACATAAATATTCATTCTTGTAAACCTTACTGTACGGTAGAATAGTATTAGTGAATTAAAATTAATATATGCTGATTTCTAGTGTAACCCACAAAATCTCCCTCCCTCCTCCAGCCCGCCCTCTTTATTTTTTCTTCCTTCCTTTCTCTTTCTTCCTCCTTATTCCTTCTTTCTTTCCTTTCTCCCTTCCTTCCTCCTTATAACGCTCTTTCCCATCTCCCTTCCTTCTCTTCTTTCCTGTTCTATACTTCCTTCCTTCCTTTCCTCTCCTTCCTCCTTCCTTCCTTCCTTCCTTCCTTCCTTCCTTCCTCCCTCTCTTCTGCTTTCCCTCCCGCTTCCTCCTTCCCTCCTTTCCTCTTCCCCCTTCATTTTTCAACAAGCAGGTAAGTGGGGCAAGAGAGTGCAGTGCATGGGTCTGGGACTCCCAGGGACAGCACTGAAATTGAGGATCACATGATCTGATCAGCAAAATAGCGTTGTTGAAAGAGCAGCGGCAGCAGTACAGCAATGCTGAAGCAGACGCAACTTCCCCAAATTTCATTCCCTCGGTAGTAATGGCTCCCAACCAGTGGTGGGTTGCCCCCGGTTCGGTCCAGTTCTTGCTGGTAGTAAAACCAACAGGAGGCTCTGCCCAACCGCCCAAACATCACTATAGACAATCTGTGCGTGCTTAGAAGCATGCACACAAGCAAGCAAGTGCGCACATGCGCTCCTGTTGCAAACCAGTAGTAAAGGTACATAGAACTCACCCCTGCTCCCAACATTCTGTAAATTAGCCCACATGGTGGCACAGTGGTTAGAATACAGAATTGCAGACTAATTCTGCTCACTGCCAGGAGTTTGATCCTCACAGGCTCAAGGTTGACTCAGCCTTCCATCCTTTCATAAAATGAGGACCCAGATTGTTGAGGGCAAGATGCTGTCCCTGTAAACCGGTTAGAGAGGGTTGTATGAAGCAGTATATGAGTCTAGGTGCTATTGCTATGTGAGATACCTTGTTTGAAAAGGTTTTACCGTATGATGCACCATTCTGCCCAATTAAAGGTTGCAAGCATGAGTGTTTAGTAGTATACAAATACTAATTAATTAATTAATACACGTAATTATACAGTTTTCTGGTCAGTTACAATAATAATGATATTCAATTTTGATCCCACCAACTTATCATTTTTCTGCCTCCACTTGGCTTGGCGGAAGATACAGTGAGCCATATTTTTCATTTCTTGTATTGAGAATCCTTCCTGGAGCATTATGGAGGCCAGGAGATGCCCTAGTTGCTTCTTTCAGATACACAATGAAGACAGTGATGACAACTAACCTGCAGGTCTCTTTCTAAGAGTAGTAAATGATACCTATGCCAGGTAACAAAAGCAGGGCCTTGATGAGAGAAATCTATCGCTGTAAAGGGACGGCCTGGTCCTGACAACAGAGAGAAACAAAAATTACAGTTAAAAAGACACTCTGAAAGATATCTTAGATCTACAAAGACAGATTAAATCTACAATGATCCTCTCTACCATTCTTTCTTCTGCTCTTTCTCTCTCCAATTTTTGTGCCTTAGTTTTTCTTTGTCTTGTAAATCTGCGTAATTTAGGTGCACAACCTCTAATCCCTAAAGCCTGCCTGCCTGTACCCTTTCAACAGCACCTGCCATTTTTCACATTAATCTTTGTGGGTTAAGATTTGACCAAAAATATATATGCTGAAATAAGGAAATTAATATGAAAAAATAGATGGATTTTTTTTAAAAAGGGAACTTTCCAGGGGTGAGTTTCACTTATCTTTGCTGCTGGTTTGCTCGTGCGCATGCCCCATCTGTGCATGTGCATGCACAGATTGTATTTGATGATGTCTGGGCGGAGCCTCCCACCGCCGCTGCTACTGGTTTGCCCGAACCGGGGCAAATTGGTAGCAACCCACCACTGGAACTTTCTCCAAACTACCTATTTTCTGACATAGCCACTTCATTTTTTTTTTCTTCACTTGCCCAAGGATCCCTGATATAACCATGTAATTGAAAAGTGACTATCCTGTGCACGTGTAACTGGTCTGGAAGGCAATGGCCAAGAGGAGCAAAACACAGGACTACAGTTTAGCAATTATCCTCTTTCTAATGAAATCTGGAGTCATAGATTTCCCTTCCTTTGGAATCCTCACAGTTCTTCCCTCTGCTGTCTGCCCAGTTCTGGTACTCCAGAAATAAGCCTTTAATTACTTATACTGGCCAATGTAAAAATGTACTGCAGCCAGATGCTCACATCTCAACACCTTCAGTGCAGCAAGAGTATTCTAAAGAGGAACAAAGCTTGCTTTGTAGAAGCAACTGATAAAGCACACTGATTTTTGTTAACTAATTATGGATTAAGGCCTGCCACAAATTAGACAGTCTCCAAGTTATTTCAGTCCAAGGCAAAGATTAAATAAAGAAGATTTGGAAGGTCTGGTTGATGGATTCAACTTGGAGGATCATAACAGTGCAAGAAAACACACACAGACAAAAAAGGGACAAATCGTATTTGTCATTTTTAAAAAAGCAGCTCCATTCTTCTGGGCCTTTAGTTCCAGCTTAATTTGAAGAAATCAGCATGTGGGGAAATCTTTTTCTGTTCTTTATTGATCAAGTTGCTGTTAAATTATAGATAGGTCATAACTTCTCATCCATTAGATTCTGCAAAAGCTATTTCTTTTGTTCCCAAAACAGGAGAAGGTGAGAACTAGTTAACAAAATGCTGCACAGATTGGAAACTTTGGCTGATGGACTGGCCTACATTGGCCTCAAACAACATGTGCAATAGTTTCAATACTTAGGGATGATAGAAGTTGCATTCCAACATGCAAAAGAAGTTTTCCAAGCCTGGTTTCTCAAGTTGAGGTTATAACTCACAAATTTCTCAGTAAGAACTTCTGGTGGCTCAGACTGTTAAGACAGTCTGTTATTAACACAACTGCTTGCAATTACTGCAGGTTCAAGTCCCACCAAGCCCAAGGTTGACTCAGCCTTCCATCCTTTATAAGGTAGGTAAAATGAGGACCCAGATTGTTGGGGGCAATAAGTTGACTTTGTATATAATATACAAATGGATGACGACTATTGCTTAACATAGTGTAAGCCGCCCTGAGTCTTCGGAGAAGGGCGGGATATAAATGCAAATTAAAAAAAAAAAAGAACAATCTGGAGTCCCATATTGGAGGAAGCTGATCTAAAGATCATCAGTCCTCTAACATTGTAATAGGGTACCAAATAAATTACATCCATATTACCTACAATATTCTTTTCGCTACTTAACCTCCCACCAAACTGGAAAGCACCAACCTAATAGAGTATCTCTGACTGAATAATAATGAAGCCACACATAGTAGTTATAAATGCTGCAATTTGCGACTTGTGGCTCATTGCCGCTGGGACCAAGCAGACTCAACCAATGCTGGGTTGCAATCATATAGTCAGGATGGATAGTAGCCTTGGCAAGATTGAGGGCATCTAAAAACTGTTCTTGCTCTTCATTTGTCAAAGAGTGGATGTTCTTCCGGACAACTAGAGGCTTCTTTTCTTCACAATTGGACCCTGTCCAGCCAAATTTGCACTCGCCACAGTTATAGCCAGCAAAATATCCTAAAGAGAAAGACAGCATCATTTATATTACTGCTGGATACGAATAAAAATGCCAAGAAAAGAACATAAATGTCAAACACGTGTGATTACAACATGTCCCTACAAAAGCTACATGCTGCCCTGTGGGAACAAGCCAAGCTTATGTCATAAAGTAGTTGTTAAAATAAGTTTTTTGGACTAAGAACACAATTTTCTAAATTAGACATTTTCTAAGAACACAATACGGCTTGGGACATAGTTAAGCCCCCAAGATCGTAAGTATAGCTGGACTCTTTAGGAGCTGAGCTCTTATGTTCCATGTGACTTAAAAGTAGTAAAACAAATTCTGGACATTTAAAAAAAAGAAGAGAAAGAAAACTATGTAATCCACAAAAATTGTATTTCTTAAAAAAAAAAGGCAAAATGTTTCTACTGGGTTTTACAGCAGCAAACTTCTGTGTGCTAGGCAAAGATATACCGTATATACTCGAATATAAGCCGATCCGAGTATAAGCCGAGGTCCCCAATTTTACCCCAAAAACTGGGGTAAACTGGGGACTCGAGTATAAGCCGAGGGTGGGAAATGAGGCACCTACGGTTGAAACCCTCCTCCTCAGCGGAGAAGGCTGGCGGCCCCCCCCCCCCGCCCTCTCACTGCACCGGCAGGGCTTCCCCGCGCCGTCCGGTAAAATGTGAAAAAAAGAAGAAAAAAAAACCTCGAGTATAAGCCGTATATACTCGAGTATAAGCCGAGTGGCTTAAAAAAAAAAAAAACTCGAGTATAAGCCGTATAGACCCGAGTATAAGCCGAGGGGACGTTTTTCAGCACAAAAAACGTGCTGAAAAACTCGGCTTATACTCGAGTATATACGGTAAGTCTTAAACTTAACCACTGTACTATTTCCTTAATGCTGGTAAGGGAAAGTATATAGAAGTTCTTGATAGAATAAAAGGACAAAACACATATTTGCATGATGCTTTAATCTTGCAACTACAGGTAGTCCTTGATTTACAACAGTTCATTTAGTGACTGTTCAAAGTTACAACAACACTGAAAAAAAGCGATGGAACATTTTTTACACTTATGACAGTGGTCACGTAATTTACCGTATATTTGGATGCTTGACAACTGATTCATATTTATGATGGTTGCAGAGTCCCGGAGTCATGTTGCAACGTTCTGACAAGCAAAGTCAATAGGGAAACCAGATTCACTTAACAACCGTGTCACTAATTTAAGAAACTGCAGTGCTTCACTTAACAAATATGGTGAGAAAAGTCATAAAATGGGGCAAAATTTACTTAACAACATAAATTTTGGGCTCAGTTGGGCTGTAAATTGAGGACTGCCTTGGTAAGGCCACACTTGGAATATTGCATCCAGTTTTGGTCGCCACGATGTAAAAAAGATGTTGAGACTCTAGAAAGAGTGCAGAGAAGAGCAACAAAGATGATTAGGGGACTGGAGGATAAAACATATGAAGAACGGTTGCAGGAACTGGGTATGTCTAGTTTAACAAAAAGAAGGACCAGGGGAGACATGATAGCAGTGTTCCAATATCTCAGGGGCTGCCACAGAGAAGTGGGAGTTGGGCTGTTCTCCAGAGCACCTGAGGGTAGAACAAGAAGCAATGGGTGGAAACTGATCAAGGAAAGAAGCAACTTAGAACTAAGGAGAAATTTCCTGACAGTTAGAACAATTAATAAGTGGAACGACTTGCCTTCAGAAGTTGTGAATGCTCCAACACTGGAAATTTTTAAGAAAATGTTGGATAACCATCTGACTGAGATGGTGTAGGGTTTCCTGCCTGGGCAGGGGGTTGGACTAGAAGGCCTCCAAGGTCCCTTCCAACTCTGATGTTATGTTATGTTATGTTATGTTATGACTACCTGTATAAATTTAACTTAACTTGTGTGGGTAGATGTGTATAAGTAAACACACACACACACACACACCGGGGCGAAATGTAAAATTTGTTACTACCAGTTCTGTGGGTGTGGCTTGGTGGGGGAGGTAATGTGACTGGGTGGGCGTGGCCAACTTTTTTATTTTTTTACTTTTAAAAGCATTTTAAAAGCATTTCGGCCAAAGAGATTGTAGAAAAAATGCTTTTAAAAGGCTCCTCTGACGATCCCAGCTGAGTTGCCTGATCGTCAGAAGTTTTTCTTTTTTTAAAAAAGCATTTTTTTGCCTTTAAAAGAAAAAAAAAGTCTCTGATGATCATGCGGCTCAGCTGGGATCGTCAGAGGAGCCTTTTAAAAGCATTTTTTCTACAACCTCTTCGACGAAAGAGGTTGTAGAAAAAATGCTTTTTAAAGCCTCTGACTATCCCAGCTGAGCCGCACAATCATCAGAGACTTTTTTTTTTACTTTTAAAAGCACTTTTTTGGCCAAAGAAAAAATGCTTTTAAAAGTTTAAAAAAAAAAAACTTCTGATGATTGCGCGGCTCAGCTGGGCATGGTGGGGGCAGGGATTTTTGCTACCAGTTCTCTGAACCATCCGCTGATTTGGTGATCCAGTCCAAACCAGGAGTATTTCACCCCTCTCTCTCACACACACATATATATAGGATCTACTCAGAGAAAGGAAAGGGATTGGCCATTGCTTTTCAGAGGATGGGATGGTGACAGAAACAAGAAGATTGTCCAAGGAAATATGTGGAAGCCTACAGCCCAGACTAAGTATTTTGCTAGCTGTTGCCAGGCAGGATTTTCTTAAGCCGTCTTAGAATCAAGCCAGCAGGAGCATAGGACAGGAGCATCTTAAATGTGGTCTATATTCCCATTATCTAGAAAGGTTGGGACTCAAAACCTCAGAATTCTCAGCATGGGGTAGTCTGACCTTGTTTACATATAATTATTAGTTTTTCTGCTATTAGCTATGTTGGCAAATTGATCATAAAGATATAGTAAAGAGTAATAGAAAAGTTTAGTAAAATACTATTACACTGGTGGCCTTTCCAATGTGTTTCTGATTACCTCAGTGAGAACCTTCAAGAAATCTATTTTCAGAAAAAGAAATAGCTCTGGGAGGAAGAATTCCATTAGCCCTTCAAAGCCTGCCTGCATGGGAACGTACCGCATTCAGAAAAGACATATTATGGAATTAGCTGTCTCACAGCAATAATGACTGGTAATTGCTTGTAATTGCACCCATGACCTCTATTCTAAACCAGTCAACTTACTACAATACATTCAAACAATAAACGTTTACAAGAAGTATGTTAGCAGAAGAAAACAAGAATAGGTCGGACTTTCTGATTTAATTATCCCTGATTTACAAAATGGAAGACTTAAGTAATATAAGATCCACCACGTACAATAATGCAGTTCAAGACTTCCATATACACACAGTGAGTCTTTAGCATGGAATTAATGGCAATTAGAATTGTAAGCATATAAAACTACTACGTTCATGTTTGCTCATGACTGCAATTATACAAATGTTAAGTCTACACTGGATTTCTGTAAGATGTGGCATATTAAACTCAAGATTCTTCCTGCCGCAATTTCGATAATCTACAACTCCAAGCCTGAATCAAAAGACAAAATAGTCCCCTTACTGGGATGCTATGTTTGTCTGCTACGCCACAAGTTGGTTTGGTAAAACAAGGGTGGGCAAAATATGTTCTCCAAATAGTGTTGGATTGAAATCCCCATAATCCTTCAAGATTGGCCACAATGAATGATAGTGTTGGAATCCAACAATGTTTTGGAGGAAGATATAAGATGCTCCTAGATGTTCCTGTGTTGAAAGAAAGTCACATGACCAGGAAAACACCTCTGCCAGGGGTGCTATTCAGCAGATTCTGACAGGTTCTGGAAAATTTTGGTGGAATAGTGGAAATTTTGAGTAGCTTGGAGAACCGGCATATACCACCTCTGCCTGGACTCAGAGTAGGGTGGAAATGGAGATTTTGCAGTATCCTTCCCCTGGAGTGGGGTGGGAATGGAAATTTTGCAGTATCCTTCCCCTGGAGTGGGGTGGGAATGAAGATTTCGCAGTATCCTTTCCCTGCCATGCCCACCAAGCCATGGCCACCAAGCTGCACCACACCTACCACCAAACCACCACTGCAGAACAAGAAGTAAAAAAAATTTGAATTCCACCACTGACCTCTGACCATCCTTTTCCCCTCCTTGTGTGAGATTGTGAGGCCTCATGGAAGGGAAGGGAAGAGGGTGCAGATATAAACCGACAAGAGATGGCAGGTAATGAAAGAACAAATCAAAAACTGCATGATAACATGAATGCAAAATTTTAAAGATACATTTGCAGTGGACCAATGGGAAGAATTATGACGGGGAAAAAGTTAATAAAATTTATTCCAGTTAAAATTTATGGGAAAATTGGTATAAAATGAAGATGAAACATAAATCTGTCAAGAAAACATAGAAGACATATAACCATAAATGTTGAAAATGCTGCAACAAAGACCTTATCACAATCATAAGGTAGTTATATTAAAAAAACAAAACCTGAAAGCACTAAGAAATATATCAAAATATTCCAAAACTTCTTAAAAATGAAATTAGGACTGAAACTTTTAAATATTGTAATTAGATATAATTCCAGAAAACATAAATGAAAAAAATTCATAATTTATTGAGATATAGACAGCTGCAAAAACAAATGCTGGCACGTTGGCACAAATATTAATCATCCCTTAGGGACTTCAAAATTTGTCACTATATTGTAATTTTTAATGTGACAAAAGAGGAGGCAAGTTAAAATACCTAGCTAGAAAGTAACCCCATGAATATTAAATATAAATCAAATCATTTTCAGTTTCCGTCACCAATTCTCCTTGGAGTATGCCTCCTAATATCTCACTTGAGGCAATGTCCTCCCCCCTTGCAAAATACACACTTCTCATAGACACAAAATTGCCTAAAAAGAGGGCCTTTGGGTGGCTCAACAGACTAATGCAGTCTGTTATTAACAGCAGCTGCTTGCAATTACTGCAGGTTCAAGTCCCACCAGGCCCAAGGTTGACTCAGCCTTCCATCCTTTATAAGGTAGGTAAAATGAGGACCCAGATTGTTGGGGGCAATAAAAGTTGACTTTGTATATAATATACAAACAGATGAAGACTATTGCTTGATATAGTGTAAGCCGCCCTGAGTCTTCGGAGAAGGGCGGGATATAAATTCAAAAAAAAGAAAAACTCTCAAATGTCATCCAATGAACATGCCTTATTCAGGAATGATCACATTATTAAATAGACAATGCAAGATATTTTCATGATGTGCCTTGCTGGCATTTTCAGAACATGAACAGCGGGGAAAAATACCCAAGCCAATTAGTAAAACTTATCAGAAATCTCTAGAATACTCAAAGCATGTAGTTTTACCTACATGAGCTTCAAAACTGGTAAGCAGCATCAAGTAAAGAGGACATTAAGATCAGTGGTTGGTTTCAAAAAATTTTACTACCGGTTCTGTGGGTATGGCTTGGTAGGTGTGGCTTGGTGGGCATGGTAGGGGAAGGATACTGTAAAATCTCCATTCCCACCCCACTCCATTCCCTCCCCAATCCAGAGGAAGGTTACTGCAAAATTCCCATTTCCTCCGGATCAGTTGGGACTTGGGAGGCAGAGAATGGATGGGGGTGGGGCCAGTCAGAATTTTTACTACCGGTTCTCCGAACTACTCAAAATTTCCGTTACTGGTTCTCCAGAAATGGTCAGAACCCGCTGAAACCCAGATCTGATTAAGATCCTCTGTTAGGAATCTTGTCACAGTGACCAGTCTAGCAATACTTCAGAGGTATCACAACTACAATTCTAAAATTCCCTGCTAGCAGCAAAGCTTTAATCATAAAACATCTGGAGCACTTCCCTTTTTTTCTCTCACCTGTACACTGGCAGGTTCTGTTGAAGAACTTCAGGGGCCATTGTTCCCGATCATCCACATTATGGAGAGTGTAGGGCCCACTCCAGGGCTTTTCGTCTACCTGTACCTCCTCACAGGTGCCCCTGCCTTGCTGTGAACCGCACACATTGTTTGGATTCGACCCCAAAGCTGGACAGCACTCCTTGGATTGCAGCTTTTCTACCGTCATACACACCCGTGGAAATTGGGTCTTTGTCTCTGGAAGCCTAACAAGGCTCAGATATACAAAGAGCGTCAGGCAAAGCAAATTTTCATCTTGCAGCAGGAACGCCATCAAGATCTAGTTTCCAGAGCCTGCAAACCTCTGCTGCTCGGGTTATGATTCTGAATGCAGGATAGGTGAAGAGATTGTCATTAGCTGTTTCCAGCTGATGAGCAAGCCCCATTTGAACTGACCCCAAGGGGGATCTTCTGACTGCAACTAGTTTAACCTCCAGGGATCTTGGCTTAATCCACATTTCTCATGATTTAATGTGATTAATAAGCAAGCAATTAACTCTTTGTTGTTTGCCAAGGGGCCATAAACTAATTTTATAGGTGGGGGTCAGTAAACTCTAATTAGAAGGATTACCCTTTTGAAAACCCCTTATGACTAACACATGACATTATGAGCAAAATGAAACCCATGGAAAGCTGGAGAAGCGCTGGATGACTGGAGACAAAACATCTTTGATTTCCACTGCTTTATCTTTTCTTCTGCTCAGTGATTTGTGACACCGTAGCCTCAGACTTCACGCTGTGGGATGAGGGGTGCAAGTTCCTTTGAGACTTTTGTAATGGGTTGAAAATTCTAGACCTCTGCACCATCTATCGTTTGAATGTTGTAAATCACTCTGAAACATTTTTAAAGGATCACGAGCTCTCACATGGTGGAAGACTTTGAATTCAGGTGTTTGAAAGACCCTTTCTGTTAGATTCGGGCAATAACGAGGCAGGAGACCAGATGAGTGACAACAGCTCTTTAGTTTATAGTGAACCCAGCAGCGAACAACAGAAAAACCCCTCTTTATATACAGTTCAGTCGGAGGCAACAGCCAATCAGCAACGTGCTATTTCCCGCTCTAATTTCCCTCCAAAACTCTTAAAGATACATTACACTCCTTCCCTCCCAGAAAACATTTTACCCCTATTTGCATCAAATTAACATCTTATTTCTCTATGTAGTCACGCAAGTAGCCTGGGCGTCTCCTAACTCTTTCGGACCTGCGCAATTTATTCTCTGGGAGTGAGTCGAGCTGGCCGGAGGGACTGTTTGTTCCTCTCAGCTCCTCCTCCAGGCCATCCGGCCCTGGATTATTTGCAGAATCGTCCCTGCTTTCTTCAGGAGGGACTGGTTGGTGTTGCTGGACCTCATCGAACTCAGATAAGTCCTGCGTTTGCCCCGGGTTTGAGTTAGCTGTGGATTCAAACATTGGATAGTCAGGGCCTGTCTCTGGACTTTTGGTTGCTCTTTTTCTTAATTGGTCTATGTGGCGCTTCCAAACCCGGCCATCCTCTATCTCTACCCGATACGATTTGGGTCCGGTTGTTTCAAGGATTGTCCCTTTTACCCAATTTGGGCCTTCTCCGTAATTGTGTGCCCATACTGGACTTCCCACTGTCATTTCTCTTGTTTTACCGTTTGTCCCTTTGTACCCGTCTGGGGTGTAGTTTGGGTTTAACCGGTCTAATGGGCACCTAAGCTTCCTGCCCATCAGTAGCTCTGCTGGCTGCGCCAGTTGCTACACAGGGGTTCTGTGTTGTACTGCTAGGAAGGTGTCAATTTTAATTGCCAATCGCCTGGCCTGATTCTGGACAATGCTTCTTTGCGCCCGCAAACGCTCTGCAAGGCCGCTCGTCGCAGGGTGGAAAGGCGCCGAGAGGACATGCCGGATGCCCTCTTCTGCCAAGTACCCCTCAAACAGGGTCGCTGTGAATTGAGGGCCGTTGTCGGAAACCAGGGTGTCGGGTAACCCGTGGGTTACAAATAGGCGCCGCAGGACTGAGATTACGGCCTCGGCTGTCATGGATCTCATAAGAATGATTTCCAGCCATTTGGAATAGGCATCGACTACCACTAGGAATGTTTGCCCATGGAAGGGGCCCGCAAAATCGATGTGGATCCTAGACCACGCGCCCTGGGGGCTCTCCCACTCCCGAGTTGGGGCCGTTGGTGGTAGTCGTCTGACTCCTGGCAGGCTTGGCATTTTCCTACCCTGTCGCTAATCTCCGTGTCCATCAAAGGCCACCACACATAGCTCCTTGCTAAACCCTTCATTCTCACGATCCCAGGGTGGCCCTCGTGCAGGAGTTCCAAAACTTTTTTCCGCAATTTCTCCGGGATCACCACTCTATCCCCCCAGAGCAGACACCCTCCTTGAGCCGACAACTCCCCGCGTTTCTATACATATTCCTTAAACGCCCGTCAGCGGGGCCATCCTCTTGCACCCAACCAATTACAGTTCTTATTGTAATGGCGAGCCACCTCCTTGGAAGTGACTGGACCCGAGTCCAAAGAGTCAATTAGCAGGACGGTGTGCCCGGAGTGGGGTCTTCGATAGTCTCTGGTAGTGGGCATCTGCTCAAAGCGCCTGCATGCCCTAACTCTTTCGGACCTCGCAATTCATTCTCTGGGAGTGAGTCGAGCTGGCCGGAGGGACTGTTTGTTCCTCTCAGCTCCTCCTCTAGGCCATCCGCCCTGGATTATTTGCAGAATCGTCCCTGCTTTCTTCAGGAGGGACCGGTTGGTGTCGCTGGACCTCATCGAACTCAGATAAGTCCCGCTTGCCCCGGGTTTGAGTCAGCTGTGGATTCAAACATTGGATAGTCAGGGCCTGTTTCTGGACTTTGGTTGTTCTTTTCTTAATTGGTCTATGTGGCGCTTCCAAACCCGCCATCCTCTATCTCTACCCGATACGATTTGGGTCCGTTGTTTCAAGGATTGTCCCTTTACCCAATTTGGGCCTTCTCCGTAATTGTGTGCCCATACTGGACTTCCCACTGTCATTTCTCTTGTTTTACCGCTTGTCCCTTTGTACCCGCCTGGGGTGTAGTTTGGGTTTAACCGGTCTAATGGGCACCTAAGCTTCCTGCCCATCAGTAGCTCTGCTGGCTGCGCCAGTTGCTACACAGGGGTTCTGTGTTGTACTGCTAGGAAGGTGTCAATTTTAATTGCCAATCGCCTGGCCTGATTCTGGACAATGCTTCCTTTGCACTGCACGAAACGCTCTGCAAGGCCGCTCGTCGCAGGGTGGAAAGGCGCCGAGAGGACATGCCGGATGCCCTCTTCTGCCAAGTACCCTCAAACAGGGTCGCTGTGAATTGAGGGCCGTTGTCGGAAACTAGGTGTCGGGTAACCCGTGGGTTACAAATAGGCGCCTGCAGGACTGAGATTACGGCCTCGGCTGTCATGGATCTCATAAGAATGATTTCCAGCCATTTGGAATAGGCATCGACTACCACTAGGAATGTTTGCCCATGGAAGGGCCGCAAAATCGATGTGGATCCTAGACCATGGGCCCTGGGGTCTCTCCCGAGTTGGGGCCGTTGGTGGTAGTGGTCTGACTCCTGGCAGGCTTGGCATTTTCCTACCCTGTCACTAATCTCCGTGTCCATCAAGGGCCACCACACATAGCTCCTTGCTAAACCTTTCATTCTCACGATCCCAGGGTGGCCCTCGTGCAGGAGTTCCAAAACTTTTTTCCGCAATTTCTCCGGGATCACCACTCTATCCCCCCAGAGCAGACACCCTCCTTGAGCCGACAACTCCCCGCGTTTCTTTACATATTCCTTAAACTCGCCAAGAGCGGCCATCCTCTTGCACCCAACCAATTACAGTTCTTATTGTAATGTCCTTAAGAAGCCCGAGCCACCTCCTTGGAAGTGACTGGACCCGAGTCCAAAGAGTCAATTAGCAGGACGGTGTGCCCGGAGTGGGGTCTTCGATAGTCTCTGGTAGTGGGCATCTGCTCAAAGCGCCTGCATGCCCTAACTCTTTCCTGGCCGATGCAACAATTTGTAAGAATACGCAGCCAGAAAGATAGTCCATCGGGTCAGTCTAGGCGAAAGTGCCACGGGCGTTGGTGTCGCCTGCCAACAGACCTAGTAGGGGTCTATGGTCTGTGACGATTTCAAATCACGGCCAAATACATATTCATGGAACTTCTTTACCCGGAAACTATGGCCAAGGCTTCTATCTAGCTGACTATAGTTTCTTTCAGCCGATGACATTGTTCGGGAGTAAAATGCTATAGGGGCTTCTGTGCCATTTGGCAACCTGTGGCTGAGCACAGCCCCACCCGTAGGGAGATGCATCACAAACTAACACCAATGGCAGCGTGCCATTGTATTGAATCAGTAGGCTATCGCTAGACAGAACGTCCTTCTTTTGAGCAAAAGAACTTTTCCATCATTAATCTCTGTGCATGAAATCGGCTGATCTTTTACTAATACATGTATAACTGCATCCTTCGATTGGAAGGAAATATTTACTTTTTAAAATCAAGCACAGTTCCAAAAAACATTTCTTGACATCTGGAATATTATATTTCCAATTTCTCAATAAGCCTTCAACCCAGCCTAATACAACATAATTCCTGATAAAAATTCCAGAGTTTTGGTACATATTCAACATTACATTAACATTTATTTTTAAAGCTTTTGCCCATAATTCGTTTGATTATGGGATGCTGGATTCAGTTCCACTGGATTTCCCACACAACCTTTTTTTTTTAAAAAAGGACAAATGTACCCACACCAAACCAGCAAAGTACTATATTGTATGTGTTAGGTTCTGGAAGTAACGAGGCTGGAGACCAGGGTAGTGACAACAGCTCTTTAATATAGGGTGAACCCAGCAACAGGCTGGGGGAAAAACCTCTCCTTTTATACAGTTCTACTGGCGGCTTCATCCAATCAGCAACGTGCTGATTTCCCGCCCAAATATTTAAAGGTACATACAAGAATACATAACACTCCTCCCCTCCCAGAAAACACTTTGCCTCTATTTACATTTTATTTACATGTTATTTTTCGACGTAGTCACGCAAATAACCTGGGCGCCTCCTAGTTCTTTCAGACCTGCGCGGTTCAGTCCTGGTGGTGTTTTGAGCTGGTCGGAGGGGCTGTTTTCTCCTCCCAGCTCTTTCTCTAGGCCATCGGGCCCTGGATTATTGCAGATTCTTTTTCTTGGCCATCCGCCCTGGATTACTTTTTGTAATTTTCCTGTCGTTTCCTCGAACCTGATGGCGCCGCTGGACCTCCGGGACCTCAGCTAAGTCTTGCGCCTCCCGGTCATGGTCAGCTGTGGGTTCAAATAGGATTGGTCATGATCTGTCTCTGTGGCTCGGGTTTGTTCAGTTATTCGCTTCCTTATCTGATCTATGTGGCGCCCATACTCGGTTGTCTTGTAGCTCACCAAGTATGACTTTGGGCCGGTTGCTTTTATTATTTGCCCTGCGAGCCAACTTGGGCCGTCCCCATAGTTGCGGGCCCACACTCGGTCGCCTATGCCCAATTCCTTGTTTTGTCTATTTCCCCTTGTAACCCTCTGGTGTGTAATGGGATTCAAACGGTCAAGTGGGCACCGGAGTTTCCGTCCCATCAATAATTCGGCTGGGCTTCTGCCTGTAGCAGTGCTTGGGGTTCTGTGCTGAACGGCCAGAAAGAAGTCTATCTTTGTTTGCCAGTCACCTGGCTTGAGCCTGACACGCCTCCTTAGCGCCCGGACGGAACGCCTGCAAGGCCATTCGACGAGGGTGGAAAGGCGAGAGAGGGCATGTCGGATGCCCTCCTCTGCCAAGTATTCTTCAACTGGGCTGCCGTGAATTGCGGGCCGTTGTCGGACACCAGAGTGTCAGGCAACCCGTGGGTTGCGAATAGGTGGCGAGGGCTGCGATTACTGCCTCGGCCGTAGTGGATTTCATGAGTATGATCTCCAACCATTTAGAGAATGCGCCGACAACCACTAGGAAAGTTTGGCCATGGAAAGGGCCAGCAAAATCAATGTGGATTCTTGACCAGGGCCCTTGGGGTTTTTCCCATTCCCTGACTGGGGCCGTTGGGGTAGGGGTCTGGACTCTTGGCAAGCCTGGCATTTCCCACCCTCTCAGCAATCTCTGAGTCCATGAGTGGCCACCACACATAGCTTCGCTAGCCCCTTCATCCTTACGATCCCTGGGTGGCCTCGTGGAGGAGGTCCAGTACCTTTCCCTTAATTTATCGGGATTACCACACGATCACCCCATAACAGGCACCCCTTGAGCCGAGAGCTCATCACGCTTTTTAACAAATTCCTTAAAGCCGCAAGAGGGGCCACCCTCTTGTACCCAACCGAGTACAGTCCTTAACATAATGTCCCGGTATGATGCCCGAGCCACTTCCTTAGATGTGACTGGGCCAGAGTCCAAAGAGTCAATAAGCAGGATGGGCGCCCCGGCGTAGGGTCTTGATGGCCCCTGGTAGTGGGCATCTGCTTAACGCGTCTGCATGCCCCACTTCTTTTCCTGGTCGATGCTGCAGCTTGTACGAATAAGCGGCTAAGAAAATAGTCCATCGGGTCAAGCGTGGCGAAAGTGCCACAGGCGTTGGGCGGTCGCCAGCCAGTATCCCTAGTAGCAGTCTGTGGTCAGTCACGATTTCAAAATCCGCCCAAAAACATATTCGTGGAATTTTTCACCCTGACACAATGGCTAGTGCTTCTTTATCTAATTGGCTGTAGTTCCTCTCTGGGAGGACATCGTTCTAGAGTAAAAGCTATAGGGGCTTCTGTGCCGCTTTGAAGTCTATGGCTGAGTACAGCCCCACCCCATAAGGGGAGGCATCGCAAACCAGCACTAGGGCAATGAGTTATGATATTGGATGAGCAGGCTGTCACTTGAGAGCAGGTTTTTACTGCTTCAAAGCCCTATTTTCCGACTTTCCCAAGACCAAACAGTATTTTTCCTAAAAGCCTATGCAGCGGTTCAGCAACGGTCGCTTTGTTTTTAAAAGACCAGAAAATTCACTAGCCCCAGGAATGCCTGTAGCTCTGCTTTGTTTTTGGGCGCTGGAGCCTTTCTAATTGCCTTGACCTTGCTCTCAGTGGGTGAATTCCTTTCTTGTCTATCCGTAGCCCAAGAATTCGACGGATTCGACCCCTATCTGGCATTTGTTTACCTTGACTTTAATCCGCTGTCCGAAAATGCCCAGAACCTTTCTCAAACGCTCCCCCAATTCCTCTACGTTTTCCCCTGAAATCAGGACATCATCGAAGTAGGGAACTACCCCTGGGAGCCCTTGCAGAAGTCGTTCCATTAGGTTTTGGAACAGCCCTGGTGCCCCACTCACCCCAAATTGCAATCGGTGCACTTGAAGGCCCCTGTGCGTTACAATCGCTTGGGCTTCGCTGTGCGGGCGCTCACGGGCAGTTGTTGGTAGGCTTGGGCCAAGTCTAACTTTGCAAAGACTTGCCCTTGCCCCAAAGAGTGCAGCAAGTGTTGCACCACGGAACCGGTAAGCGCTTTTCTGTAAGGCTTTGTTAAGCGCCTTGTAGTCAGCGCAAATTCTAATTGACCCATCTGGTTTTATTGGGTGACGATTGGCGTCTCCCACTTTGCGTGATCGACTGGCACCAAAATCCCCTGATTTATGAGCTTATCTAGCTCCTTGTCAATTTTTGGTTTTAGGGCAAAAGGGACTCTCCTCGCCTTAAGCCTAATGGGAGCTACCTGGGGGTCTAAGTTGAAGGAAATAGGGGTCCCCTTGTACTTGCCCAGGCAGTCCTTGAAGACATCTTCGAACTCGTTAAAGAGAATGTCTTTCAGGTTACAGTCACTTCTGTAGATGCCAGTCACTCCCATGCCCAGGGCACGAAACCAGTCTAGTCCCAACAGACTGGGCAGGGTCCCTTCGACGATCGTGATGGGCAGGGTCTTCTTGTGTGGTCCGTACTCGACTCGGACGGAGGTGGTCCCTCGAACAGGGATGCGATTCCCTTGGTAGTCGTGGACTCGAGCCGTTGTGCTTGCAGGTGGCGCTTGACTGACGGCAGTGACTTCGCCAAAGTGTCCCAGGACATGATGGTGATCGCTGATCCCGTGTCTACTTCGAGCCGCACCGCATTCTCTATTTTTGGTTTGGTGAAGATCTTCTTCTCCACTGGTCGAGGCGCCGCCTATGACCACAGTCGCTTGGTTTGAATCCGCTTTTTGTTTGAGCCAATCGCGGTCGCCTTGCCGATTCCGCGCCTGATTGGCCGATTTGAATTTTCGGCGGAAGGTTGGGCCGCCGACAAACTTGAGCTAGGTGCCCTTTCTTCCCGCACCTCCGACATGTTGCCCTTAAACTTGCAGCGTTGGCGCTGGTGTTGACCACCGCAGCTTCCGTGATTCGCCCCGGTCCCCTTTGTCGCTTTCTCGGTTCGGCAGACCCTTCCTCATCTTCACCGCCGGATTCGGTCTGAACCTCCTCCTGGTGCACTGGGTTGCTTTGTGCGCCGCCTTTGGTGGGACAGGCTTTGCAGTGTCTCCGCCGCTTGGGTGGACATTTCATGTGCTCTGGCTTCGCCCAGAGCGTGGCCAGCGTTAGGTTGCTGTTTTTGCTAGCAGCCGCCGCAAACGGATGTCTCTGACCTCGGATGAGTTGCTCGAGGAGCACCTCGCCCAGGTCGCGTATCCGCAGTCCTTGGACGCTTCTTAGGGCGGCCATGTAGTCACCGGCGGATTCGCCTCCATCTGCCTTCGCCTCCGAATTCAAACCGCCGCACGTATTTGGACGGCGCGCAGCGGGCGGTTTTTTAGTAAAGTCTGTAGAGTTGGCCACGACACCGATTGTAACGGCGTTGGCTCTGCCAGGGCTTCCGCGATATCAATGACCTCCGGACCACAGTGGCTTAAGAAATAAGCCCTTTTGCGGTTATCTGGAACTCCTTGCAGTTCGTTGGCTTCTAGAAAGCTTTCGAAACGGGTCATATACGTTCCCCATTTCTCTTTAGCCGGGTCAAACGGTGCGGGCGGAGTGTAACTGGCCATCTCCGCTTTTCTGCCCTGTGTTTGCTGGGTTTGGGTCTATCGTGTTTCAGCTCGGTTCTGGTTCTCCTTAGCCTCGAGATCCCATCCTCGTCGCCAGTGTTAGGTTCTGGAAGTAACGAGGCTGGAGACCAGGGTAGTGACAACAGCTCTTTAATATAGGGTGAACCCAGCAACAGGCTGGGGGAAAAACCTCTCCTTTTATACAGTTCTACTGGCGGCTTCGTCCAATCAGCAACGTGCTGATTTCCCGCCCAAATATTTAAAGGTACATACAAGAATACATAACAGTATGATTCTTTGAGCAATTTCAGCTATCAAGTTACTCAGCCAACTACCAGCATTAAGTTAGATACATCAAAACCCAAGTCAAAAATCAGTGTATCAGCTGCGTCCATTAATCATTTTCCATTTCAGCTTGGCTATGTTTTTTGCCCCTAAAACCGTTCCAAGCTGAAATAGAAAATGATTAATGGAAGCAGATGATATCCTGATTTTTGACTTGGGTTTCCGATGTATCTAACTTAATTTAAGCCCTTGAGGGCTTGAATTTAACTTTGTAATTATGAAAATTCAGGTGACATTCTGAACTGATATACCTATCATTGATGCTACTGGCTGGGGATGATGGAAGAGAATCCAATTGGCATTTGGGCCAAGAGTTTAGGGAGTATTCTGTTACTATTTTTACCTCAGTCATCACAAGTTAATTCTTGCAGCCATTTTAATTATTGAAAACCACTTAGTCACTGTTGCGAGATTGGCTGTCATATGTTACTTGAATAGATGAAATAACATCTATAGAGCTTCCAGCTCTGGTCTCCCAGAGGTGACAGTCCACACAGCACAAAATCTACAATAGATATATTAAGTACAATTCTAAGAGCAGATAGTATTTTTATTTTTATTTTTTTCTGTAGGAGCATTAGTTTTGAACTGTTTCCAAATTCCAAGCATAAGTTTGTTTTGACCATGAACATGCTATGGAGAAAAGGCCTCTGGTGGCTCAGACTGCTAAGACTGCTAAGACAGTCTGTTATTAACACAGCTGTTTGCAATTACTGCAGGTTCAAATCCCACCAGGCCCAAGGTTGACTCAGCCTTCCATCCTTTATAAGGTAGGTAAAATGAGGACCCAGATTGTTGGAGGCAATAAGTTGACTTTGTATATAATATACAAATGGATGAAGACTATTGCTTAACATAGTGTAAGCCGCCCTGAGTCTTCGGAGAAGGGCGGGATATAAATGCAAAAAAAAAAAGTGTATGCTTTTCAAGCAATTCTGGAAATGTTGTTATTGCTATATAGTACATTCATTTGGTACAGCCAATTATACAGTTATCGGTTCTCAAGGGTGGTGTGGCCCTTTCTCAATACAGACTCTGTTCTTCCAATCAGGTCAACTAGAGGGACTACTTAAGATCTTGCCCTCATCAAATTGAAGGGAACATGGGCAAAAGGGCTTCTACATCAGGAAGAACATGGTCTCAGATCTGTTTTCAGGAAACATTTGTTTAATGTTTTTAAGCAGGCACTTGGATGATTTTAATGCTTAATGAGGATGGGTTATTTTTGTTTTGTTTGGTTTGTATCTTGTGGCTATTTTTAGTAATTAGTATAAACGGGAACACTGCTTTTTTTTTCTCCGTGCTGTCCAGTGTTTGATTCCTGTGATATAAAATGTTACTATCAGAGGTGGCCTGCTGCCGGTTCTTCTGAACCGGTAGTTTTGACCACTGGCTGGGCCCGCTCCCACCACCCAGCCCGGAAGTATCCCGTCCAATATATCTCACTCTCTGGTTTGCTCACCCTGCCCATGCAGCCCAGCTTATTTTCACGCCTCGCTAATCATACTCACTGCAGCTACCTGAGGTGTGGTTGAAGCTGCGTGCATGAAATTGCTGTGTGGTTGAAGTGGCACGCTCACATTTTCAGTTCTGCACTAGGTTGCTAAATTATTTGCAGCCCACTTCTGGTTACTACATATAACTTTTATCCTAACAAATGAATGGCTCTATTTCTTTGTGATGATGTGTCTCACATAAATTTTAATGAGCATTTAGTTTATTTTTAGAAAGTATCTACAAAAGGCCCTTGTTTACCAAGTCTGAATTACCAAATTGATTCAGATTTCTTACTGTCAAACCATACAAATTTTGCAACATGATGAAAAAGGCTCGCTCTTTAAAATTAAAAGAACAATGACCCTTTTTAACGTTACAAATGTTTTACAGGTAAATCTGAAGAGGTTTCCATTATTTCAGCATTATTTCAGCATTCTTTAGTGAAAATACAATTTACATGCTATTGTAGATTGGGCTGTCACTATTCTTACCTTTATTTTGAAGCTGTGGATGGCTGGAAGCTGGAAACCAGGAAGCCAATGAATGCATTTTGAACCAAGAGGAAAGGTGACCCCACATATACTTTTAGCTCAGAAAAAACTATAAGTATGCTTTATATCATGGGTGTCAAACTCGCCTCGTCATGTTGCTGTCATGTGATGTTTCGTGACGTTTTCCCCATTCACGGAGCTGAGGTGGGTGTGGCCTGCAGGTGACATATCTGGCCCACAGGCCGCCAGTTTGACACCCTTGCTTTATATGAATCTTAAAACACTCATTACCCTTAAAGGAATCTAGTAATTTATCATTTCACACAGAATATTTTTATAAAACAAATATAAAATATAACTGAAATATATTTTTATTCTGTTAAAATATGACCTGAATGTCCACAAATCAATTCCTGTTGAGCAAGTAGAAAAATTCCCATCTTTTCAATTCAGCTCTGGAATCATCAGACATCAATCAGCACAGGACAGTATTTTAAAAAGGAACCGAATACTAATGTCCTCTGGTAAACATGATGAAGGGGGGGGGGAAGGGGGAGGAGGGGGGAAATGGGGGAAAAATGATACATGGATTGATTATTAATGTACAGTAATTTTTGAAGATATGAAATTAAAATTTAAAATGATATTGGGGATGCTCGACTGCTATTTCAGAAAGAAAAGGAGAGAGGAGTAGAAGGAGGGAAGAAAGTAGGTAGGAAAGAGTAGAGAAGGAGGAGGGGAATAAGAAGGTTAGATAGGGTGGAAGAAGGGAGGAGTGGAGAAGGAGGAGAGGAAGTAGTAAAGTGAAGGAGAGGAAGGATGTGAAAGTAGTAGAGGGTAGAGAGGGAGGTTGTGAAGAAAGAAAGTGGCAATCGGGCACGCCTGAATTAGTAATAAATAAAAATTAATGATTAATGATGGATAATAGTTTGTACATAAATATGATGTTGGAAAATGGAAATAAAAATTATTTTTTTTTTAAAAAAAGAGTATGCCTACCTTAAGTATAAAAAATTGTCTACATTTTAATAATACTGATAATACAATATTGTAACAATACAAAAGAGCTACTTTAAAGTGCAATTTTAAAGGGAAAAATGTTGTTGTCTTGAAATATCATTTTAAAGCTTCAGTACTAGAGTGTTTGTGAAATTAATTTGGTCCCAAAGAGGATCACATTGGGAATTCAAAAATTCCATTCTATTCTGCTACTTGTTTCTTGAATACAATGCACCTTCAATTACTCCATTTTTTTTTCTTAATGTGTTCTTGAGGTAGTATGATTTCTTTTTTTATTCCCTTCCAGCTCTGATGCATTCAAATTCATACAGATTCTCCAGCAATAGGAAATGGTTCCAAAGCCTTTTCTGGATTTTTCCAGTTGTGGAAGTTCTCTTGATACCATTCAACTAGGATTAAAAATAAAACAAATAATTTTTACCTTTAAACATTCTTGTGAGGTAAATCCATGCCAGTTTTAATTTAAGACATTAAATGAAATTAGTGACTAACAACCTCCTTACAACTGTATATCCTTTCACCAAAATTAACAGCTCATAGGGGCTTTCTGTACACTAGCAACTTTCCAACGATTTCAATTTGAAGCAGGTTCTCATCTAATGATGGGAAAAAAATATTACACTATAAAATCATGGCTGTATCAGCAATTGCTGGCAACTCCAACTCTTTCCTGGAATCAGCCTTTAGCCGCAGAAGCAGCCCACTATCCCAGGAAAAGGCAGTTTTCAGAAATTCCCACAGCTCACGTAATCCATACCCTATCCATTCAGATGCTTTGTTTTTCCTTTCAGTCTCAAACACTTCACATCTCTAGTATATACTGGGCAGAAAAGATCTGTTTTCTGGACAATTCCCTGGGATTTCAACAGTAGGAGACTCACCTTGCATTTTGCAAACATTAGCAGAAGCTGTTGAAAGCAAAGGAATTAGCATCAGGTGCAAATCATTGCAGGCACTTTGTCCTGGAAGCTAATTCCAAAAGTTGGAATGCCTTAGGAAGTTTGTTTTCTACTTAAAAGGGCTGCTTTGCTGTTGAATATAATCTCTGCATTGTTAACAGATGGTAAGTCTAGATCACAGGTGTCAAACATAATCATGTCACGTGATGTATCGTGACGTATCGCAATGTTTTTTGCCTTTGCGAAGCCAGGTGAATGTGGCCTGTGTATAACGCATCCGGCACGTGGGCCCCAAGTTTGACAGGCCTGGCCTAGATTGACTAGCTGTGGAAGTTGGAAACAGCAAGGATTTCTATCTTTATACACAATTATTTGTCTATTGAGGGGGGTGGGTGGGGTGGGCTGATTTATATAATGGGCTACCTTCCATTCAGATCAATTATTTATTCCTATCTCCCATAATGCCATTCAAATGTGAATTCTATTCCACAAATGTTTCTTGTGTTTAAGGTACCGAAAATCTTGTGTTGTTTTTCTAGAGAACCAGAATATTCCAAAAGGAGGGAAAAGATGTCAACCCTCTTGTACAGCATATATTTGTGGGACGATCTTCCACAATGAAGCGCAAGGACTGTGGAAGTTTGCAAAGAGGCAGAGATGACTCTCACTCACACAAAGGAGTTTTTGGATCCTATCCACTCATGTTCTCAGGACAGAATGAATATATAGGCAGTCCTCGACTTACAACAGTTCATTTAGTGACCGTTCAAAGTTACAATGGCACTGAAAAATGTGACTTATGACCGTTTTACGATCTTTACAGTATCCCCATGATCATGTGATCAAAATTCAGATGCTTGACAACTGGTTCGTATTTATGACCGTTGCTGTATTCTGGAGTCATGTGATCACCTTTTGCAATTTTCTGACAAGCAAAGTCGATCAGGAAGCCACAACAGGGTTACTAACTTATAACTGCAATGATTCACGTAACAAGAAAGATCATAAAATGGGGCAAAGCTCACTTAACAAATGTCTCACTTAACAAAGAAATGTTGGGATCAATTGTGGTCAAATGTCAAGGACTACCTGTATTTTTTATATGGAATCTAAACTTGAGAGCTGCAATTTCTCCCTCCACCCCCAGAAATGCATCATATAAATGATGAAGCTGAACACATGGAACCATGCAAGCAATAAGATAAAACATATCCTGTCCAAACAAAAGTGCTTCACGTAAAATATATAAATAAGAATTAGCTACTTTCTGCTGCTCTTATAATTAAGCATTGTGCTTTCTATGAGAATCTAAGAAGACACGGCAACTGGACAAAACCCATGATTTAGTAGTCGTGTTGCCAAACATAACTGCTGCCCAGAAACAGATCATTTGTGTTCAGATTTCAAGCTTATAAAATTAACCGCATCAAATTTCAAAAGCTGGTTTAATTAAGTTCCCCACTGTAGAAATTGCAACTTTAACTGTCTAACTCTGTGACAAATTAGTGTGTGAATTGTGTGAAATTTATTTTCCAAATTAGTTTATGATGGCTGTTCATTTCCATTCTGCCCCTTCTCCTGTTTCAATGTATAGATAACTTACTTGTTTTCTTGATTCCTTCGTTCCAAGAGACCTTGGGTTTCCAGCCCAAACTATACATCTTTCCAGAATTCATTGGATATCCCATGTCGTTTGTAGGTCTTTAAAAAAAGGAAAAGAGTTTTGCAATAGAAACACTTTATTTTAAGCAGAATTTGTATCGGTTATCACCATAAAGCCATCTTCCTTTGCCTCAGCCCTTCAATTGAAAAAGACTTCTTTCTTGTTCTGCTATTAAAATATGTTCATTTAAGTAGAACAAAGGCAAATGTTACCCCACACTAATCAGTCGTACAATTGAAATCATTCAAAATACCAAATGGAGTAGCAGCTATAGCCACAGGATAAGTGCAGCATTGGAGAAAACAACTCAATTATGCAGAAATGACTCAGGTGAAATGTTACCGTTTATTTTTTAAAAAATAAAGGAAATTTGTGATTTCAGGTCAGTGCTGACTCATGGTGATGCCTTAACAAGTCCCTGCATTTGCCTTGGCAACGTTTTCAGAAGTGGTTTGCTCTTGCCTTTTTCCTAGAGCTAGGAGGCTGGATGAAAATTAATCTCCCAGTTTCTAGCCAGCCTTAATCACAGTATCAGACTGATTCTCGCCCTCTCTAAAAACAGCCTTAAATGAATAAGCAATACAGTGCTTTACAGCCCCTCTCTAAGAGGTTTACAGAATCGGCATATTGCCCCCAATAATCTGGAACCTCATTTTACCGACCTCGGAAGGATGGAAGGCTGAGTCAACCTTGAGCCAGTCAGGATCAAACTCCTGGCTGTGGGCAGAGTTTGGTTGCATTGCTGCATTCTAACCACTGCACCAACAGGGTTCTTGTAAAGCCATTGTAAACCTCATTAAGTGGGAAAAGGTAGGAGTCCCAGTTAAGGTGTGTGAGGGGGGTGAGAGTGTGCCATGGGCAGGCGCTTGGGAGGCTGCTTGGCGGTCAGCAGAATTAGTCTGCAATACTGCAATCTAATCACTGCGCCACCATGGCTCATAATCATACTAAGTCAGATTAAATCAATTTGGAGAATCAGATTTTAACAGGTAAACCCAATCTTTGCTATTATATTTCAGAACATTTTGCAGAAAATGTAAGAAATCCTGAAAAGCGTGTTTGAAGCTTGTCATCTCTTAACGAGCTCATGGAATGCTCAGGGTATTCTTAGTTAAACTAATTCTTAAGGTATCAGTCAGTTTCAGGATAAGTAATTTAACACAGATGACCCCACATTAGCCACATCAGTTAGATACTCATACTCTTAAGTTTGTATATTACTCCCACCACTTATCAGTAGAGAGCATTTAAGTTATACTGTAACGTAATAAGCCAAGAGGAAAAAAAGATGTTTCAGAAAGTATAACATAGTTTGTTTTACAAGAAGCTCAGCTGTGTTTGCAATACTTTAATTACATTGCTTCAAGCAACTATTGTCCAATAAGTTTATTGGATAAATCTGATTTATTCAACTCCCAAGAGCCAGCCTCTTCTAGAAAATCAAAATATTGCTTAGCACCAGAAATGCCTCAACTATACAACTCAATTATCTCAACTAAGTCATCTGGCTATATTATTTTTAAAGTTGTGCCTACCTCTGCTTTTTTGGCTAAACAGATGCTGAAAAGGGGGGGAAACACTAAACAACTCTGAGCTAATGTGAGATATTTTTTGAATTTCTGAATCCAGTAAGCTGCTGAAAGTTGAAGATGGCACTGGCATCTTTAGAGGCAATTATCTCCAAATCAGCACCCAGTATCTGCTAACAACCACATATGTACACTAATAATTCCCCATCTCTTTGATGTTCCCAAGCTTTTATGTAGTCTAATCCTTACAGATTATCCCTTTCATTCGAAATTGATTTTATACTTTTTAATTCTTCATTTTCCAACTGCACCCAATGCTTCTTATTGTTTAATTAAGATGTGTCACTCTTCATAAACATTTCTAAGTATCAGTAGTCTTTAGAATCAGTAGACAATGCTTAATTTCTGTTGATTGCAAATAGCTCCTTTTCAAGAATCCCTGTGCAGATGGCAATTTTGCTAATCTTTTAAAATGAGATGGAGCAGGTAATTAAGAAAAACTGAGACCAGAAGCAATGAAACAGAAATGGGGGAGGGGGGGAGAACCAGACCTTATTGTAAGACAATATGCTAATGACAAAATACCCAAAAAAAGAAAGAAAAAATACAAATTATAAAACAGAACTCTTTAAAAAGAGAATTGTAAAGTAAACAATTCCACACAAAGAAATGTATTTAAAGATTCTCTCTTCAGAGACTGAATCTTTCCCAGTTTTTAAAATGTAAAACTTGTGGCTGGTGAAAATTAGTGTAAATACTAGCCTTTAGAGTTTCATCTGTGAGACAAAGAGTGTTTCAAACTACAGCTTTTCTCTCAATCTTAGAACTGAAGAGGTGGCCAGAAACCAGTTTAGTATTATGCAGAAATGCCTTCCCATCTCCTATTGGAAGACTAATAAAAAGCTGGGGATTATCCTGACTAAATGTGCCAAGTCGCCTAGAGGCCTCCCTGCATTTTTTCTGCTCTGGGAATGAAAAAGTAATACACTAAAGCTCCATGCTGTCTTCTCAATACAACAACCCATCCCAAAAAGGAACGGGCCAGATTACTTTGGGGGTCAGTGTATTCACATTTTCTCAGAATTGACAGAGTTATGTGTCTAATTCTGTGACAAAGAGTAAATGTTTAAGAAGATTATATATAAAAAAGCAATCTTAACAAATGATTTGACCTACTCAGTCTTACCTGTCTTTAACATAATCCATCCAGTGTTCTATCTCAGCTTCTGAACTAGTATTTTTAATCTGACAATGAAGAAAAGATGCATATTACTAACTAAATATTTGATAATCTTGATTTAATTAACCTTCTCTGAATAGATATTTCAATGAATAATTGGAACAGCTTTTATTGTACATGGATTTGTTATTAATGCATTTCAATCAGGACTAATACCAGAATTCTTGCAATCATAATAGTCTAGCTTAAATATTATAGAATTACAGATGCAAAAAAAGTATCTAATAGGAAGACATGAACGGGTAGATACGATCCCATTTTTCTATTGTGGAACTATGTTGTGGGCAGTCTCACAATGGCTACTTGACCTCAAAAGTTGCAACTAGTAGAAAAGAGATGACTAGAGGTAGCCCTTGATGTACAGCCAAAATTGGGACCAGAATCTGGCTGGATGAGTAAAACTGTCCTTAAGTTGGCCCCCAGGGGGAGGGTTCGCAACTTAGGTGTTCTCCTGGACGATCAGCTGTCTTTAGAAGAACATATGACAGCCCTCGCCAGGGGAGCTTTTTATCAGGCACGCCCGATTCGCCAGTTGCATCCCTTCCTCGACCGGGATTCCCTTCGCACGGTCACTCATGTCCTTGTCACTTCCCGCCTGGACTACTGCAATGCTCTCTACATGGGGCTCCCCTTGAAATGCACCAGGAGACTTCAACTGGTCCAGAATGTGGCTGCGCGGGTGATAGAAGGGGCACCACGATGCTCCCATATAACACCTCTCCTGCGCAGTCTGCACTGGTTGCCGATGGTCTTCCGGGTGCAGTTCAAGGTGTTGGTTATCACCTTTAAAGCACTCCATAGCATAGGACCGGGTTACTTACGGGACCGCCTACTGCCACCTATAGCCTCCCATCAGCCTGTGCGCTCCCATAGGGAGGGCCTCCTCAGGGTGCCGTCAGCCAAACAATGTAGACTGGTGGCCTCCAGGGAGAGGGCCTTTTCTGTGGGGGGCCCTGCCCTTTGGAACGAGTTGCCTCCTGGGTTGCGCCAACTTCCCGGCCTCCGGTCTTTTAAACGCGAGCTCAAGACTTTCTTATTTCACCGTGCGGGACTAGCTTGATGGGAAATTTTAAGTGGAGGTTTTAGAGTGGTTTTGTATTGTTTTAACTTTATTAGGCCATTTAGAATCAGTTTTTTAATTATGTTTTAACTTTTGTCTTGTATATGTTTTTTATTGGCTGTAAACCGCCCTGAGTCCTTCGGGAGAAGGGCGGTATAAAAGTTTAATAAATAAATAAATAAATAAATAAATAAATAAATAAATAAAGCAAGCAAGATGCCCACATAGAATCATAAGCTGGAAGGGACTTTGAAGGTCTTCTAGTCCAACCCCGTCCAAAGCAGGAGACCTTATACCATCCTGGATAATTGGAGTCCTGGGTATAAATGCTTTAATTTCCACATGGAGACCGCTTCTGAAATTTGTGCTTGAAGTAGAAAAGAATGAAACTTTGATTTTCGGTTTTACCAATTAGACTGATAAGAACTTTATAGAAAGGGGTAGTTTATATTATTATGAAAAAACAAAAAGTTGTGATTTGATATTAATGCCTTATTTTACTGCAACAGAGATAGTCAGAAGTCAATGTATCTTATTTTATCTTATAACAGTAAAAATGTTAACGCTGTGGAGTTAATATCCTGAAAATTTTAGCTTCATTCCTGCAGGACTTCCTTTCCCCATTGCCCATTGCATAATTTCAGTGGACCAGCCTTTATAACAGACAAGTCATCTTCTCATTGAGGGGAAAATTTCAGAATCTTTTTTTTATTATTATTATTTGAGTAAAGAGCTACATCCAGAAGAAGGAGTGTGAATGACACAACTACCTACCGAAGTAGTAGTTTCTCTTATATCCCCACAGTGTCAAGTGTCACAATATTGATTTATCCTTGTGGTCTGTCATATGACTGGTGGTTTTTTTTATTAAAACATTTCAAACATTAAAAAAACTGAAGCAAAAAGAAGCAAACATTTAAATAAAACCAAGACCTGCCCTAGTGAATAGAATAGAATAGAATAGAATTTTTTTATTGGCCAAGTTTGATTGGACACACAAGGAATTTGTCTTGGTGCATATGCTCTCAGTGTACATAAAAGATAAGATACGTTCATCAAGAATTCTAAGGTACAACACTTAAGGACAATCATAGAGTACTTGAAATGCTCAAGTCAGCTCTTGGCCATTTTACTGCTATTGCTCAGGTAACCTATTTTCAAATTTAGTTATTACTCACAAGATGGATTAATTCCTTTGCAAGCTGGGTAATAGACATTGCAAAACTGGTTCCAATGTTGTAGATTTCGCCTGGCTGCCCTTTCTTCAGAACGGTGAGGAATGCTTCTGCTACGTCACCAGCATAAAGAAAATTTCTTTTCTGAAGCCCTGAACCGTGGATGCAACTAAAGGAAAACATAAGAGTAGATAATTTTTAGTATGGATTATAAAAAGCAAGGCCCTCAGTAATAGCAGAATGGTCTAGTTAAGTTTTCAAGGAGTTACACTCACTAAAAGACAGACGAAATCTCTAAATCCTTCATTTTATTATTCAAATTGATAGTCTTTACTGGGTAAAGTATGCAAAAAAGAAAAGCCAAGTGTAAAGCAAATAATAATGTACAATTTTCATTAACAATAAAATTCCAGATGACACGTAAAACATGCCATTCCTAAACTGCAGATTGCTGGGGACCATGGGAAAGAAAAAGAGATTAATATACAGAAGCATACAGCTTCCTCAACCAAGATTTTAGATTAGTGAAAAGCACAAAATAATAAACACGATCTAGCATAAATTCTATGACCTCTGCTGGTGAAAAGATATTAAACACCCAAATATAGCTTCTCATTTGATCAAAAGCAAGACACACACTAAAATAGATTCAGGCTCTGAGTCCCGCCCATTTGTTTATATTGCATATTTAACAGTACTCAACAATTCCCCACTGTATATTTAAATAAAGAATTGCATATATGGAAACATATTTATATGCATTAAAATGAAAATTAAATACACACCAAACTCCAAAGCTCTATTCCCTTTTCTTTAAATTACATACTTATTTTGCAATAAGGGAACTAATTTTATAGACATATCCCGATTTTTAGCTATAGTATACATGCATACTAACACATACCATTTTCTGTTCTGCTGTAAGAGAGAAATGAACTTAGGAATAACCTAGGAAATATAAAAGACAAAATGAACAATTATTAAAATTCATACTACTTTAAAACAGAAAATGATGCAGCTTCATTGCTTTGCTGCAAATAAGTTTTCATTAATGCTAGCTGTCAGACCCACCATCTTCAGCTTGGTGCTTCGCTGGCATCCTACCATCAATTAATGGGGGGGGAGAGAGAGAAAATAGGCAATTGGCATGTAGAGGGTAGAGATGACCTAAAAAGGTATGTGTATATATGTGTCAGGTTTGATGGAACCAAAGATATGAGAACCAGCTTGTTCCAATCTTCAAAGCCCTGGAGCCTGGGAAACAATGCAAATTTCACCAAGTGGCACCAAACATTGTGGTTCCCAAAACACCTATACAGCACACCATTGGGTGAAGACAAACCGGTCAAAGGGGGAGGGCCGGGAAGAAAGGGAATTTGTAACCTTTTGCGTGGGAACTTTAGATCTAGCCTTGCTTTTGCTGCAACCACTACTCCTTAGTAAAAGAATTTTAACATTTCATGGCTAAGTGGAGTTGAGGGTCTTTCTTTCCAAGCTGGGGCAAGCCTGACACTACCAATAAACATAAAAATCCCTATTTCCCATCAAAAAATTGCACTGAGTTATGCACTTAGTATCAGGAAGTGCTTTGCATGCATGAGGTGGAATGAGAAGAACCTCAAACCTTGTTTCAACTCTTAAGGCAGCTAATTAAAGGGAAATGCAGTGGCAAGTAACACACACACATCTGTACAGCGCTGCTGCTGGAGGGAATAAAGGGGCTGTCGGTGCAGCATCAAACCTTAACAGAGCACTCCTTATGAAACTGGAATTCTTAAAGCAGCAAAGCCCATTTTCACATACTAGAAATTTGAGCTAGGTTGCAACATTCATGCTGTTCATTCTGTAAATTAAAATCTCAAAGTATACGCTAGACACAAAATTGTTATTTAATTGGGCTATTGGAGACAACACTAAGACGAATTCTCCTGTAAGCAATTTTTGGTGACAGAGAGAGATTCACAAAAGTCCAGTATTATCACTTTCTAGCCCAAGGATGGTCAGCAGGCAAGTTTGGTCACATCCCACTCCAAAATAATTGGAAGTTCAAAATTATAGTAATTGGAGACCCAGCTGGCTCTGTAAATATTTCAACCTCTACCCATCAGAAATCTCAAAACTGCAGAAAATGGCAAATATTCTATTCTAAGCGCAGATATCTCATAATGGTCAAGCCTTTGGATAATTATAGGATCTGATAACAGATGCAGGTCCAGCTTTTGGTATATTTTGCAGATTTTAAAAAATGCCCTGAGTATATGAGAAGATTGACCTGATCAAACTATTTATTATATCTTGGCCATATCATGAATTGTCCTAAAAACAATATACAGTTTGTCACTTTTTCAAGGAACACAGGATACTTCCATGGTAAACTACCCTGTTTCCCTGAAAATAAGGCATCCCCTGATAATAAGCCCAATCGGGCTTTTGAGTGCATGCACTAAAATAAGCCTCCCCCCGAAAATAAGCCCTCCCCAAAAATATTTAAACACAGAGCTGGAAATCAGGTAAGACAGCAAGAGAAGCCCCATCTTGCTCCATGTGCCCCAAAATAATAAGACATCCTGAAAATAAGGCCAAGTGCTTATTTCAGGGTTCAAAAAAAATATAAGACAGAATCTTATTTTCAGGAAACACGGTATACAAGCTTAAGAACCTAAAAAGTAAAAAGACCTTGATATAACTTACTTTTTCTGGAAACTGATGGGGTCCATAAACGTTGCTGCTCCGTGTTATAACCACTGGAAACTTTAACGTACACATGACAACTGTATTAAAATGAACCCAGTCAAAACTGCTATTAATGACCTAACATTAATGATATCCAGTTAAACCCATTCCTGATGGCATAATTTCTATTGCCAGAACAACAACAATCCTCTTACAGTTTTGTTTTGTTTTTGCTTCCTCACATTCTACTGCTAAGGACTGATATAAATAAAAGAGATTATGTCAGCTGCCACTTAATGCTTGCTTATATGTCACTACTATACGGTGACAATTTGCCATGGACTCTGGGAAGGGTGGATGCTTGGTTGAAAGCGAGAGTAATGACGCTGCTTCAAGGTCACGCAGCTGGAAGAAGAACACAGCTGCATATGAACCTACAACTGAAGTGACCGTTCTGAAAACAACTTGTTTGAACCTGATTGGTTACGTGGGATCAGCAATGCAAGGCAGTTAAGGGAGGGGAAAATTTGAACATAAGAGATTTTGGCACACAAATCTCAGTTCTGGCTATGTCCTACCGAAATGCACTTCACTTTTAATAAAACTATACCTTTCTCAACATATGGAGCCAAAGATCATTTCTACTGTTTGTATATATTTGTGGTAGGTTTGAAAATATATTTGTAGTTTAGGGTTGAAATGAGGGGTCCTTGATAGTCTCTGAGCTTGGTTATCTTCTTGCAGACATTTTATCACCCAAATTTAGCACTGATATTAATGACTGCTCTCCAAGTGCACTCAGGTAATGCCTGACGTCACCCATTATTTTTTGCCCACAGAACAAGAAAAAGACATACATTGCTAAGCCAGAAAGGCTAAAATTAAAATGGCACATTTAGCAGAAGGATCTAACTTGATCCACTGCACCTAACATTAAAAGATGAAAGTCCAAGGAACAAGCTGGTTTCTAAAAAAAGGCGAGCAATCTAGGACCCCTAAGCTACACCTAATTTCTAAATCTGCTTCCAAACAAGTTAAAAATTAGTGACATGGTTTCTTCCCATTGGGAGGAAAACAGTAGTAGAAAACAATAGTATAAATTTAAAAAAAAGTTTTCATACAGTTTAAAAATGCCCAGCTCTTTTTCCATGCTAAACAAAAGCCACAACCTGGCATATAGGTGAGGGTGAGGTGGATCCCAACCACCTTCTATTAACTGTGGCCTCCAAGTTACCCTTCCCAGCTCTGTGGCACAAAAACCTTTTGTTATGCATTCACATCCCTTTGGACAAAAACAGATAATTGATAGAACCTTTTACAATGTCATTTATGCTCACCTGATATCTTTCCCAGTAAGATTGGACAAAGCATTCAGCCGCTGCCTTAGATGTTGCGTAAGGATTTGTGGGTTGTTTGGGTGAAGATTCATCAAATTCCTGCAGCAGTTTACATGAAGTAAATTTTAGAAGTTAGCAGTGAATTATACATGGCTCCAGTTAATTAGTATAAGTAACTCCAATTCCGGCAATGTATTCAGTATCCAGTTGCGAAATATATACAGGTAGTCCTCAGATTATGACCATTCATTCAGCAACCATTCAAAGTTACAATGGTGAAAAAATGGTACTTATGACCAGTCCTGAGAATTCTAACCACCACACTAAGCCACAGTTACAGCATTGCGATTTCTGATGTTCCCTGCCAGCTTCTCACAAGCAAAGTCAATGGAGATGCCAGAAGGAAGTCACAATCATGTGAGATCCTTGCCTAATGACCCACACTTAACAATGGCCAGAACTGCTGTTGCTAACTGATATGGTCACAACATGTAACCTCAGTACTGCCTGTACTCATAATTTGTTCTGCTTACTTGTACATCAAATTATAATCAGAAAATGTTCTGTAAGCATACACACAAATGGGCATCTTTAATGCCTTTTTTAATAGAAAACACAATAAGGATTTAAAATATTGATATAATTTCTTTATAAGAATTTGGAGCTGTAAAATCATTCAGAACCACAGAGGGGAAAAAAGACAAAGAGATTTCAACCTATAATAGCTCACCTTATCACAACTTCCTCCATAAACTTCATCAGTGCTGACATATACAAACTTTTCCACATTAGCCTTATAAGCAGCCCGAAGCAGAATGTACGTTCCATAAACATTAACATAGTTGAACTCAAGTTTGTGCCAAAATGAAAGATCTACATTTTCAGTTAAAAAGAATAAAAAGGGTGTCACTTTGACAACTGAAAACAATTGCAATCCTTAACAGAACGCTCTGACAGAAAAAAGTGTTTATTCCCCAAACATCACACAACAAAATGCTTCTAAAAATGTTAAAGTTGCAACCTGACAGCCCACAGACGCATAAAGCCAAGAAAGAGCATTTCTCTTTCTTTGTGAACAGAGGTTCATTAACCGCCCAACTTTGGGCAAAGAAATCCTAGATAATGCCTCAGACACATATGTTAAGAGAACACTGGAAGTCTAGATAAGTGGAGCTTATGCATAATAGCATTATTACATTTTAAATAATATTTTATGCTTATGTTCAGGAGAGATTGTCTTGGTTTTTTAAAAATTAAAAAGACAGAAATAAATCTTTTAAATAAACACATAGCACTTTAGCCTGAATAGCTAGATATTCTAAAATCGATTGTCAGATTTAATAGTAGACAAACAGGAAAAATGTATTTTTAAAATTATTATTGCAGGGCAGAATCTAATGCAGAATTAACCATATTAATCTTAAAAAGTGCAATGTCTGTGCCAGATGCAGCCATGGACCTTTTCAAAAAATGTTTCTTTTATGAATCGGTACATATTTAGTTCCTTTTCCATCACCATAAGAATTGAGGGCCCTATTTTAAAAAGTAATATTTTTCAAAAATTCCAGTAAATGTAGCAGCAACATAACTAAATTGCATGAAAAATAAGACTGTGTGCTGTACTTAGATTTAAGTCTATGCCAAATAAAATTCTAATGACCAAACAGACTGCGTAAAAATTGCTCTACTTCATCTATATAATCTACACTTCAACAGAGTTCAACTGGCAAACCGAAATATTTAAGTCTCCACCACCAGCCACATCATAATACATAGCTTATTACATGAAGCATTAGCTCTGTCCCTTCCACAAAACCTGGAAGCTATTGAAGAATGCTTTATCAATCCTGCAAGATGGTGACAATTACAGGGATATGCCATGCTCACCTACATGCGTTTGAGCTGCAAAATGTAACACTATATCAATTTTCTCAGTCTCAAATAATTCTTTTATGAAATTGGGTTCACAGATGTCTCCCTAATAAAGAAAAAGGAAAATATAAAATCAGCATGGAACAGCAAGTTACTTTTTCCAATGGCAAGCATTTGATATATAATTGGTATATAATCTTATGGAAAATTGCAGGCTTTCATCTCAGTTTTCATCTTATAACAATTGCACAGTAGAATCAGAGAGCTGGAAGGGGAGATTTTACACCAATTCCAACTTGCTTAGTACAGGAATCTAAATTAGGATTAGCACCGTTCTGTTCTCTCTCTCCCCAAACTTCTATCAAAACTAAATATAATCAGAACTTTAATCAGAGAACTTGATTTCCATATCACTGATTATAATCATCACAAATTATCTAAAATGTTTCCGATTTTAGGAGATACTTAAAATACAATGTCCAGAACTGCCCACTATACTCAAAGTGCAGTCTGATCACAGCACTGTAAAACTGAACTATTATCTTCCATGAATTGGAAATTATACTTCTGGTAAAAACAACCTAAAATTGTGTTTGCCGTTTTAGCTACCACATGAAGTTGCTGACTCAAATTTAGTTTGCAATCTATTACTATTTCCCAAGTGCTATTACCAAGCCAATATATTCCATCCTATTTTTGTACATTTGATTTGCATTCTAGATGAAGTATTTTGTCTTTACCCGTTCACTTTCATTTTATTTTTAACCCAACTCTCAAATTTACTCAAATCATTTAGAATTCTATATAGCTGTCCTAATATATTAACTTTCTCATCCAATTCTTGGTTATTTGCAAATTTATTAATCAATCTCTCCATCTTTTCATTCAAATTATTTAATAAATCTTCTGAAGATCGTGTGCTTGGGAATATGGCAGCCTACCTGAGACCTAGTTTCACTATAATCAGGAACCATTGATGGTCACTCTTGGAGTCTAATTCGAGTCAACTATGTCTTGTCAAGCCACCCAATATGCTAGAACTGAAGTCGTAGTCATTTGATTTTAAAAACCCAATGAAAAGAAAAGTTTAGTTTACCTGAACAAATTTGTAGTTCTCTTTCTCAGAAACTGTCTTAAGATTTGTTAAGCTTGCACAGTAGTCCAGCTTAACAAAAACAGAAAAGGAGAGAAAGTGAGAAAATAAGTGTTTTACACAAGAAGTTGCTAAACGCAAGACTTTTTCAGACTAAATGCTTTGGTCTGAGAATTCCAACTTTTACAGAAGCAGGTGTTTTTTTTTTAAAGCTAAGGTAAGAATGCTGATATCCCACTGCCACAATTGTCACAATTGCTGGGTAAAGATATATAGTGGATACAAAAAGTCTAGTGTCTTGTTAAAATGCCAGGTTTTTGAGATGCAATAAAGACAAATCACTTCAGAATTTTTTTTAAATGTACCATTCAATTGTACAATTGATTCAAAATGAATAGGTTTGCTATGAATTTTAGCAGCCTTCTCTGTTGTTAGAAACTGAATACAAATTTTTATTCAGAAGCAGTTTGTTCTTTTATTTGCATGTATGATGCAGAATTCACAGGTATGCTCAGTTATAAAGATACATAGATTCATCCACTTGAATCATTATTAGCACACCAACGTTTAGAACAGATTATATAGCCTTAGAAGCTTTAGGTTTCTCTCCCACCATGTTGTCAGCCTGACACGCTTTTTTAGGATACTGCTTAAAAATGATTCATTTAATTTAAACCAATGGTCTTACCTTATCCAGATTAATGATTATATAGTTAGGATACTTTTCCACGAGGGAAACTATCACATGGGAAGCACTGTCAGTTTTGGAAGAAGAAAAAAAAAACACAGATGGTGAATGTGCAGAACCTATACCAGGCTTCATTTATTTATTTATTTATTATTTAAACTTATATACCGCCCTATCTCCCAAAGGACTCAGGGCTGTTTACAGGCATATAAAAACATCAATATACAAATTAAAATAATCATTAAAAGACTTATTCTAATGCCAATAATTAATAATACCAATTATTAAAAATATAAATATAAATATTAAAATCAATTTAAAACCCCTCTAAATTTAAAATCTACGCCAGTCCTGCACAGATGAATAAATGAGTCTTGAGCTCGCAACGGAACGTTCGAAGATCTGGAAGTTGACGGAGTCCTGCGGGTAGTTCGCTCCAGAGGGTGGGAGCCCCCACAGAGGAGGCCCTGCCGGTGGGCGTCGCGAGACGACACTGCCTAGCTGACGGCACCCTGAGGAGTCCCTCTCTGTGAGAGCGCACGGGTCGGTGAGAGGTATCTGGTCGCAGTAGGCGGTCCCGTAGATAACCCGGCGCTATGCCATGGAGCGCTGTAAAGGTGGTCACCAAAACCTTGAAGCGCACCCGAAGGCCACAGGTAGCCAGTGCAGCCTGCGCAGGATGGGTGTTATCACGGGAGCCACGAGGGCTCCATCTATCACCCGCGCAGCCGCATTCTGACTAACTGCAGCCTCCGGATGCCCTTCAAGGAAGCCCCATGTAGAGAGCGTTGCAGTAATCCAGGCGAGACGTCACGAGCGTGAGTGACCGTGCATAGGGCCTCCCGTCCAGAAAGGCGCAACTGGCGCACCAGGCGAACCTGGTAGAACGCTCTCCTGGAGACGGCCGTCAAATGATCTTCTAGAGACAGCCGCTCATCCAGGAGGACGCTTAAGTTGCGCACCCTCTCCATCGGGGCCAATGACTCGCCACCGATGGTCAGCCGCGGATTTAGCTGACTGTACCGGGATGCCGCATCCACAGCCACTCTGTCTTGGAGGGATTGAGCTTGAGCCTGTTTCTCCCCATCCAGACCCGACGGCCTCCAGACACCGGGACAGCACTGATAGCTTCGCTGGGTGGTCCGTGTGAAAAGTACAGCTGGGTGTCATCCGCACAGCTGGTACCTCACACCGAACCCACTGATGATCTCACCCAGCGGCTTCATGTAGATGTTGAACAGAAGGCGAGAGATCGATCCCCGCGGCACCCCACAAGTGAGGCGCCCGGGCCGACCTCTGCCCCTGCCAACACCGACTGCGACCGGTGGGAGAGATAGGAGGAGAACCACCGATAAACGGTGCCTCCCACTCCCAATCCCTCCAACCGGCGCAGCAGGATACCATGGTCGATGGTATCAAAAGCCGCTGAGAGGTCTAATAGGACCAGGGCAGAGGAACAACCCCTATCCCTGGCCCTCCAGAGATCATCCACCAACGCGACCAAAGCCGCCTCCGTGTTGTAACCGGCCGGAAACCGGACTGAACGGGTCTAGATAGACAGTTTCATCCAGGTGCAAGGGAAACTGATATGCCACCATATTTCTACAACCTTCGCCAAGCGAAGGTTGAGACCGGACGATAATTACCTAAAACAGCCGGGTCCAGGAAGGCTTCTTGAGGAGGGCCTCACCACCGCCTCTTTCAAGGCGGCCGGAAAGACACCTCCACCAAGGAAGCGCCAGAATCGCCTGGAGCCAGCCTCGTGTCACCTCCTGAGTGGCCAGCACCAACCAGGAGGGGCACGGGTCCAGTAAACACGTGGTGGCATTCAGCCTCCCCAACAACCTGTCCATGTCCTCGGGAGCGACAGGGTCAAACTCATCCCATAAAATGTCACCAAGACCACCCTCAGCCGTCTCACCCGTATCACCGCAATCTTGGTCCAAACCATCCCGGTTGAACGATTTTATCGTATAGACACCCGTTAACCTCCCCACCACGCCCCTGCACCGGGCCACCCCGCTCCCCCTGGTGTAGGAGGGAGCGGGTCACCCGAAACAGGGCGGCTGGGCGGTTATCTGCCGATGCAATGAGGGAGGAGGCGTAGCTACGCCTCGCTTCCCTCAATGCCACTAGGTAAGCCCTAGTATAGGACTTCACTAGTGTCCGATCAGCTTCTGAACGGCTGGACCTCCAGGAACTCTCTAGGCGCCTTCTCCGCGCTCATCCTCTCAGCTCCTCGGAGAACCAAGGAGCCGGTTGGGACCCGCGCCGGGTCAGAGGTCGCAAAGGCACGACACGGTCTAAGGCCCCGCCGCGCCCGCTCCCAGGCCGCAACAAGTTCCTCAGCCGAGCCGTGAGCCAGACCTCAGGAAATGGCCCAAGCTCCGTCCGAACCCTCCGGGTCCATCAGGCGCCTGGGACGGAACCAACGTATCGGCTCCGTCTCCCTGCGGTGGTGAATGGCGGTCAGAAAGTCCAGACGAAGGAGAGAGTGATCTGACCATGACAAAGGTTCAGTGACTATTTCCTTTAAGTCCAGATCTCTCGACCACTGACCAGAGACAAAAATCAGGTCCAGAGTGCCACCCCCAATGTGAGTAGGGCCATCAACTACTTGGGTCAGGTCCAAGGCCGTCATGGAAGCCATGAACTCCCGAGCTGCCGTCGATGACGAGCCGGACGATGGCAAGTTAAAGTCCCCCATGACTAAAAGTCTGGGGGTCTCAACTGCCACCCCGGCCAGCATCTCCAGGAGCTCGGGCAGGGCAGCTGTCACGCAGCAAGGAGCCAGGTACGTGATCAGCAAACCCATCTGGCACCTATGACCCCATCTCACAAAGAGGGATTCGCACCCGGCAATCTGAGGTACAGTGGTCTCCCTCGGCTCTAGACTCTCTCTAATCACAACCGCCACCCCCCCACCCCTACCCTGAGCCCTCGGCTGATGGAATGCACGGGAACCCCGCGGGCACATCTCCACAAGGGGGACACCCCCCTCCCTGCCCCGCCAGGTTTCCGTAACGCCTATAAGGTCCGCAGCGCCCCCCTGGATAAGGTCATATATTAGGGGGGCCTTATTAACTACGGACCGTGCGTTGCATAACATCAGCCGCAGGCCCAGGCTCTGGGGGTCTTGACCATCCGGGGAACGGGAAAAGGACGAGGGATCGGGGCGCGCAACCGCTTGCAAACATCGGGCGCGCGCCCCCCCAGAACGATATGATCCCCCCCTTCCGCCATATCTGCCCCTCCCACTTACCGTGTTTTTTTTTCTAAGTCTTGTTCATGGACTTCAACACCTTTCCTCATTTATTTATTTTTTTGCTCTGGCAGTAAGGTCAGGAGTTGTAAATCTTTTTCTGCTTCTCTCTCTTAAGCCTAAACTAAGATACTTAATTACTTCTAAATAAAAACTAAGAAATACACCACAATGAATGAGGCTATTTTTTTAGTACTTTGATTTTTTCCCCCAAAGTACTAATTACAGGTAATCCTCAAATTACGGTCACAAAAAAATTTCTCTTGAGTTTTGCCCCATTTTACAACTTTTCTTGCCACATTTGTTAAGTGAATCACTGCAGTCGCTAAATTAGTAACACAGTTAAGTGAATCTTGTTTCCCCATTGACTTTGCTTGTAAGAAAGTTGCCAAAAGATGGTCACGTGATTTTGGGACACTGCAACGGTCATAAATATGAATCAGGTCAAGCATCCGAATGTAAATCACAAGTGTGAAAAATGGCCATAAGTCACCTTTTTCGATGCCATTGTAACGTTGAACGGTCACTAAGTGAACTGTTGTAACTCGAGGATCACCTGTAATGGTACAATTTATTTTGATGTTCTTTAAACCCTGTATTTTAAAGGCTAATTTTGTGGAAAATAACTAGCAAAACTTTTAAACATGTAAGGTCATAGTTTATTAGAAAGATTTCAAATATTTTTCAGTCTCAAATATGGGGCTTCAGAATTGTGTTGTAAGGAAGGGGTTTAAATCGAAAGAAAATTACCAGTATTGTGAGGAAATGTGCAGTACAGAATACGCACAAGACTTGAAAGCATAGAATCAGCCCTCACCAGGCAAACAACTTCCTTTCAGGATTTCAAATGCATAATTTGAATATTAGTGAATCAAATAGAAAACAGCAGATAAAAAGAAATCTGGGAAAAAAGAAGTGACTTATTACCACTGTTCACTGGCTTTATTTTTAAAAAGTTATGCTCAAAAATAGATGAGCAAAAAAAGGGAGAACTCAGGCTGAAGTACTAACCTGAACTGAATAAGCTTCTTTTTATTTGCACATAGTTCAGACAGAACTGACAAGCAACCTACTGTGTAGCAACTTTAGAAATTCAAAAGCAGAGGCTATCCTTCCTTGGAAGCAATTCTAGCTTTGTTTACACAGCAGTTTTGGATATAAATATTGCACGTGTTTATTTTTAAAAAAAATATTACTTCATAATATAAAATAAAAACATACAAAAGAAAATAGTAGAAAAATTAGAGTAAAGAAAAGGGAAGGATTAAAAGTGTAGGAAACTTAAGAGGAAAAAGACCTTGTCTTCCAACACCCTTATCAGATAATATCAAACCTCAAAACTTTTTATTTTTACACAATAGCATAAACTTGCCCTTTCTGTAACAGCAAACCTATCTAATCGGTCAAACCCAAAAACAAAGTTTCATTTTTATCCCCCCACAAAGTCCTGAAGTGGTTTCTGGGATGTATATTTATTTTTTATTTATTTTTTTGTTTACATTTATATCCCGCCCTTCTCCGAAGACTCAGGGCGGCTTACAGTGTGTGTGTGTGTGTGTGTGTGTGTGTGTGTGTGTGTATATATATATATATATATATATATATATATATATATATATATATATATATATATATATATATCGCTTAATCTTCTTACAGAAAAAAAGAAAATAAATATATTATATTATACATACACATACATACATATATATACATTATACATATATATATATACATATTTATATAAAATCATACATACATATAAGATATTTACTGAATCTGCACTACTATTAATCGTTTCATAGTTCCCATCACCAATCTCTTTCCACTTATGACTGTATGACTATAACTTGTTGCTGGCAATCCTTATGATTTATATTGATATATTGACCATCAATTGTGTTGTAAATGTTGTACCTTGATGAACGTATCTTTTCTTTTATGTACACTGAGAGCATATGCACCAAGACAAATTCCTTGTGTGTCCAATCACACTTGGCCAATAAAATTCTATTCTATTCTATTCTATATATATTCTCCCAAATTACACGTTTATCTCGTAATTTTGCATGCCTCGCCTTCAATCTCTTTGTTTTTTAGGATTTTCGCTTCTAAACGTTGAGTAAAATAAACCCCGTCGTCCTTCCAGCTCCTAAAAGCATCTTTAAAAGCGGCAACTTTTTTCTCGGCTTCCCAAGGACCAAGGGTGTTCCGGACAGCGAAAAAAACCCTTTTAACGTTGGAAACCAGGGGGGGGGGAAAAGCTTGGAAATTTGCGTCCCCAAACTTCTGCCCCGCTCAAAAAAGACTCACATGAAGCCGGCGCCTCCGGTCACCAGGACTCGCTTCGTCAAACCCCGCGGAGCCCCTCCGGCCCGCGAGACCCCCGCGGACATCCTCCCGCGGAGCCCGGCTCCACTTCCGCTCCTTACGTCAATTCCGTCGGCCAGGGCCAGCCTTCTCTCGCGCGCGCGCTAAGCTGGGGGAGGCGCTAGGCCCACTTGGGTGCCCTGGCCCGAGATTTTTGCCACTTCTTCAACGCGGCGCCCGCGAGCCTCTAATTGCTCTCGTTAGTTCTCCGTCGTCCCCCTCTAGATCTCACCTCGTTGCGGTTAATGCCGACCAGGGCTCTTTGCGCAACAACGCCATACCAGGAGAAAGTATAAAATAAAATACCTTATTCCACCAGACTTGATATCCTGGGTCTAGAAAACTTTGGAACTTCGTCGCCTTCGACAGGACCTGGGTTTAGCTCATAAAATCACCCGTTGTAATGTCCTTCCTGTTAATGACTTTTTTAGTTTCAATAACAATATCACAAGGGCTACCAACAGATTTAAACTCAATGTCAACCGCTCCAGTTTAGATTGCAGAAAACACGATTTCTGTAACAGAATTATATATGCTTGGAATGCATTACCTGACTCTGTGGTTTCTTCTCATAACCCCAAAAGTTTTACTCTAAATCTATCCACTGTTGACCTCACCACTTTCCTAAGAGGACTCTAAGGGGCGTGCATAAGAGCACAAATGTGCCTACCGTTCCTGTCCTATTGTTTCTTCCCCTATATATATATGTGTTTATAGTACCTTGTTTCTCCTCATATATATGTTTATATATTATATAATCCTCTATGTTATACTTGTATATATTGTTACGACGAATAAATAAAAAAAATAAAAAAAAAATAAAAAGTCTCAAAGGTGCTTTCCCTTCCCCCCCCCCCCAAGAATCGCTGGTTTTTTTCTTTCAAGACGTTTCGCTTCTCATCCAAGAAGCTTCTTCAGCTCTGACTGGATGGTAGGGAATGAAAGTCCAGTTGCCTCTTGAAAAAAAAAAAATCCAAGCGGCAGACTACAGGAACCAGGAGAACTACTTAGGTGACCCTGAGGACACAGATAAACTTCCCAAGTGCTTCTTTTGGAATGCAAAGGATGCAAATGACCAGCTGTCTGCAAGGAATATAAATCCTTCCATTCCCCACTATCCTGTCAGAGTTGAAGAAGCTTCTTGGATGAGAAGCAAAATGTCTTCCAAAGAAAAAACAGGAAGGAAGTCCAGTTGCCTCCTGAAAAAAAGCACCTTTGGGACAACCGTGACTTGGATGACTCAGAACTATCTCCATAGACAACTGCCAGGAGAAAGCAAACCAAACAAAAGGAGATTTCAGAAAAGGGGTGTTATTATTTATTTATTTATTTGTCAATCATATATAACAGGTAAAAGTATAAACATGATTTGGATACATGAAAAGAATAAGTAAAAAAAGGAATATTAGGACAGGGACAGTAGGCACTCAGGTGCACTTATGCACACTTGTCAGGCTTGTGCTTTGGCCCGGTTAAAAATGTAGTGAGAATTTAAAACAATCAAACTTCTCAATAGAAAGAACAGGCAGGGATATTCTGAGTGGCTTGGATTCGGGAAGCTCTCCTTCCAAACTGTTGTCATAAAGCCAGGGCTCAATACATTAAGAAGGAGACGAGGTTTCGAGGACTGGAGAGTTCATTTAGAATAGAATAGAATAGAATAGAATAGAACAGAATAGAATAGAATAGAATTTTTATTGGCCAAGTGTGATTGGACACACAAGGAATTTGTCTTGGTGCATATGCTCTCAGTGTACATAAAAGAAAAGATACGTTCATCAAGGTACAACAAGGTATAATATAACAAGGTATAGTATAATGGACTTACTGTAGATTTCTGAGATGGAATAAATAATAGAAAATATTTGTAGCTCGGGTTTTAGATTTTGGCTGTGGTTTGCTCTCCGAGCTCGCCCTTTAGTAATTTAATAATAATGATAAATTTAATAATTTTATCTGGCACACAAGACATATATGAGCTAAAGAGGACCACTTCTACAAAACTTGCCTTATGATGTCACGTAGCCTGGTAACGAAACGTTCGGGAACTATATGACAAGCTCGGAAAGCAAACCCCCTGCCAAAACGAAATACCCTTTTCTGCTACCCAAAAGAGAATCATTCAGATCCATTCGAATTAATGTTTAAAAACACTTTTGATTCACGCCTTATTTGAGACAAACAGGAGTTAAACGGCGCTGCTGGACATTTAAGCCACGCGGGCTCAGAATCGGGAAGATCTTGGGCTGGATGGGAAGAGCACGCCTCGCGATCCCAAACCAGAAGTTTACAACCGGGGCTCGACTAGATGTCCTCTTGAGATATGTCCACCACTACTACCACCAGCAGACGTCGTCTGCAACTGGCCGCGGTGGCCCCGCCCCTCCTCCCCCTCCACCAATCCCATTCGACTTCAGTGACGCGGCGGGTGGAGCGTTCCTCTCCTAGCAACCGTCTCCAGAATGCCAGTTGGAAGTCCTCCTTGTGAGAGGCTGGCGCGCGGCAACGGCCCCTCCCGTCCTCTTCGAGAAGGCCTTCTCATTGGCCTGTTCCCGGGAAAGCCTCTTTTCCCATTGGCTGCCGCTCCTTTCCTGGTTCCGCCTGGTTTCCGTTCGCCTCAGGGCGAGTTGCAGACGTGGTCGGGATGGGGGAGAGGTGACGGCGGGGTGCCGGGGAAGCCATGGAGCGGCTTCTGTGCTTCATCTGGGTCGCGCTCTGGAGCGGCAGTTGCGCTTGGATGCGCGGGGCGCAAGGCAAGACCGTCCATGGCGGCTTCTCCAGCGCCGCGGCCCGCGCCCGGGCCGGCCAGGTGGTGGCTCGGTTCCAATTCCGAGGTAAGAGCTCGGCGGGGGCAGAAGAGAAGGAAAAGCGGAGTGGGTTGCGAGGTGAGCCGTGACAGGCTGGCTCGAGGCACCGCAACGTGGGACAGACCCGCGTGGGGTACCTGCCGCCCCACGCGTGTTCTTCGTGGAAATCCCCCCCCCCCCACACACACACACACCGAACATTCTTGGGGAAAAGAGCCGTTTTTTCTGCATCTGTAGGCACCTCCTCGTTCTCTCCCGAGGACGACAGGAAGAGGAGGAAGCGGCCAAATTTTGGGAGCTTTTGGTCCCTGTCACATCTCAAACCAACCATCAAGTATGGGTAGTCCTCAACTTACGACCGCAATGGAGTCCAAACATTTATGGTGAGCCAAGTGAGGAACTGAAGTAACCTGCTGACTTTGCTTGGGAGGAGGAGGAGGTCGCAAAAGAGGGTTCACATGACGCTGGGAACACTTGCAACAACCGTCATAAACTGAGTCGGTTGTCGAGCATTCAAATTTGGATCCTGTGACCATGGGGATGCTGCAAAGGTCCTCGGTGTGAAAATTGACAAAAAAAACCAATGCTAGTGTAACCTGTTAACAATACCCCAGTCAAGAAACTGCCAAAGAGCCATCAGTAAACAGCCCAACCAAAGAATCTCTTAAGACTGCCCCCACCCACACAGACTGGCAAGACACAAGAATATAAACTGGCAGCAAACTGCACTCCTTTAAGCACTGATCACGTTATGTAGTTAGGGCAGGGGTCTGCAAACTTGGCTTTTTTAAGACTTGTGGACTTCTTTTAAGACTTGTGGACTTGTGAGCTTTGCTGGCTGAGGAACTCTGGGAGTTGAAGTCCACAAGTCTTAAAAGAGCCAAGTTTGCAGACCCTTGAGTTAGGGTAATAAAATGTCTGCAAGAAAACAAGCAAGCTCAGAAAGCACCAGGGACCCCTCATTTCATCCCTGAGCTACAAATATTTTCCTTTATTGTTCCCCTAGGACACTAAGGACTACTGTGCATCCTTATGATTGTAAAAGAAAAGTTTCCTCTTGAGTTGGACTATGGTTTCCATAGTGGCTGTGTGGAAGTGGGCTTTATTGCCTTCCTGAAAAGAGTTAATAGGTAGTCCTCGTCTTACGACAGTTCATTTATTGATCTTTCAAAGTTACAAAAGCACTGAAAACAAAGTGACTTATGACCATTTTTTACACCTATGACCTTTGCAACATCCCCATGGTCATGTGATTTATATTCAGATGTTTGACAACTGCTTCGTATTTATGACAGTTGCAGTGTCCCGGGGTCATGTGGCCATCTTTTCCGACCTTCTGAGTCAATGGAGAAGCCAGATTCACTTGTCAAATTAGTAATCCGGTTGTTAACTGCAGTGATTCGCTTAACAAATGTGGCAAGAAAAGTTGTGAAAGGGACAAAACTCAACCAATTTCTCACTTAGCAATATAAATTCTGGGCTCCAGCGTGGTCGTAAAGGACTATCTATAATTCTGCACTGGGATGTCCTGGTAGTCTTTCTCAGTTCTGTCCTGATCTCTGCTGATTTCCTTTGGGATCAGCCTTGTTCTCCCAAGGTACAGCTGGTTGCTGTGTTGCTGGCTCTTGTGTTGCTTCCTCATTTGGAGCTCAAAAACCTCTTTTAGCTGATCAGACTTCTGTAGGTTCCATTTTATTTGCCCTGCTTCAGTTACCAAGCGCTGAATCTCCAGGAATTTAACAGAACTGGCAAATGTGTTCTTGCCAGGGTGAAGAAATATTTTTCTGTGGTATCTACATAGACATTTTAGCTCTGAGAGAGAAGCACAGTAATTGGTAGGTTGATATTAGGTTTGCATGTAATGCAGCAACCACCTTCTTAGTCTAGGATTAGGGTTGGTTTTGAAAGATTGTTAGCTTTTGAGTATATAAAGTCATCTGTGAGGGCCATTGCAGTCACAGGAAATGTGATCTTTCTGCACCTGGTAGCTTCTGTTCCAGTCTTCCATGTGTATACTGCTCAGTATTTTCTAGCAGATGGGTGACCACTATGTCATTCAATCGTGAGCACTTTATGAATTTAGTTCACTATATGAGTTCCTTTTCAAGAAGGAATGCCAAATCCTCAGGCCTTGCCTACCACCTGTAACTTCCATGAACTGATTATTTTGGAAGTAACTCACACAAGTGTTTTGCCTCTAAGTGCTGGAATAATGCAGTTCACTTGATCATAAACATCTCAGTCAGGGGCACTCAGCCATCAGTTTGCATGGCAATTTTTGATTCTCCTGGCACAATGTTGGGCTAGCCTAGTACTGCTGCTCACTGGGTTATTACAGCAGCAAGATAAGAAAGTTAAACTCTCCCAAGCAGAGAAGAAACACTTAACAAGCACTGGCCTGGAAGCCAGAAGCAGCAAGCAGTTCTGAGCAAGTCAGGCGTATGACAAAATATGGACCAAGCCTTCCATCCTCTTCTGTCTTGATAGGGGCATCTAGTGAAGCTCCAGAGGAGGAGCGGCTTGTTGGCACCCAGCATAAAGTAAAACTGACAGCTGTCACCTTGAGCTTGCTGTGCTTCGCTGTTCTGTGGTGACAGACTACCATGAACTGTGAGGAGGGGAGTTGCTTGGGGAATCGAAAGTAGAGACTACCTTCTTGAGACGCTGCCTCAAAGTCACCCAGGTGGAAGAAGGAGGGATGCGCTTGGATGATCATTATGAAAGTATCTTGCATGGGCTTGATTGATTACAGTCTAGTGGGCAGCAAGGGTCAGTTGTGAGGGGTGGGGGTGGGAATAGAAGTTAGGGATTTTGGCACACAATTCTCAATTCTGGCTATGCAATATGCTCAAACTCTAATAAAACTACCTTTCTCAACAAATGGAGCCAAGGATCATTTCTATTTAGAGGTTTTGGCCAGTCTGACAAGCATGAGCAGCAACAATAAGAAAAAGATCTAATTGTGCCTTTTTTGGTAGCCAGAGATTGGGAACCTTTTTTTTTTTTTTTGGTGACAAATTGTTTGGCTTGTAAAGTAAGTAAAAGTAAAATTAATGGGGGACCTTTGTCAATATTTTCTGGTCATTTTTTCATTAAGGAGAAATCCTGGAAGTGAGAGTTGTTGCTTCAGTTCTATACTTACAGACATTCCTGCTGTGATTTGATCGATCCACTTGCTCACTATTTTTCCCAGGCAGATAATAGAGAGCAGGAAGGCTATTAACCCTGACTGACATCTCAGAAAAGGAAAGCTGGAAAGCTAGTTGTTCAGGTTTATAGAAATTACTTACAGAGCCCCATCAAAGTGGTCGTGCTTGTTGATGATCTCTGGCAAGAGCAGGATGGGGTGATGCAAGCATCCTCACTCACCTTGACCTCTCAGCAGCTTTCAATACCATCGACCATGGTATCCTTTTGGGCTGGCTGCAGAGACTGGGGCTGTGCTGGTTCAATTCCTTTCTCCATGGTCAGTCGCAATCACTATTGAAAGAGAGTGAAAGATCCAACCCTTCATCACTATGTTGTGGCGTGCTGCAGGGCTCAATATTCTCTCCACTCCTTTCCAATATCTATATGAAACCACTAGGCAAGATAATCTGTCACCATTGGTTGAGATATCTACTATATGACAATGACACCTAACTCGATATCTCACCCCTTTTGATGACCCAAGTGATGCTGTGGCCACCCTCTTGTGGTGCCTGATGGCAGTGGGGCCCTGGATGGGGGACAACAGGCTTAGCCCTGGCAAGACTGAATGGCTTTGGGTACACAGAGCTCAGGGATTCTGTCATCTTTTACTCTGGATGGGGTAGCACTGCCCCAGAAAGATCCTATTCGCAGCTTGGGGGTTCCCCTGGACTCACAACTCCTGCTTGAGGAGCAGGGGGCAGTCACAGCTAGGAAAGCCTTGGCACAACTTAGTGTTGTGCACCAGTTGCAGCCTTTCTTGCATCAGGATTCCATGTTTTCAGTTGTTCAGTCCCTAATCATTTCATGGTTGGACTGCTGTAATGCGCTTTATATGGGGATATCCTTGAGAAGCATTCAGAGGCTTAAACTGGTGCAGAGTGCGGTGGCGGAGGCAGTTTTAGGTGCCCCAAGAATGGCCCTTGTACCACCACTGCTCCTCAAGCTATATTGGTTGCTGCTCTGCTTCCCAGTACAATTCAATGTGTTGGTGATCACCTTTAAAGCCCTTGGCACGGGTCAAGGTTTCTTGAGGGACCATCCCATCCCACTGGGATTGGCCCATCCTACTCGTGCTGGCAAAAGAGGCACGTTCTGGGTCCCATCAGCCCAATTATTCCAGCTGGCAGGGTCCAGGCCCCAACCCTCCTATCCTTTTGTAAGGGCCTAAAGGCCTGGAGCCCCAGTCGGGGAACAGCACAGTGGAGATGGTTGATCGAGTAAACGACAGATCCGCCATTCTGCCCCCACCCTCCCCACATGTCCTTAATCTTTGGTTTTAATTTGTTTTAATGCAGATATATTTTTATGACTGTAAGCTGCCCAGAGTTACCTTTGGTAAGATGGGCAGCCAATACATTATAGAAAGAGAGAAAAGAAAAGGAAGAGAAGAGAAGGGAAAGAAAGAAAGCAAGAGACAGAGAGAACAAAACTTCTAGACCAGTACTAATTATTTTATAGATAATTGTTTTTTACTACATGTCATAAATATGTATAGGTTTGTATCTTGAAATGCAAACCCAGTTTTAAGTATCTGGTTGACTTTGGCATGGTCAGGCATGGAAGGTATAGCCTGAGTTGAAAGCATCCAGAAGAAGACAGTAGCAACAGACCTCTGTACTATTGCAAGAAAACAACGTGGGGATGTCTGTGAAACTATAAATTGAAATAAAACTTGATTTTATCCAACTCTTAAAGGAAATATTGGGAGAGAGGTTTGTAAATTAGCCACCTAACTTTCCTGTTTAAGGTCATCTTAAATTGAAACAGGTGATTCTCCCCCAGATTTTCAAGTTTTCTTAGAATAGGATGAGGAGATGTGAAAACCATTCCCCTTTCTGACATTAAAATCTTTTTCAACCTTCAAAACTGCCAACATTGCCTTGAAAGCCCTGAAAAATATTCCAAAATTGCCCCAAATATGGCTGGAGAGAAGGAGTTAAATGTTGGCGACAAGATCTTGGAGTGTAGATATAGTGACCAAATGTCTTTTTTTATAAAGAACAGTCCTTTATTTCAGAAAACTGTCCTTCATTAAAAAATGCATTTTGTGCAGTTTTTCTGCTGTTCAATTTTCTTTTGTAAACCAAAATTATTAAAAAATAAACAATTGCCTACAAATCTCTTTCAAGTTTGCTCCTTTCTCCAGTTTGTTTTTTCTAAGGAAATATGGTCACAAGTACAATGGGGGGAGGGGAGAGGCACATGTGTTGGGCTTGATCTTTCTGTCTCAAGTTCTCCTCTGCTTTACGATACATAATTGCAGTAGGCCCAAGTTTAGTCTTTTTCGAGAGGCTGGAAAACACTTGTTCCGATCATCCCTTGGCTCTTCAAAATGAAACAAAAGTTATCCCTGATTCTGAAAAGCTGTCCTAAGCATATGGCATATGTACATATGGCAGAGGGGGAAACTGAATTCACTGGATTTTTGACACCTTTCAGCATAGACAGAGCTTTAAAAAATGATCATGTTACGCAAATAAAAACTGCAACTGGTAAATATGCAATAGAACATATCTCTTATGAGCATTAAACTGCCTTGTAGGGAATGTTTCTCTCTTGCTCATGTTTCTATCTGTATAACAGAATTTGACTTCTTTTTAAATATCAAGGTGATTGTGCTCTTCTGTATGTCAGAATCAACAACGTGGCAACTGCTGTTGGAAAAGAAGCAAAGCTTCATCTCTTTCAAGCTCAGGAATGGCTAAAGCTTCAAGAAAGCCAGCAGGATTACAGCTGTAAAGAAAAACTGGCTAAAGCTCAGCTGATAAGTGAGTCTATGCACAGGTGTCATTAATGTATTGAGCCATTATATAGCCTGCTTATACTCATTGGCCGATCATAAATTAATCCTTAGTAAAGCATTTTAGAGGCCGTTAAAGTACTTTGATATTGGCACCAAAAGGCAGAGAAAATTGCAAGCTAGGGCACATTGACTTCTAGCTATACTAGTTATGAAATCTTTCTACAATCACCAGTTCTGCTTCCTTACATATTAAGTTATACAAACCTACATTTACTTTTCATCATTCAGTTCTAGCCTATTTTGTTTCACAGATTACATGTGTTATACATAGTGTATCACAAGTGAATGCTCTGTATTTGATACTAAATGTGGTCCTTTTTTTCATCTAGATAATAGAGGATTGTTACACCCTGTTTATCCCCAGTATGGCCATTTTTGTTTTGGAAATCCCGATAAAGTTCATCAGAGTCAAAATTCTAATTGTTGACAAAACACAGCACCTAGGATAAGTTCCTAGAAGGGAGAGGTTTCTAATCTGTTAATGCTTGCAATCTAAGCAAATGCTAATATTTACTCTTCCCTTTTGGATTCAATACAAAACTTGATAACATAACACCAACTAGTGTAGATTAATCAGGTACTTTTAAGTCAGGTCTAACACTTGGAGACTTAGCATCTCAGCCTGTCTTTGCAGCCAGTCCAAAGCTCTCCCCACTAGACTTTTAACCCCAACAAATATTAGAATGCAAAAAGCTGCATCAGAGGTAGGCAATTTTGGATGGGTCAGAGGCTATTCTTGGACTTCCAGACTGCCAGAAGAAGGGGCGGGGGGGATGCAGAAGGCTGTCCCACTATTGCTATGAAATCATGAGAAGGAGCCAGGTCTTTTGCCCCTTTCTGCATTTTGTTTAGGGCAGGAAGATTTGAGAGGTGAGCCACTCCCACCCCAGGCAAACAATTGTTCTCAATCGCGCAAGTGATAATCTTCCATCTTGCCACATTTTTTTAAATGATCATATTTGCTTCTGAGTTTTCTCAGTGAATTGAAAAGAAAATTGTTACTTAAAAGCAATTTTTTAAAAAACCATTCAATGATGCAATTGACTATTTTTTCATATTGCAAGTGTTAATATTTAAACCTATAATTATGGTATCATAAAATAAGAAAATGATGTCTAATTTTTTTAAAGCATGAAAAGAGCCCCTTTGTTTCCTTGTTCAGAAAATGAAACTAGGAAATCAGATTACCAAAGCTAATATCAATGCTTGTGGACCACAAATATTTTATAATTAGTAAATCCTCAGATAGTTTATTTCAAAGTGGTCATAATCAGGATCATTCTTAATTGATATACTAATCAAAATAAAATGTTAATAGCAATGGACCACCAGTACCCATAGTTAATTATACATTGATATTGGCAGATTTTAAAAGGTGCCATATCTTGGCTATTTTATATGTACTTCCTTCCCAAATTATTTTTAAAATGTGTAAACTGGCTTTTGGTCTGTTTAGAATAAGTCACATGGAGATTTAATCACATTTTGTAACTTAACCAGCAGCTTTATACTGAGTTAAAGTTGGCTCAGTATTGTTTGTATAGATTAACTCCTCCTGTATTTTAGGCTGGTGTTTTTTCTAACCTGACATAAAGTCAGGGATTCAAGGTGGATTTTTCTTCAGGCAAAGTCTTTACCATGCCCCTGAATCATTGAAGTATTTTTTTCTAATTAAATGACATTTTACTATAATTGACTATTCATTATAATTTTCTTAATTAAGTGCATTTAGTTTCTTCTTTGGCCTAAAAGTGGTTAACTGGGAATGATTTTTGTCCTATGATATGTAATGAGTTGGTATGGTCTTTAAATATAGTGTATTTCCATTTCCATTATAAATATACTCTGCAAAAATACATTCTATTGGTATATATATTCTAGCACATATATTGGCACATATACTTTCAGCAATATGAATGTGCCCCTTAGCCATAACCAAACATGAAAAATGTCTTGGTAGAAATTTCTTATCACTAAAAGCTTCCTGTAGATAGTGACTTTAATGTATTTTTTTAAAGTGAACATGAACTGCACTGAACAAAATATAACAGTATCCCAGGTCCCTTATCCAGACACGTGGTATGTATTTTATGTCGACAAGTTTACCTGTGCGGAGACATATGAAGACTCTGAATCTGAGGATGTTCAATTTGAAATGGTGCTACTAAATCCAGATGCAGAACGGAATCCATTAGATCACTTTAGTGCAGGGGAATCAGGTAAGATATTTTTCCTGATATGAGTGGGCTTTGTGGGAAATAGAATGAAAATATGACCAATTTAATGGAAGTACATTTTTGGAGAAGAAGCATTTCTCCAAATCTATGAAAGATTATTCATTCAGTTAAAATGGGTTGGTTGCTTTAGGGATCATAAAGCTAGGTTCTTCCTTCTTTCATTTTTCTTGTACAGATAACAGGCAAATAATCCAAAGTATCTGTTTGACTTTTTTACCTTGGAAATAAATGTATTTTTTATCCTTATATTTGCTTAAATACAGGTATGGGACAGGGCTATACCTGTATATTTCTTTTAGCTGAATTGAGAAGTAATAATGCAAGCTGGGATGGTCAAACATTTAAGCCTTGGGGTTTAACAGCTATCTTCGGTATAGCCTTTTTGGATTCAGTTCCAGAAAGAAATACATACTTGATTGCAAAACAAACAAGAAACTTATCTGCAACTTTTTAAAGCCTTTATGTCTTTTTTTTTTTTGGAATCATGTGACTGTCTTCCCATAGCAACTTAATGAATAAAGAATGTGAATTATAGAACCTACACTTTACAGTATTAGTTTCATTTACCTCACAAAGTGTTGTAAGGTAAAGTTGCATTTTATATGGGAGCACTTTATGGCGCACCCACCACTTTTAAGTATTGCAGCAGTGACATCTAGTGGTAAGACAAAACACCTCGCTCTTAACTGCTGCTTTTGCAAAGGCTGCCATAGTTGCCATATTGAGTCTCAAAAACAATCCTGAAGATAGTGATCCTTCAAAAGAAGGATGATTAGGCAGAAAAAAGTTACATAACCAAACATTATATTTTGAAAGCAAAAGCGAAACTGAGTTTCCTTGTTTTATGTAATTCCCAATCCCTATTTATAGCAGTTCTCAATCTATATGCAGTTTAAGCTATGTGAACTTCAACTCCCAGAATTCCCCAGCACCCATGATATGGAATCACCCTATCACACGTCTTAATCTCTGCTAGCATTGTATGTCCTCTGCTGGTGGTCCTTTAAAGACCTAATGAACCTCTCAAGGTCCCATCACGAAGGGCCTTTTCTGTAGAGGAACTTGCTTCTGGAATGCTCACTGAATCTTTTAGCCCAAAATGAAACAAGTTATTTCCCCAGACTTTTCAGACATCTTAAACTTCAAATCAGCTGCTGTTCTCCATTGTTACTAAGCTGTAGTCAAATGTGTTTTAATTGGACGTTGCTTTGGGAATTGTCAGTTTTTTCATTAGACAGAAGGCATGAAAACAAGGTTTATAAGAAACAAGGCATCCATTGTCAAAGGAATGAATGAACATTTTTTTTTTCTGTTCACAGGCTTACATGAGTTCTTCTTCCTACTTGTCCTGGGTTATTTTGTTGCTGCCTGCATTTACGCTCAGTCCTTGTGGCAAACAATTAAGAAAGGGGGACCTATGCACACGGTGCTCAAAGTGCTCTCTGTAGTTTTGCTCCTGCAAGCAGCTTCAGCTCTTGCAAACTATCTGCATTTTTCAAGGTAAATTCAGATCCCCCGGAAGGGACTTCAGCTGAATTCCTATCAACTGTTGCTCTTGTCTGCTGTCTTAGGTTTCCAGCAGCAACCTTTACTAACAAGAATTTCTAGCTTTCCCAGCTAGCTTTGCTCTTAAAGCCCAAACCTCAAATGATTCCTTTGAAAAATCCTAGGCTGTGCTGCTTAGGCCTAAACTTTCTTTCTGCTCCAGCATACAGAGGCAAGCAAGCTAAGTTAATGTACAGTATTTATTTGAAATAAAATATTTATTTTTGGAAAATTTATATAGCTCATGGCAACTCTAGGTGGCTTACAGAAAATAAAAACAATGTAGAATGAATAAAATAATAAAAATTAATATAATCACACACACACACACCCCTTGGCAACAACACACACTCATATCAGCCATTTAATGAGCTCCATCCCAATCTGGGTTCCCGAGGCCCATTGGCAAAATCATATCTTCAGGACCTTCCGAAGGAGCATCAGAGCAGGGACCATTATAATTTCTGGAAGGATGATGTTCCAGAGGGAGGGAGCCACCACAGAGAAGGCCCTTCTTCTTGGACTCTAGAAAGAGTGCAGAGAAGAGCAACAAAGATGATTGGAGGACTGGAGGCTAAAACATGAAGAACGGTTGCAGGAACTGGGTATGTCTAGTTTAATAAAAAGAAGGACTAGGGGAGACATGATAGCTGTGTTCCAATATCTCAGGGGTTGCCACAAAGAAGAGGGAGTCGGGCTGTTCTCCAAAGCACCTGAGGGTAGAACAAGAAGCAATGGGTGGAAACTGATCAAAGAAAGAAGCAACTTAGAACTAAGGAGAAATTTCCTGACAGTTAGAACAATTAATAAGTGGAACGACTTGCCTGCAGAAGTTGTGAATGCTCCAACACTGGAAATTTTTAAGAAAATGTTGGATAACCATCTGACTGAGATGGTGTAGGGTTTCCTGCCTAGGCAGGGGGTTGAACTAGAAGGCCTCCAAGGTCCCTTCCAACTCTGTTGTTATGTTATGTTATGTTATGTTATGTTATGTTATGTTATGTTATGTTATGTTATGTTATGTTATGTTATGGATCCCGCCAGATGTACCTGCGTAATCTCTGATAGCATCATTTGTTGCAGAGTACATGGATTCCTTGAGGTTATACTGTGGATTCTCACAGTGGTATCGAAGCCATTCAGATATATGCAGATAATTTGTATTTCTGAGCAGACCAGACTTCTATTATACTGAATCTCTTACTCTAATTTGCTGGGGGAAACATCACGCTAAGCGGATGCTTATTCAGTGGCTTCTAATTTTAACAAAACTGGTTTCACGGCAAATTAGGACAACGAATTAGGTTGCCGATTGTTGTTTCCTGATATTAAATCCACGGAATTGTTTTGTGGTTTGCCCATAATCTTCTTTTCTTGTGGCTGCACATTCCTACTTCAGTTTCTTTTCAAATTCATTTCTTTAATCTTAAATAGAGTTTCTTAAAATGGGTTCCTTGAAATAATGCAAATACCTTACAAACTAGGGTTGGAATGCATTACAGATTTCTTTTAATATTTTGGTGAGGGTTTTTTTTCTTAACACAGTAAATGTAAATTAACTTTATCTAAATTTACATGTAAACTAACATCTATGAATGAAGGAATAAAGAGGGAGTCTGGTTATGACAAAAAGGAGCCGAGTGCAAAAGTTTCTGAATAGCAGTTGCAGTGGCCAAATTATATTCCAGTGCAACCTTATATGTGCTGTTTATAATCCAATATCTATTTCTTTTGCTATCGATTAACACATTCTGCAAATACCATACGTGTGTGTGTGTACACATATACGTGTATGTGCGTGTGTGTGTGTATGTGTATCCAGAAAGATTATTTGCAATTATTGTGTGAGCCCTTTGCATTTGAAGGAGAAAATGTGCTTCTGAGCATGGAAATAAGACCTGCTACCAACTCCTGAGAGCAGCTACGTCTGTCCCAGCATCATATAGCACAGAGATGTCAAAATCTATTTCATTGAGGGTTGTGTTTGATCTCGGGAGGGTGGCGTGGCCAGCTTGACATCACTCATGTCATGGTCCGAGTGCTCATGGCCCTCCCAAGCTTCGTTTTTGCTGGCAGGGGGTGGCAGGAGGCTTTTGCAGCTGAAAACTGAGTTCAGGAGGGCTGTGCGCAGCCCTCCCAAGCTCCCGTTTTCGCTGGCAGAGGCATCACAGGCTGGTCCTTCACAGTTTCCAGGGCAGCCCCGCAGGCCAGATCTAAGCATCCCATGAGCTGGATCCGGCCCACAGACCTTGAGTTTGACACCCCTGGTATAGTCCCTTTCACCGCTACGTCACATCCTAGGAAATGCCTTGTTTGGTTCCTAAAGTAGCAGACTCAGAAGTACCTTTCACCTTGGAATCTGAAGTGGTACACAATTCTAATATTGTGTGTGAAGCATTGGACTTTTTAACAGAATGAGCTTTTGAAAATAATTTTCTTTCGTTTACATTAGTTATTCAAAAAATGGAGTAGGATTGCCTTTTATGGGGAGCCTTGCAGAATGTAAGTACATCTTTTCTAAGTTGAGTATTTGTTTTCTCTGGTATATCATGAAACATTGTTTAATATCTTTTTAATTATTGCATGTGTTATTTGGAATGTGCTAATGTCCTGTACTTCTACATACTGCCTGGGGCTGGTAGGATCCCACCAGCCAATACACAGGGCAGGGCTTTGTTCATTGTGTCTAGCAACGTATTTGATTATTTCAAAAGATGCTTAACAATGTAATCATATACTTGTCTGGCCAAACCTGAACATGCTGAATTGATTGCTCTCAGAGTAAATAGGAGATTAAACCAATAGTTGGCAACAAAATAAAATGTTCCACATTGGGCAGCATAGCTGGAAAACTGAGAGGCTGGAGAGCATGTTGTCATTTATTTGCATCATTTGGGGAGACCTTGGCCTCTTATTTAACCTAGGCATAAGGAGAAATTTTCTGACAGTGAGAATAATCAGCCAATGGAACAGCTTGCCTTCAAAAGTTGTGGGAGCTTCATCACTGGAAGTTTTCAAGAAGAGACTGGACTGCCATTTGTCAGAATTCGTGTAGGATCTCCTGCTTGGGTGGGAAGGGGTGGACTAGAAGACCTACAAGGTCCCTTCCAACTCTGTTAATCTGTTAATATTAAAGACATTGTTAACCACCAAAAGATGGCTTGTTCTGCTGCAAAAGTTGAAAATGGTTTGCCACATTTTTGGAGAAGTGACTGAAAGTAAAGAAAGATTCCTAATGAGGCCAAAATTGATCTCAATATAGTAAGAGTGAGTGTGAATGGTAAACATTGAGCTGTTCACCCAAAGGAATGACTACCCTGAAGGACGAAGAGCAGAAGCTTCTCCTAGAAACATTTTGCAGAATTAAGGCCTTACACAAGGACTTTCTATGTGCCAGGTATCCTTAATGCTATCATGAATAATTTAACTGTGTAACTTTTTTTGACCTTTCCCTTAGTGTGTGACATAATCTCTCAGGTGCAGATGTTGTACCTGCTACTGAGTCTTTGCATGGGATGGGCAATTGGTAGAATGAAGAAATCTCAGAGCAAACCTCTCCAATGGGATTCCAGTCCAGCATCCACCGCCATTGCCATAACTGCTGTTGTGACACAGGTCTGTGATGGGGTTTGCTTTTTTTTTTTTTTTGGACTTTATTGAAGAAGGGATTAGTGGCTAATAATTCTAGAACATTAATAAGATGTAATATTGAAAATGATGTTACCCAAATAGAACAGCCTAATGATTATTTGGGAGGATAGTTAATGAAATCAAGCTGGACAGGTTCTGCACCTGATTTTAGCATAATTGGAAGATGCTGCCAAAGCCATAGCCTCCAAAAGAGAGCCAGATCGGTGTTGTGTCCCAGGATAGAAATTGGGAAATTTCTAGTCCTATCTCAGGCACGAAAAGCCAAAGGTGTTTACGGTGACCTTGAGCCAATCCCTCTTTCTCAATCCTAGGAAAAAGAAGGAATGGGAACTACTTCTGCAATCTGGACACAACTACAAGGACTTGTCCAAGGGGTAAAAATTGACTCCAGATCCCCTTCTCCAAAGATAACCTCTCTTAAAGGATTAATCCAGAATATTTTGTTATACATTTTCCAAATCTATAATTATTTTTTTTCTATTTAGTAATTATTTTGAAGTTTTACTTTTTTTCCAATCTGAGGTGGTCGTTACTAATAATGCAGATCCATTAACAGACTGACTTTAAAAATAAAATACAAGGATGACACAGAATATTACTTGATATTGAATAAATTTTATGAGTGGTTAGAGATAAGAGGTAGAAATTAGATGAAGAAAAATTATTGTTACCTGTGAATTAAAGAGAAAGATGGTTTATAACTATAAATATGCCAATATATTTAACAGAATTATAAATAAACCAATATAAAGAGAAGTTTAGCCAAAATTATTCTGTTACATTTTACTATTGTTACCAATATATGTGTTAATATTTTTACTGCCTTTTCTTCATTTTTCTTTTGTAATTGATATACCCTGACAATACACTGTATTCAAAATGTTTATGAATAAAAAAATGTGGATCCATTGTGCTTGTATTTTCTGAACAAAGTTTTCTTCAAGCATAATTTTTATTCTTGGTATATGGTTTATTCTGTTGCAGACCATTCTTCTTATTTGGGAGCAGCTTGAGGATACCAATCACCATAGTTACCATTCACACCAAAGTTTAGCCGGTGCACTTCTCCTTGGCTTAAGAATTTGTCTAGCTGTATTGTTAGGATGCGGACTTTACCAGATTATCCGAATTGAGAGGAGTACTCTAAAAAGAGAATTCTATATTACTTTCACAAAGGTATGTGCGTTACATGAAAACCCGATGTATTCTTTAAAAAAAACAACACATTGAAACTCTTTTGAAGAAAATATAAAGAAATATAATTATATTTATTCAGAAGTAAGTCAGGATGTTTGTAATGAGGCTCCTTTGGGTGTATATGTGTAATAAAAAGGTTTTGAATTGCTCAGGAAAGATTTTTTTAAGGTATACTTCCATTAGTACCTTTACCGCTTTCTGTTTCATGATTTAGAATAGTTAATTCTTTTTAAAAAAGGAGTTTTGACAAAATGAAAGTGTTTCACTGGGGGTCCGTAACCATGAATGCTGCTAGATATCCATAGCTGATATCCACATGCGTCTTCTCTCTTTCAGGGATGTATTCTGTGGTTTTTATGCCATCCAACTCTTGTGACTATATCTCTAATGTTTAGAGATTATCAGCGAGAAAAGGTTGGTATATGCAACATATATGGGGTGTTTTTCAGAACTGAGAATCACTGACATGAATGATACTCCTTTCTGATGATAAAGCCCACACTTTTTAATTTAGCTATTTTTTTTTACTAGATCTTAAATTTTAAATTTTAGCTGCCCTAAAAGTCCTTGTTCTTGCTGCATGCATTTCACTAAGCTGGCCTTAAGAGCAAGCTAGGATTGCAATCTGGCTGTTCCTTCCATTTATTCTGTGCTTAGTTAAGCCAGATACAGGGTTGTCCTGAGAAAAGTGATTATTTGAGTTAACTGTAAAAAGAAGGGCAAATTGTGCTGCAAAGAAGCTCAAAAAGAAGCCTTCCCTGGATCCAGCTATTTTGGGAAATTATCGTCCAGTCTCCAACCTTCACTTTGTGGCGAAGGTTGTAGAGAGTGTGGTTGCATGGCAGCTTCCCCAGTACCTGGATGAAGCTGTCTATCTAGACCTGTTCCAGTCCGGCTTCCGGCCCGGACATAGTACGGAGACAGCTTTGGGCGCGTTGGTGGATGACCTCTGGAGGGCCAGGGATAGGGGTTGTTCCTCTGCCCTGGTCCTATTAGATCTCTCAGCGGCTTTTGATACCATCGACCATGGTATCTTGCTGCACCGGTTGGAGAGTTTGGGAGTGGGAGGCACCGTTTATCGGTGGTTCTCCTCCTATCTCTGACCAGTCGCAGACGGTGTTGACAGGGGGGCAGAGATCGACCACGAGGCGCCTTACTTGTGGGGTGCCGCAGGGGTCGATTCTCTCACCTCTCCTGTTCAACATCTATATGAAGCCGCTGGGCGAGGTCATCAGTGGCTTTGGGGTGAGTTACCATCTGTACGCTGATGACACGCAGCTGTACTTTTCCACCCCGGGCCACCCCAACGAAGCTGTCGAAGTGCTGTCCCGATGCTTGGAAGCCGTACGGGTCTGAATGGGGAGAAACAGACTCAAGCTCAATCCCTCCAAGACAGAGTGGCTGTGGATGCCGGCACCCCGGTACAGTCAGCTGCAACCGCAGCCGACTGTTGGGGGCGAGTCATTGGCCCCAATGGAAAGGGTGCGCAACTTGGGTGTTCTCCTGGATGGACGGCTGTCGTTTGAAGATCATTTGGCGGCCGTCTCCAGGAGGGCTTTTTACCAAGTACGCTTGGTCCGCCAGTTGCGCCCCTTCCTTGACCGGGATGCCTTATGCACGGTCACTCACACTCTTGTCACTTTTCGTTTGGATTATTGCAATGCTCTCTACATGGGGCTGCCCTTGAAGTGCACCCGGAGGCTTCAGCTAGTTCAGAATGCAGCTGCGCGGGTAATGGAGCCACACGTTGCTCCCATGTAATACCACTCCTGCGCAGTCTGCACTGGCTTCCTGTGGTCTTTCGGGTGCGCTTTAAGATCTTGGTTACCACCTTTAAAGCGCTCCATGGCTTAGGCCTGGGTACTTACGGGACCGCCTGCTGTTACCTTATGCCTCCCACCGACCCGTACGCTCACACAGAGAGGGTCTTCTCAGGGTGCCGTCTGTCAAGCAATATTGGCTGGCGGCCCCCAGGGGAAGGGCCTTCTCTGTCGGAGCTCCTACTCTTTGGAACGAACTTCCCCCTGGTTTACGCCAAGTGCCTGACCTTCGGACCTTTCGCCGTGAGCTGAAAACACATTTATTTATTCAAGTGGGACTGGCTTTAAAGTTTATTAAATTTTAATTGGGGCTATTTATGAATTTTAGGGTTTTAAATTGATTGTTTTACATTTCGGCCATCTATGTAATATGCTTGGTTTTAAGTTTCTGTTTTAATTTGTATATTGTGTGGTTTTATAATTTGGCTGTACACCGCCCTGAGTCCTTCAGGAGAAGGGCGGTATAAAAATCTAACTAACTAACTAACTAACTAACTAACTAACTAAATAAATAAATAAATAAATAAATAAATAAATAAAAAAATGGCTTCCTGGCATGCCTTTTGTGGCCTGCTAAAATCCCCCCCAACCAAAGGCACCTGTGTCACTCCGTAAAACTCCTCAGCTGCCTCCCCAAATAGAAGCTGGACCTGCCTATTTTTTGAAGTACAGCCTCAGTCTTCCTTGTAAGGCGTGGCTCAGTCCAATGGAAATTGAACTTGCCCCCTCCCACGGGCTGTAGCTCTGGGAAATCAGGGGCAGGAACATGAATCTAACAATTGAAGTGCAAAAGGAAAGAATGAATATTGGTTCAAAGAAAAGCTTTCTGAGCAAACCAAAGTTCATTGGGGAAATCAGATACAAAGAACTTTTTCTGAAATCATTGGGTTAAATCCAAACTAAGTCGTATTTTAGTGCTGTGGAGATGAAGTAGTGGAACCACAATTCCATGGCCAGTTTCAAGTCATAAAATGGTGCATTTGAATTTTTGTCCTCGAGTTTTGATATGGAACCCAATCCAAGCCCTGTATTTTGCTAATCATTACTAAAAAATAACAGTGGCTTTACATAGAATAAGCCTCCCATAGCTTATTCAACAAACCATGTTTCTGTGTAGTGTCTGGAGCTATAACTTTTCTGATATTATGAATTAGAGACCCTTTGTAGAATATCTGAAGTTGTGATTTTTCACCATGTGAGCCAAGTTTGGTTTCATGCAATGGTAGAATGAAATGTCAGCTTTCTGGACCCCAGTGCTATAGATTTTATTTTATTTTATTTATTTATTTTTATTAGATTTTTATACTGCCCTTCTCCCGAAGGACTCAGGGCAGTGTACAGCCAGATAATAAAAACCCACAATATACACTATTTTTGCATACACTAGAGCAGAATCTCTTGCAGTGTGCATAATTTGTGTAATGACATCCTCAATTAAACACTGTAAAATGACACCTTGCTGCGATGGTGTGCTCTTTGATTTTTCCATGCCTTTGGGAAAACCAGATCCCCATCCCCTGCAATTAATTAGTTAAAACACAATTTCATTGTACCTCCCACTCTCCTCCTCCTCCCCTCCATCTCCGAGTGGAACTTTCAACTTTCAAGGTGTGAAAGGAAAAAAGAATTTTATCCTTGCCATATGCTATTCTTTCCTTGACTGTGTCTAAAGAGATCTTCCACCCCTTTGTACATCTAAGAAATTTCACACGAATTGCATGTTCATTGTACAAAGCATATTCTGTCTCACTCACTTCTTGTTATTGTTTTCTCTTAGATTATTACCATGGGTGTCATTCTCTGCCAGCTGTTTTCCATGGTCCTTCTGTACCGGCTCTTTGTTTCCCATAGTCTTTACTGGGAAGTGTCCTCTCTCTCTTCAGTGACATTGCCTCTAACAGTAGCATCTGGACATAAAAGTCGGCATCACTTCTGAAATTCCCTTTGGAGATTTCTTGGCAACGGTGCAATAAAGATTTGGAAACGGAGCAGCTATTTTCAGCAGTAACTCAGCTCAAGAATAGCTAAATAATTAGAAGACAGCATTTTGCTCTCGCTGGATCACAACAAATGCAGGAATGATTGGAATTTATCAAAAATAGTGATAAAACACACTTCTTTTTTTCTTTTTTTTTCTTTTTCTTTTTTTGCTATTTGGATGAACATGTGATTTTAGCCACGTTTTCACTCCAAATCTGCCTCATTTGCATTAAAGTTCAAATTTCGATAATGATAAATTTAAACTAATTGGACGGAAGAGTTTGGCAGTTCAGATAATACATAATAATAATACATATCTTGTTTAAGGTGGCTTTAAGACAAAAAACTTATGCCGAAGTTTAATGGGACTTAAACTGTAATAGGTCCATAAAAATGGTGTATAATGTTTACAGTGAACAATAGTTCTCATTATTACTTTCTTGCCTTGAGGCTTGGATGTAGTTCAGTTTTTAGCTTGATTGCCAGTTGTGTTTTAATTCTGTGTTTGACATTTTACAAGAGCAGAAGGGTGATTAACTAACTCTTTAAGTTTAAAAAAAAAAAACACAGCCACATGGTTGTACAAGGAGCAGGTTTATGCCTCCTAAACTGAGGAGAGAGAAAAAATCAAAATGTGTTGATGCAGTACTACAGTTTTAATCCTGAGAGAATTCGATGAGGATTCAGTCATAATTAAGCCATAGCTGCAGATTAAATTAATAGAAGCATTTCAAATGTTAGTTTCAGTCATCAACTACCCATGAATTCCTGCCCAAGGATATTTAATCAGGATTAAATTTTCTCTGAATAATTGAAAAACAAAATACTCATTGGATTTGCTGTAATTCAAGTTGGCGTTTGTGTTCTGAGCAGTTGCCATTTTTGCAGCCATTGTAACAGAGCAACACTTATCAGTGGTACATTTAGGCTGTTGCAGTAAATGCAGACTTTAATTGAAGTGCCTATTTATTGCTCCAAATTAAAATCCTATGAACAGTATCTCCTGTACAGTATGAATGTTCCTGTGAAGTAACTGGTTTATTTATTTCAAGGCTAATGCCTTTTTTCAAAGTATGCTTGTAATTGTGGCCTACAAGAAACTTTAAGCCCCCCTTTTTTAACTATAATTCCATTTCTTCATCTTTGCTCTGAGTTGCACCCTCAAGACTGCCGCATTTTACTGTCTTTGGGGAAATGGATCACTCTGTAGCGTTCTCTTCTTCCTGCCGTTTCTGGTGGATTCAGTTGCCAGAAGAAAAGGAGGACATAAGAATATCATGGTATCCCTTATCCAGTTTTCATACTACTCCATCCTCATACCAGGACTTTCTGAAACAGGAATGCAGCTATCACAGATGTAGCTTGCGCAAGGGGGGAGAAAAAGTTGTTCAAGAAAGCCCTAGGCTACAAATCCGAAATTGTGCAAACTTGAACATAATTTTAGGAATGTATCCTTGAAAATCACAGACAGTCTAGTTTTTGAAAGTGCTGCTTCAGCACAATTCCTAGTAAAGCTGGGAGTTCTTCTAGTTAGAGAATAGACAGGAGATCTTCCAGAATTTGATTTTAGCTTTTGGAATTTGTAGGTCAGTGTTTCTCAACCTTAACAACTTTAAAATAAGTGGATTTCAGCTCCCACAATTCCCTGGCTAGCTGGGAATTCTGAGATTTGAAGTCCACTTATTTTAAAATTGCTAAGATTGAGAATAGCTGCTATAGTAATTGGCTCCTTGCTGAGGCAAACAACAGCATGGTAAAAGTTATTCACTAAAAGGGTTAATTATTATTTTTTGTTACTTGGAACAAGAATAAAAGATTGAGTTGGGAAAATTGAAATAGTTTAGTTTCACATTAGTGGTGAAATTATTACAAAATTGTTTTTTTGCATTTCTCATTAACCACATCAAAACTTGGCTGGTTAAACTTGTGTTTATCTGTGTGCTGATAATTTACAGTAGAAAAAGTGCTTTTGGGCACGGATTTTTATAACAGCAGAAGTTTAGCATTTTCTATTGCAGAAAAAAACAGCATTTATGGGCAAATTCAAACATTGAGGTAATAGTGGCTTTGGAGATCTTGCAGTATCAAACATGACATTTCAGAAAACTGCACAAAAATGATAGGTGCTCTTATATTTATGATTTCTGCTTTCATGTGGTTGAGTTTGACCCTCCCAGCAAACTTGAAATACTGTGGTCATGAAGACTGGCAAGTAATGGATTGCTTTTAGCACATGAACACCAAATCTCAGTGTCTTGGCTCCTATGGAAAGACACTGCAATCTGTCTTGTGTAAGTTTTCCAAAAGTTACCAGTGGCACTTCTGGATTTTACAGTTTAGACATATAGCAATTATGTACCGCAGATATATCTACCGCGAGTGTGTTATCAGACGCCGTTTTGTAGTGTCCGTACTTCTAGTCATTCTGGTTAAAATAATGATCCAACATTGTTATGGCATGTTTATGAATCATTGAGTTGAGGCAAGTCTAAGAATTGGCAGAGGTGTCCTTTCATCTTACACCAGAGAGTAACATTAAATGTGGATCGTGGGAACCTAAGAAGTGGCCTTAACTGGTCAGACAATCTATCCAACTAACCAGTATTACTTCTGACTTACCTGATAAAGGTAATTGGGTAACATGAAAAGAAGTGTAATTCTCAGCTTTTTCCTGATCCTTAGAAACTAGAAATGGAATTGGGCTTTTACACAAGTGAAGCACTTCACAAGAAAAGCCAAAACAGTTATTTTAACCATTCCTGTGTATAAAAGATTTTTCACATTGGGGGAAAGGACCGGAAAAACTTTCAAAAACAAAGACTGAACAAGCATTGTGGTCATCTTTTGCTAGATCCAGAAGCTACCTAGTTGTAGCAACAAGTTCTGCAACTTGTTGGGAAAAAGACTTCATGTTACTCATTGAGGTCAACAAGATTATTAATATTAGAATATTCAAATCTTACACTTAAATGTAGATGTTGGTCTGTCTAGTTAGCGTCCAAATAAAATTAGAAAAATAATCCATGTAAACTTTAGGAAAGTTTTTTTTAAAAAATTCTTTAATTACAATTTTTACGTAGTGCCATCTGTTCCCAGCTGAAATCAGAATATCTTAATTGGTATTGAACTTACAGGAATGAGAACTCTGACTTTTCTCTTGTATTATCAAATAAACGATTTGCTGTACAAAAATTAGTTGAAAAAACTAAACTAACCTGTTATATCCCAGTAAAATTCCCTTTATAAAGCTGCTGACCATCCTGATCTTTACCATTTGCAACATGGACATCCTGTTTTTTTTTCTGAAGCTCAGGGCCCCTGCGGATGAACACAGTAATGTTTCCTTACATAGCCTTGCAACCAAAAGTAAACGTTCTATAGGTGATTATGTGGGTTTTCTCCACACCTACTTGTTAATATTCAATTGTACATATGGTATGAATTGGTAAAACATATGTGCACCACTAGATGGCAGCACCTAGTCAACATTGGCTGATCTCAAGAAATTAAAGAAGAAGCTGGTTAAAATTTGGATGGGAGACCACCAGGAAGTGCCAGGGCTATTATAAGCTACACTGAAAAGTAGAAGAAAACATCCTGAAGAAGGTTAAGGTAGGTCCACTTAACATCTTGTTGCCAAGAAAGTTTCATGTGCATAAAATCATCCAGAACTGAGCTGATACTTTCCTTTTTTTTAAAAAAAATTACCTTGTCACTTTTTTTACCTTACCTGCTTTATACTGTGGCTGACTTTGCCCTCCACTTAGAACTTTCTGAAGGAGGCAGTCTAAAAATCTTATAAAAGAAATAAAATATAAATGAACCCAGATGCTAAGTTGTCAACCATACTTTATGAATGAGCCCGCTTTATAGCCCTGGCCAATGGTGGTTTATTTAATAAATTATTCTTAAACAGGACATGATGTAGCAGAAGGTGAGAATCTTTATATCAGTGGTTCTTGCCTTTATATCAATGGTTTCTCAAACTGTGGTCTGCGAACCCCGGGGGGTGGGATAGGACATGAGGGCGCGTGAAGGCTTGACACCAGAAAAGTTAATCTAAGATATATACAGATATTTCAAATGAATGCTGGAAGTATAAAAGTAAAGAAGTGATTTTCTATCTTATATGATGGACCTATGATAAAGCAACTAAAATTTTGGAGCATGATTCATATTTTAATACAGAAAATTCTGAAAATGAAGATAAAAATAAAACCAGAAACTTTCCTTTTGGGTCTAATGAAAAAAGATTTGGAGAAAAAAAAAAGAACTTTGGTACTATAG